>NW_008824473.1:4091800-4141089 GCF_000699105.1 Pygoscelis adeliae
GTTGAGTCTTTTTTCCAACACCGGCCTTTACAGTTAGCAGGCCAGATGGCACGAGATGGGCGCAGAAAAATAACGACAATAAATAATACTGTGACTTGCAACGTGGACCAAGCTCGGTTACTTCCACTTCATCACACTGTTTGGAAGTGCCTTTGATGTATAAAAGCACCCCCTAAGATAATGAAATGCGGTGGCAGCTGGCTAATGGCTGGGAAAGTGCAAACCCTGCATTGAACTCTTCCCACCAGGCTATTCAGCACCCAGGCAATGTCAGTCTCAAGGAGACAAGGAGACAGGGAAGAAATGGAGGCTTGTTGCTGTGCAGCCTTTGGGCTTCTGGGCAGGCTGCTGTAGGTGGGGTATTATTTGCCTTGCTGAATAGAAGTGATGTGCCCGAGGCAAAGGGAAAGTTTTTACTGTCTTAACACATTAACCTTGCAGACTCTGTCCTAGAAATGTTAAATGAAGCCACAGGGTCATGCTGCTTGAAGAGACGCTGCTCTTGGGTAAACTTTAAAATGAGCTATTTTTTTTTTTACTACAATCCCATAAGTCATGCAATCAGGGTTAGTCTCCTTTCGGGGAGGACTATCTCGTGCCTTGGCTCCATGGGAAATAAAAAAATAAACACATCCAGACTTTTCTCTCAGCTGCTCCAGGCCTGAATGTGGGGCAGGGTAAATGACAAAGATCCAAAATAGACAGCGGACACAGAAAAATATGAAAACCCTATTTGTTCAGGAGCTTTGAAACAGTAGGGGATTTATTCCTCGAACACAAAGAAAAGTTTCTGGTCCCTCCGTTAAATGATCCTGTGTTAATAATATTATAATGGGGTCTGACCCTGCAAATACTTGATTAAATGTGCACTTATCTTCATGCACGTTGTTAGTTCTGCTAGCCTCATTGCCACTGTTTGTCACCAGAAAGTTCAGAATACGCACAGACTTTGCAGGTTTGGGGCTTGCCACTGCCAAATGTGGCAACAGTGTGCCTCAGCAGAGAAGGTGCAACGCGAGATTTGAAATGAGGTCTCATCATAAAAAAAGTAAGTGGTGAAAGTCGAACTTGCCAGAATAAATATTTTGGGGAAATAGAGATCAGATTTGGCTTTTTTTTTTTTTTTGGCAGAAAATGATTATTTTTTGATAGCTAAATTCTGGAATATTCATGCAAAATTATAAAATTCAACTTGCCAACTGTCGAGATTCAAGGGCTGGCTTATTCTGAAATATTACTGTCCTGGGTGTTATGATCATGCAGGCAAGGGCAGGGCCATGTATGACCAAACGGTCATGTTGTGACACTTTTATCCCCAGAATAGAAGTCCATGATTGCCTGAGAGCTGCGTTAGCCTCTGAATCTCATCAATTCAGGAGGGCGCAGAAGATTAAAAAAGGGACATTTTGCATACTTTGTCTCAAATAAGTACCCAGATCCATACTCGGGGCAAGGCTGCTGAATCTCAGTGTGTATTTTCATTGACTGTATGCCAAAGGTGTATTGATTGCTGTTGCTTGGTCTAATGTGTACTGTATCCTACAGTACAGTTCTAATATATTTTCTAAGAGTAAGGATAAGTCAACGCCAACAAAATTTTCAGTGCCAAGTGAGAATAGCTCTATTTAATACTAAGATTATGGCAGCAAACTTCTGATCTCTTCCTTATGATCCCTTATCCTGGCAATGTGTAGTTGCTTTTTAGGAAAAGTATTTTTGTTTCATTAGATTGACATTCAATAAGAAATCCCAGCCCGGGTGGACATATTGGCTCTATCCGTCAGCCTTAGACCATTCCTTCCACAGAGCTTGTTTTCTAAATCTGGTTTTGAGAGCTGTTTGCTTGACAGACTGCTTCGCAGACTTATGATTGTTTGTTTCTGGCTCTTTTTGATTGCTCTGCTAATCTCTAGACTTTGGCCTTGAGGCTATTATTTATATTGTACTTTTATTGGTGTTTGTTATTTGAAACTTTGTTTTCAGTAGAATTGCGGCCCCTTTCTAAACTGTTTTTCTGATTAAATTTTGTGGAAGATGTTGGGTGGATTGCTTTACCTTTTTTTTCCCTGTTTGTTCTCCTCCTAATCGCTCAGTTGAGAACTCACCTGCCTTTTGTTTGTGCCTGCCTTTGTGATTTGTTCTCAGATTAGAAGGGGCAGCTGCACAGCTTTTACTTTTATTAGTTCTTTGCAATGTGTCAGGCAAAATATTAACCACCCATGTACTGCTCTCCCAAAACCTCAAGTGAATTACAATGGAACTCTTTCCTCCACAGTTCAGAAAAAAATATTTTAATTCTTTGACTGTGACCTCATGCAGGTGGGGTTTTTGTGTGTGTGTGTCTAGATGTATCTGCTATAAGGATAGAATGAGCTTAAGTATTAGACATATGAAACTAGCGCAACCTTTCCGACAGTTTGTATAAACTTAGTTCTGCAAGAGTTAGAGTGTGAAATTCAAATCCAGATTTAGGCCTCAGCCCTGCAATGCCAGGAGCTCAGCGGGATAAATGTATGCATCCAGTATTTCCTGAGCATATGTCTTTCCAAGGCATTGTGGTTCTCAGCTCTCTGATTCTTTGAGTTTTATCTCCCACAAAATGTAGTTTGGTCCTTTTTAAATCTGCTAATAAAGTGGTTTCTGTCTTGATTTGGATGATTTACAAACTTCTACTGTTTCTCAGTTATTGAGCATTCTGCCTGTTTACATTTTACTGCTGATTGCTTGGTCAATGCCATATCCTTAATGGGGAGCCAGCTCTCTTACAATTTACTTACAATAATCTCTGATGTGGGACTTTCTTCCTACTAAAACTTTCCAAAAATGTGTTTTCTTTTTCTTTTGGGCTCAGGGGTAGGTGGGGAGGAGGGAGAAGGGGCGGAATATGCCATAGATTAAGCTAGGCTCCCCAAAGACCCATTATTCATACCAAATTTCAGTTCTTTTACAGATTTTAGGTTACTACGTTTCAGTTTCTCAAACTTGAGGCTTCAGGACCTTGGCAGAGCAAGAAGCTGAATGGCCACAATGACAGCTAAAGTCAACAATCTCTACAAGCACTTCAGTTTTTTGGGAATTGGACAGGATGCTCGGAAGAGGAGCTTCAATGGAGAGAGAGTTAAGTGCAGAACACCGCTGACGGTAAACGCTTAAGTGCCTGATACTTGGGATCTCGAATTAACTGATGCACAATTAGTGGGTTATTTTGAAAATGTAGTTCTTGGCAACGAATGATAACAGTGTAATATGCTAGCCAATACTGAATTTGTCCATGCCCTAAGCCTGTGTCTACATAATGTGTGTTGAGGCTGATAAAGAAGATAAACTGGTTTTCTTGTTAACCATTGCTATTTCTTTGTATACTGTGCTGAATGGTTATGTACCACCTAGTGTGGCCCTGGTTATTGAATTTTGGTTTTCTAATTATGACATGTTTTATAACAGACAGTATATGTCTGTGGTGATTGAGGTGTGTTCATCTCCTGAGTGATCCCGCTTCTGATATGCTAAACCAGGCTACAATTTCTCTCACTTTTTCACATTTCAGCTACCAGCAGTGGATTTGCTTTGCTCCTTCTTTTTAGGCTGAACACTTAGGTTATTCCCTCAGTTCTACACTGGCTCTTTTAACCTCATTTCTGTCCAGTTCTGTATAAGTATTTGCCTTACATTTTTCAAAGGCACATTAGCATTCATCATTCTCCTGACTCATGCTTCCTAACCTTCTGGTCAAATGCTTTTCTGGGTTCATTTCCATTGCTCATACTTCGTGATTTTTTGGCCATTTCAATCTGCATTTTTATCAGTCCTCTCAACCTTCCATCTTTAGTGTTTTTAATGTGGTAAGTGATTCTTTTGACATCTGGGGTTGCTGAAGCGACACATGGGATGGGTCCCACTCTCTTTTCAGGCTGACATGGTGATAGTCTCTTGAGGTCCTTTTAGTGAAACCTTCTCCACTTTCTGCACTGCAGCTCATTCCAAGCTCCATTTCGTTCCGCTGCAGATTCCACTAGCGCAGTGTTTCTTTGAACCACTGAAGCTGTTATATTAATAATTGGATTATAAGCATAGTGAGTTATTTGATCCTTCGTGTGCTTTTGATGCTAATTCTGCTTTAGCATTTTGTTTTGTTTTAATACAAATACCTTAAATAAAGTTAGTTTCCTAAGATATGCGCAGATTTGCTTCAGTGGATCGGGCCCTATTCTCTATGTTCATTATGAGTTTTGTCTCCCAGCCAGAGTCTCTCAGAGGTGCATGACATTCGATAGATATTTTCTCTCTCTCAGGAGTGAGATTCAACATCTGCTGCAGGACTGACTTCAAAGGGTTTCTCCCAGTGCAACCTCTGTGGAAATTTGGCCTACTTACCCCAGCGAGTCTATGAGTAACTATATTACAGTGTCTTATCTGCTGGAGTCCACAATGCATTTGATAGTCTTCTTCAAAAACAATGCAGTTAGGTGGTTCATTTCCAAAGAAAAAAGTCAGAAAAGCATAATTTCTAGAGTCCAGTAAAAAAAAACCCAGACTGTTTTTTGTTTTTGTGGGTTTTTGTTGTTTTTTTTTTTTTTTTTAAATCATCCTGAATGCCTTTTCTCACCAGCGTGGTAGTGTACCTTTTTGCCACCAGGTCAGAGTTTCTCTTGGAAATATGTGGTAATTATCTTTGAGCTGTAAGTGCTCCAGAGCAGACCTGCCCTGTCCAGAAGTCTTCAAGAGTATTTCCATTCCTCTGATCCACTCAAAGTGGGTTGCTGGAAATCTCTGGACTCATTGCTAGAAGAAATGGGATTGACTGGAAGACTTTCTGTGCTGCAAGAAACTCCAAGCAGCATTCTTTGAGAGGACTTACTACCAGTAAAATGTAGGCGCTTTCAAAGTAAGAACAAAGTAAAACTACCAGCTGTCAGCTAGAAGAAGGAAGAAAGGAGGAAAGAAATGAAAAAACTTAGTGTGTAGTTGATAATTAATCTGTAAGTTGTTGCAGATTGCAATTAGCCTTTGTAGTATCTAGAGAGAAAAAGAAGATGTCATCCATGATCACACATATCCTCCTGTACTTCCATCGGAAGGTTGTTTAGGCCTTACCTCTTCAAAGATTTGTGCATGTATTTAATCTTACTGACGTTTCAAATGGTAAAACTAAGCATGTAGGTCAATCTTTGCAGGAAAAAGATGTACACTTTTTTTCCCAAAGTGCACATCAGTCAAACTAAACTGCAACAAAAAATCAAGGAGTGTTTCCAAACCATTGTGTGTAGACTTGCTTGGAGGGGTTTCTGAATTACATCTCTCTCAGATTTCGCTGATACTCCTAAGTATCAGGAGTGTGATGGATACACATGATTTTATTTGAGTTATCTCAAGTGCTTTACAGTGAGCCACATTTTCATTTTCCAGTAACTGAGTTTTCAAGAGGAAAAAAAGAAATCTTACTCACTTGTGACAAAACACAGAAAACACTCATTTGAAGGAAAAAAATGAAATCTTATAAAAATCTGCTTTGATTAAGAAACCAAAGTGTTTTATTAGGAAGCAGGGTGGAAGCAGGATGACCATTTGGGTGGAATAGCTCAGGTTTTGTGGGCTCACAAGGATCTTTCTGAGGAAATATATCCATATGAAATTTTCCAAAATGGCTATCTGCCTTGGATGGAATATTTCTGGAAAAAAAACTTTAAAGGCAAAATAGTTAAGTCTCTTCTGAAAGCCACTTTTAAGAGAAAAGATGTTTTTCTTAATAAAAAGGAAAAAAACCTCAACCCCTCAATGAATTCATTGGGGAACACTTGCACCTCTATAGCTCTGAAATGACATTCTGAAACCTGACAAGGTTTTTTATTTTTAAGGAATTTTCTTTTTGCCGCCTTCTCCTTTGGACAAATTGACTGGTGTTGGGCAACCAGAACATTTTAAAAAATCTTTTCCTATGTGCTCTGCTGAGACTTGTTACAGTTTGGCAGCTAAGTTGTCAGAAAATGGGAAAAAGAGACAAAGCAAAAGGGGAAAAAATGAAAAAGAAGATAAAGGAGAAAAATAAGATAAAGGAGATAAAGGAGGAGGAGAAAAAGAAGATAAAGGAAAAAAAGAAGAAAAAGATATCTGTCATTCACAGACATATGCTAGCTCCAGGGTGCCTTGCTCAAATCAGGACTTGCTTTGGTGCTGCTTTTCGTGGTTGAAGGGTGATACCTGGGTGCCAGGAGCCCTTGTAGAAGGTAAGGAGACTGCTTGTGGCTGCTCAGGTGTTCTGGAAGAGAAGTTAATTTGTCTTGTATGAGGAGTGATAAAGAGCTAAGGTTCAAGCCTGGTGGTGGTAGAGGGTTACTTACTAAGATAAGGATCATGAAGGATGAGCTGGAAATGCTTAGTGGTGGAAAGAGTAGAAACATGAGGGTCTGGGAGAGTGAGACCAAAGGAGAGACTGTGGGGAAACCTAGGAAATTAATAGAGAAAACTGGATTGGGAATGGAGGGTATTTACATGAAAAATGTTGGGAAGATTGCAACTGCGAAAGGGACAACAGAAAATGTTTGGGCCTTGGATGAGGAGGCTGAAGTGGGAAGGCTGGGAGTGGGAGAAAAAAGTAGAAGGCACAGTGAAGAAACAGACAGGAGCAGGACAGTTTGGTCAGGGCAGATAGGTCAAGAAAAGAGCATATGGTCTTCTCCTGTGCATACCCCTATCCGCAGCCTGGAATGAAATGCCAGTTTCTTCACTGGCAGCAAACATCTGTGAAATTCACTGCCAGATTATGTGCCCATTCTTCTTTAGTTTAATCAACCTTCAAAAAGAAAGTAAGAAATAGAATTTGAAATAGCTGCGTGTTGAGTCCGCTGCGCACACTGAGGCAGGGTGGGAGAGGGCAGGGAAGAAATGTGTGGTTATAAAATTAAGACTGTATCTGAGTGCATTCGCATAAGCGGTTGGATTGATGTTGCCCCAGCAGCATTCATTCTGGCATTTTCAACCTTTTGAATGCTGACTCTGCAACTTTAGTGTAGTTTTAATGCACTTTATCTATATAGGAATAGAAAACAGTAGAGATGTGGCACAATAGGCCATATGGCTGGTGAGAATTAATTATCTACACATCTAGCTCGTGACTGGGGAGGCTCTGCAATACACCTTTTCCTTTCAACTCTTGTCATTTCATGTATTAATTTAATTTAACAATAAGAAACTGAAAACATTACAATGTGCAGTGAGGAAAGACAGCTTTTTAATACTGTTTGATTGTTTGCCAAAGTATTTAGAAGTGTTCCTGTTAAGACATATTACTATGCACTATATACAGCATATTTATATTCTTACAACATGTTTAAACTTCTCAGTTATAAATTTCTTGTATGTCTAGAATTGCCTGGGAAAGCAAACCTGCACAACTTGCCGTTGTCTTTCTTCCTTGGCAAGGTCAATGCACCTTTTGTCACATTGGTGGGATTTTGAAGACAAGGTCAGAACTCCACAGCAGACTGCAAACGGGTGTGTTTACAGGGGAATGGGAAAAATTCAGAGAGGAAAGCTGAATGATTTATGTGAGATAAAAAGGTAGAAAAGTGATAGTAAAAGATCAAAGTGTGTTGATTCAGTTATATAATTTGGCCTCAGGACTGTTAAACACAGGTTACAGTTCACCAGGGGAATTTTTTCTGCTACCCTGTTCTCCTCCCAGCCAGAGAGGAGGGGAGGGGGATGGGAAAAGGAAGCAGTTCTCGGATCTACCCAGTTGTTTTCATTTCTACCAAGCTGAAGCAGAGCTCGAGTGGGGAGTATTTGGAGCATAGCTGTGTGACATGTTCCTTTCCCTGCCTGTGGTTTTTTTAATTCTTCTTTTTCCTCCTCCTTTGGAAGGGGTTGTAGTAAACTCTATTAAATATGAATGTTTATCACAAAATGAATTTTAGCTTTTTAATCAAACATAAGGCATGTTCTTCAAGATCCTTTTCTTGGTGAAAAATGACAAAAAGTGTAAATGGGAATGCTTATATGATTCTTTATGTTTTAGTGCTAGAAGTATGTGAACAGTAAAACTGCAGAAGTTCAGAAATGCAAATAGGAATGTGCTTCATTGTTTCTTCTTCAACAAGTTCCTACATGCACCTATTATCACAGAATGGAGATTTCCTCCTTGTGTCCTTGCCCAGGACTAAAAAAAAAAGATAACAAAACCATCCCTACATTAAGTTCAAGACAAAAGGAAATAAATTGTCCGTAGGGAAGCTAGTGCATACTTTCTTGAATTCCTGTTCTCACTGAAGTTTCTGAGAACTTTTTTATTATTTAAAGCGTGGCCAGGATTTCTCCACTGATGATGAAAACTTGGCCTTCTAATTCTTTGGAAAGTTAGTTATATTCTTTGCTTTCTCTCATCGAGGGGTTTCTAGGACCGCTTTGTACTGCAACACCATCCAACATTTACTTATGTTGTGGACCTGTAGGGCCTGATGGTGTATTATCCTGTAGCTATTTACAGCAGTTGCAAATGGGTAAGGAATATTGCCTTAAGATAGTGGAGGTGTGCTACAGACATTGACCTTGCATGAACTGTTTACAATGAGCACAAAGCAACAGGGAATTCAGCAGTGTTGTTCTCATAAGGAGCTCTTCTTCCCTTGTCAAGATATTGCTTGTTCTCTTGGAGCATCACTACATTGCAGACTCACCCTATGTTGTTGTTCAAACAACATGTGTAAATAATAGATGTTTTTGTTCATTGGCCCAAATCTGAAAATCTAGAGGGGAGTGTGAGGAGAGTAGAGTCTGAGTCAAGCAGAAGATAAGCTATTCAAATTTTAAGCTAAATTCAAACCTTTTTTTTAAATTTGTGGGATCTTCAACATCTTTTTCCTTGTCAGCTGGATTGTTTTAAAGCAAAAAATGCTGTTTTGAAAGGAAAAGTAAAACTTTCATTTAGAAAAATATTGAAATAAACATTTCACCTCTTCCAAACAAGCCTTTCAATTTTAAAAATGTCAAAATGAAAATGTCAATAATCACTATTTAAACGTTTTCCTATTATTTTTTAGTCTCTCCCCCTATCAGATAGGTAAAGTCTGAACTATTTTTTTCCCTTAAATTCCCTGGGAGTTGTGGGGAGATAGAAGCATATTCATCACAAATACTTGGTCCGGCTATAAAACTAAATAATCACTGAAGCATCTTCTGCTTAGGTATTGCAAAGCATGAGATATATTATTTGCATTTTGACCTCTCTATATCATAGGCTGGTGCTGCTTGCATATAATTCAACCTTCTCTTGCTCAGAGCGGAAAACCTTGGCAGAGGTTTGGCTGACTGACTCACTGCTTCCTTCCATTCTCACTGCATTCTTCCCCATGCTCATTTTGGTGTAATTTGGGATTTAGGATATTAGTCTTATAAAGGCTGGAAACTATCATCTTTTGAAAAAGCTCTATTTACAAAAGATGGGCCCAATAATGTATCTTCATGCCTATTGATTTGCATCCTTCCTGGGTAGTCTGTAAAAATAGCTGTTTTCTTCCCACCAGAAATTCCTGTTCTGTGAGATGTACTCTTCTCCAATCTCCTTTATCCAAAATACTAATACCTTTATTCAAAAATGCTGATTTAATTTCTAGGTATCTTTCTTCCTGCAATAATGGAAAGACCCTCAAGTATCTTACCATGCCTGCTACTGTTTGCTGTATCAGTTCCACATGCTAATATGATTTCCTGTAAGAGGAGATGAATATATTAGTTCTGCAGTGAAATCAGAAAAAAAAAAACCAAAAAGAAAAACCCGGCCAGTGCTTTTAAGGAGAGTAATCTCAATGGAAAATGTTAAATTGGTTCCATAGTACGAGTGTTAGATATAAAATTTTGCTCCAGCAAAGGGTCCTGACTTTCTCTTTGGTTTTCTGGCCGGCGACGGATGTTGTTTCTGCCACCTGTTTGAAGACAATTGTGCAACTGGGACTATGGAATGATGTCCAGTTGCCTTTTTTAGAATATGAATAGGGCTTTTGAATTTGGCTGTGCTGAGCAGTTTGGGGCTGAATCACTCTGTAGACTTGCCAGAGAAAGCGTTTAGCCTATGGACATGAGCCAAAGCCCACTGAATCTCACAGCAAGGCTCTTTTTGGCTTCGGTGGGCTCTGGCTCAAGCTCTCTGTGAATGACAATTCCTTCTCTGGAATTATCAAAAATTTCTCATTTTTAGTTTCTGTTTTTCTTCTCCCAAAGAGTTTCACCTATATTTTTCAGTTTGAACCGCTGCCGCCTGGCTCTGTTCTTCCCTCTTCCGAATGGGATGTTAGGGCTGATGGTAACGTGGATGCTCCATCATGAAAAAGTCAGAGGCAAGGAGCCATCTCAGAGCTGAGCTGCCTGAACTGCTCTGTACCCAGTGTCCACTTTTACTTGCTTTTCATTTCTGAATGTGTGCTATTTTGAAATGCCTCAAATACTGTCAGACTCCAAGCTATTTTGGACATGAGCATGTCATTTCCCTTCCCTCTGCTGCAATCACAGTTGGATCCTGCAGGCATTTCCCATAACAGGCCTCAGTTATCAACGGCAGGAGTTTTAGTGTGTTTCCCTTCGCAATGACTTTTGTTGCCAGATGGGAGTTGTTAGTTGTTTATATCAGGCTATGAGTAATGCCCTTTTGCTAGCCTTGTACACAATGTTTTCTTTGACATTTATTCCTTCTGTTGTTATACAATGTTAGCTTTGCAAGTTATAAAGAACAACCTTTTTCCCTCAGGTGTCCTTTTGTGTGCTTTTTGCTCATTTTTTGAGATTCTTTCTTTTCCGATTTTAAAGGTAAAAAGAATATATAAAAATAGAAAAATGAACAACAAGCTTAGAGACCTTTCCCAGTCTGCTACTCACTGCTGTGAATAGACGCTAAACATAGATTTGTGGCTCCACTTTCAGGTTTCTCAAATTCCATTTCTTCTTGAGTCTCCTTTACAACTGTTACAGGGCCCCACTTTCATGGTGTTTTCCTTGGCTCTGTGGGGCGCAACCTAAATTTTACCAGCTCCCAGCACTTCCATTAAATGGTGGGATGAGCCCTTTCTCTGCAGACCTCACTCCGTCATACAATAAGACCTTATCCTGTGGGCCATTGAGCATGTTCTGTGAGAAAAGCCCTTAACCCATGCTTATTCTGTGTATTGACTCTCAGTATTTGGTCCATTAGCCTGAAGTCATATCTTGATAATGAAAACTGTCCATCATAACTTTAGCATCTCTCTCATGCTCTTTCATTTCACAGATAGATGAAATTTTTTATCCTTCCATCTGCTTGCTTCGCAACTTCTTTCTGCCTTTTTATTCCAACAAAGTTGGCTTTAGCATAACTGTATAGACTGTCTGTAAGACTATACATTGCTGTTAATGGTGTCAAAACCGTGTAGACACTTTCAGAGCCAAATTATCATTCTTGTGCTACAGTTCTGCATAGGAGATAGAGAGCTATGCCAAACCCGAGCCCTCCAGAAGGCCTTGGACAGCCCCTGCCTACCACTCTATTTCCCTGTGTTGCTTCTTGCACATAGATGTATAAAAATCTGCTCCAAGAGCCCACTGTCAGGAAATGTCCCAATTTCACGTGGTTCCCCAGGGACCTATGGATTAGGCTCCCTGTAGGCCTGCTAAGAAGATGTGTCTCTTTGACCTTCCACATTGGCTCACGCAGTTTCACCTTTTGTACACCATTCCCACCAGAAGTACATGCCCCATTGCAGTGAACTAGAACCTCCCTGGCTTGCTCTTGCTCACTTCAATTATCTTTCACATACCTCTTAGAAATAGTCTTTAACAACCATAAAACCCATTAACCCTAAATATATGGGTAACATCTGCACTGTGCACTCTACAATGACAGTTATTTTAGGAGAAACTTGGCAGAACTTCTGATTGGATCCTAATTATATGGTTGCCCTTTTGCCTTTAGCCACTACTTTGGAGTCTCCCCCCTACTTAGGACTGTGGAAGGGTTTGTGAGAATGCAGAAAGAAATAGGTGACTTGTTAAGACTCTGCCTTCTCTCTAGCACTAACTCATCCATGGAGAAAAATAAAGGAAAAATATGCCTTCAGGTGTGCTTTCCTTGACGCATATAAATTCAGGTCCCATGAAAATATTTATCTGTAAAAAAGCAGCTTGGTTTACTCTTGTTTCTCAAGGTTATCTGGTTGCAGGGTATAGCTTGCACTTGGTAATAAGTAAAAAACAAGTTTGATCACTGGAGTTCTGTTATTTTCATCTGCAATATTATGCAAGATCAAGGTAACAAATTTTGTTGCCAGCTGGAGCTGCAGGGTAACAGGCTGCTGCTGCTTTTCCCTGTAGACAACAGTAAAGAACACATTTTATGTCAAAGTAATTGCACTAACAGGTGCCGTTGAGCAACTGTGTTTTGGTTGCGACACTGTTGTGGCTCGGTGCTTACCACAAATGTTTATATATAAAAAAAATTTGGTTCTGCTTTTAAATTCCTATTCAACTGACAAGAAAGAACAGGGTAAACAAGGGTGAAGCAATAACTGCAGTTTAAAAGCTAGAAAGCCTCCTTCCCACTTCTGGTGGGTGGATACCACTGTCCTATCATAAGTCCTTCCTTGGACATTTATCACAGCAACCATGAGCCGGCATCCAGTGCTGACAACATTAAGACCTGTAAGAACTGGATGAGAGTCTTGCAGTGGGATACATGCTGATGTGATTGTGGCACATATTTAGGGAATAATGTAATTATTTCATGCACCGAATGCTGGACACTGACTGCTGCACGTGCAGTGGGCCCTCTTCCTGCCTGCCTTCCTCGTTCGCTCGACCACAGGGCTTGGCTGCTCCTGCTGCAGGAAGGGCAGTCAGTTTAAGGTGCAGCAAAGGGAGTGCTGGAAGCACAGCACCTGGGAGCCCGTAGCATTCAGGGAGTACAGAAACATTGGTAAATTTGGATAAGTTTCCACCTAGTCTTGTGAACTCATGTAAGCTAACCTGCGAAAACCGTCACCAGCTTTGTGCCAGGCACATGGCAATGTTTAATTTGAGCTTTTCAAAGCTGTGGACAGCTGGGGAGAAGGGCACTCGAAATAATTGTATGAGCTGAAACACTCCATGCCCAAGCTGAAAACCTCATGTGAGCTGGCCCAAGGGTGTATTTACAGGGTTGTAGGTATATACACTAATGTAATGGGACTGATATAAGAACTCCTAAAGATGGATTTTCCAAAACAAAATTTAACCATCTAAAAAAGGGACCAGTGGCTTTAGCTATCATCTCCTTAGTGTCCCCATAAAACTAATGCACGCCTTATACTCTCTAACCTAGATGTCTATTCCAAACTTCAGTTTATCTCTTTCTGGAAGTCAAACATGTATGCCTGCATCCTGCCAAACACACCCAATCTAAAAGACATCAGCTCCTTCTAACAAACACACTGAGAACAGTCTGGAGACAGTGCAGGAATCCAGCAGTGTCTTGCTTTCTTTGTCTAACACCTCCACCTCTCTGTCTTGCTACATCTTGTGCCTACGGTCTCCATGCCTTGTTGGTTTGCCTTAGCTTCTTCCTCAAAGCTTCTTTCATGGTCTTATCATGGATAGATTACTTCTGCAAGGACTGCAGTATTTGACAAGACCTCCTTCCCATGCTTTCCTCAGCATCCACCTTCTCTGTCTTTTCCTTCTTAGACGACACTGTGTTTGCTTACTTGTGGGGGTTCCTCCCAATCCTCCAGCTGCTCCCTTTCCTCCATGCATACCCACTAGCCTATTTCACTGAGCTTCTCAATCTTACCAATTTCCTTTCACTCTAAGGCCAATGACTTACAATCCAATTACTGTATCTTAATTTATTCTTCAACATTGCTGCACTAAATGTACACATGCATGTTCTGAGCCACTGCTGAGACAAGCGTACACACTGTTGCCTAAATTACAGTGAATGTGGGTTAAGATAACTCATGTTACTTCACATTTTCTAGGGTTAAAGAGTGCTCATGGTAATCAAGGAAGTCTGAACCCTAAATTCGACTCAGTCTACATTTTGGCACCCTAAGACTTCCTTGTTCTCATTCCCTTCTTTAATTCCTTCTGTCTGTGACTAGTTAATTTCTTTTCTTTTGGACTGGTGTAATACCCACAGTGTTATGCAGATATCTTTCTGAATGGATTATTTTAGCTCAGTTTTGAAGATGGAGCTAAATTAATCCATGACTTTTCCATGTTATGCTGCCACACTTTGTACCACCAGAAGAGCAGATGACTATTCTGTCTGAACCAAACATTAGAGTAATCTTGTAGAGGCTTCCACGTGGATTCATCCTGGCTCCATCACAGGGTGCTGTGAAGATTCTCCATGTCCTTGGCTGTAAACTGCCACTCCCAGCTCCTTCGCTTCCATGCTTGTGAGAATGAAAAACATTTTCATAGTATGGAGAGATGCTTTCAGTTTGGGTGCTCTTTTCCATTTGTTTTCTTGAGGAAGCATCCTTGCATTTTTGCTAACAGCTTTTTTGTATGCATGGGAGTGGAGGAGTCTCCTTGTTCTGGTCTGCTCAGTGTCTTTTTTGCCCTTAGAGCACTCTTGTATGATGTTATAGACAGATTACCATTGCTTGGTACTCTTCAGAACACAGTGTTTTACAGTCTCTTCACAAAATCCCTTTTTCTTACACAATGCCCATGCTACAGGCATCAATAACATTCATATTTTTATCTCTTCATCTTCCTTTTTTGTAAACTCAATGAAACCACCAAAATTGGCACGTGTTTCAACTGAATAGCCACAGTATTGCACTGCTGTGCAATACTTTCCCCATCCTCTCTCCCTACCCCAGTTGTCACATTCCCTCACACTGACACATCCAAAATGTGGTTGGTTGCTCCTGGCAGAGACTGAGTTGGGCTACAAATGGGAAACAGTTGAGAACAACTTTCTACCAGGACAAAACTGCTGTATCCAAAGGGGTACCGAAGGCTTTACTTACCTGCTCGTGTCAGTGTTTCTGGCAGGGGAAGTCACAGTTGAGCAGTGAACTATAGTGCCCTTAAAAGGCCTTTCCTCATTTGGGGCTCTCTGAAAGCTTTTGGGGTAACTTCAGGCTAAGAAGACCTCTGCTGTATGATATAGTTTGACTTGGTCATTTTTGGACACTTGACTGGTCTTAATAAGATTTTTATTTTTGTATGTAATAAGGCTAATTTGGACACAAGATGGTAGTAAATCTTTTTCTAGTTCTTATGACTGTTACTTGCTTTCAGTTTTGGAGGGGAAATTTAATGCTTCAGACTGGGCTATTCTGTTGAACTTCTAAAAATTGCCCTCTCCTGCCATCAGTCAGTGGGCTCTTGGGACCTGCCCTTGGGTGCCATTCCTGGGGCTGCAGAGCTGCCCTGGACACAGCAGTGAGGACATCCCAGCTCATGGCTTGCGCAGCACCCCTTGTCAAACTGAAAACCAGGCAAGTTCACTAGAAATAAAAAAAAAATAATCTAGATTTACTGAAAAGCTTGCAAGACATTTGGATAAAACAGGCCATGGAGTGATTAATGGAACCAAATGAAAAGAAAGTGTATAAATTTGATCATTTAACACCAAATTTCATGTAGCGGTCCTGAGGGATTATCTGAATGTGAAGCTCATGCTTAAACTTGTGGGATATGAGACTATGTGAAATTAAAACCAAGAAAAAGAGATCGTACACTTGGGATAGAATAAGTTCTCTCAGTCCCTTATTGCATTTCCCCATACTGAGAGGGCTTGCTCTCTGCAGCAGTAACATGGCAGCTGCCATCTCACTGCAGAGCACCACAGATGGTGAGGAGAAGACACAAACTCTGCTTTTCTTTTGATGAGTTTCTGGGATTTCTTCCTTCTGCCATTCACATGGCATGGGAGAAAGAACAGCCTGATGAAAGGAGAGCATTTTTATCTACCATTTTGTTAAGCAAAATACCCACAGATTATAACTCATCTGTTTTGTTGAAAATGCAGGTGAAGGATAAGAGGTGATTTATTTTGGCGAAGTCTAAGGGGAACTGTGACTTCCTGCAGCAGGAAACCACCTTCTACAGAAAGAAGGTTGCAGGGCAACATCTAAGCCAGAGCTGGGGCTACTGAGGGTCAAAAGGAGTGTTAAAGAGGGGAAGGAAGGGGAGGGGGGGAACAAGGCAGAGCTGGCTGTGACACGAACTGCTGCTTTTGGGGAGGTATCAGCTCTGGGTTTCCTCAGGTGGGAGCAGGGCAGCGTGGGACATGGTTCACGTGTGGGAGAGGCCCAGAGACTGGTGCTTCTTCAACTAACAGGGCAGCAGGACATCCTCAGTGATCCCGGCTGGTTACCCGCTCCTCACCCCCGTGGAGGTGGTGGCTGTCACTGAGCTTGCTTCAGAAACCAGAACTGCTTCATATGACACCATGGATGGTATGGCACACCACTGCTGCCTGTCCCGCTTCACACCCTGGCCGGAGGGCTGCTGCGTGCTCTCAGGTGTCCACTTCCCTCCACTAAAGCTCTCTGTCACAACTGAAAACTACCAGAGGGGAAAAATGCTCTTTTCTCTTTGGTAAAAAAAGATCTAGGCAAGCAGTATCACATTTATTCCCTCAAATAATAATAAAAAATTGTAATCCAGTGGAAAACAGCCTCTGTTACCAGGAGTTTGCCACCTGAGTTTAAATCCATCCGAAGACTATTTTTTTTTGAGAGGAGAGATCATCTCGCATGTTCTGCTTACTGCTTATATTTATGGTTAGACTGCTTAGAAAAAAAGAGGTGTCTTCGCTGTCTGTGACTTGGCTCTGCTGCCCCCGGGGCATGCACCTGTGTGCTCTGTATCATCTCCCCATCTGTGGGGGTCTGCAGCATTGCTGGTAGTGGGGCAGTTGTGCTCTGTGAGGATGAATGTTCTTTCTCTTCCTGGTGACAGCTGTGGTTGCTGAGGGGCCGCTGTTTGCTTTCAAATTACGTGATGAGGCTGGTGGTAGTGGTAGAAGAGAGAAGAGAAGAGAAGAGAAGAGAAGAGAAGAGAAGAGAAGAGAAGAGAAGAGAAGAGAAGAGAAGAGAAGAGAAGAGAAGAGAAGAGAAGAGAAGAGAAGAGAAGAGAAGAGAGAAGGAGGGGAGGGATGGTTTGCCTAAAATAAGATAGTTACTGTTTAACTACACAGATTCATCTGCCACACACCTTCATATAAGAAGTCCACAATCTTCCTGCAAATGCTGTTGCTGGGAAGGGAGAGTCTGCTTAAACCATCAGCTTGTTTCTCCCTTTTTGGCTGCAGAATCAGCATTTGCTATTCCCTTTCTGGAAGTGCTCCTTACCTGACCCCAAGGAGAAACGTTTGCCTCTGCTCTGCACCAGCACATGTGGCAGTACTTTCTCAGCCCCTTCCAAAATTTCCTTGGATGGAGCAGAACTTGGCCCTTACTCAGGAGGAGTGGCTCAGCATTTTTTAGATCTGTTGTCCTTTAACTGAAAGGCTTTTTCCTAGAAGATAAAGATGTTACACGGCCAACCTTTCTGCCTGCAGACTGGAATTATAAATGGATGGCTGCAATGCTTTGCTCGTGTCTGCCCACATCCACAAAGATTGTTAAAAATTAGCTCCCAGTCAGGAACTATTCAGATACTTATCTTAATGTTTAAACAGCTGTTTTCCTATCGGTGTCCTTCCCCATGGTTTATTCCCACAAACTGTCTGCTTTCATTGTTGTGCAGGGTAGAAACACAAGCTGGCTGTCAGCAGCCTGCCAGTAAAACATCAACTGGAGCAGTAACAACCAGGTATCCTGGCATCATGCAATCCACAGAAATTGCTCTGAGATGTTAACTTGGGGCTGGGCAGGGAGAGGAACAGCAGATGTGCCTTCATGATATTTAAAATCTAGATGATATTTAAGACTTTTAACTGCTTTCTTAAAACCTGATCTGATTTTCTGTTTTCTAAATCTTAAATTCCAACCAAAGACATCCCTGAGCTAAGAAGAAACAAACAATTTTTCCATCAAAGTCTACAAGAGATGAAAATTTCAGGGTTTTTTATTCACACAGCTACAACCTCAGCAGAGCTCCCTGCTCTCCCCTCCTTCCTCCTTCCCTCCTGCCAAGTGTGCAGTTACAGAGAGTGATCCCAGGCTGATATGGTAGGTTTGATTCTGCTCTCACGGCAGTGATGATGTGTTAGGAGGAATGCTGTGAGGGTCTGAAAGTCTGCACTGCTCTGGAAATTAAAAGTCGAGGGCTATGACTGTAGCTGGATTACAGCTCTTCCTGAAAACCGAGAATGTGGAAAGCAATGAACACGGATGTTAATTTCCTGGGAAAGAGGGAGTGAGTTTATGTTTCTATACCTATATATATAGGAAGAAAGTTCATTTGAAGTATAGGAACATTGAACCAAATCTTCTTCCCTTCACTCATGAAAGTTCACCTGCTAACACTGGGGGAACTATTTGTCCCAGGTACCAAGTGGGAAGGAATTGCACCTAGTGTCGTTTCAGAGCACTCGTGTGCTCAGATTTGCTCACAGCAGAATCGGTGCTGTTATGAAAGCAGCAGCGAGGAGTGCTGCAGTCCGGCACAGCTCTGAGGCTGGCTGCCCCTCGTCACGTGATGATACAGAAATCAGGAAGAATTCACAGTTTCTCCTCTACTTACATGAGAGAACATGGCAATGATGTTTTGTTCTTTGCCCTTCTTTTAGCACTAATTTGCTTTAACTCTTTGACTTTAATCAGCTTTTTGATAGCTAGTTCATTTTTGATAAATAAAACATCATTTTTATCTCAATCAAGTCAATTTTCTATGCCGATTGCTGGGCTTAAAATACTACAGGTCTCTGCATGAATCACAAGGAGGCAAAAGACATCTCAGATTTCATGGCTGTTTACGGTAGGGCTAATATCAAGTCCTTTAGCCAGCAAAACACATTAGCTCAAAACTCAGAGGACTAGAAAAAATTACTTTGCCTGATTAGCTTTAAGCTGGCATGTCTGAAAAGATCAAACAAGAATCAGCCAGCTTTTGAAATTTGTTTCCAGTTATAGAAAATGACCTTCTTGATTCCCAACAGCATCACATCCTAACTTAAAAGAGCTTCCTCTCACATCCACAGAGATGCCCCCACAGACTCTGATGTGTTGGATAACACTGCTGGAGACCCTGCTGAAACCCTCCCATCCGTGTTAAGAGGGATGGGGAATCAGAATGATCTCATTGCTGCCCTCAGATCCAACCCTTTCTGCAGCAGACTCTCCTGATAGAGAAAAATTGTCCTTGAGACGAGGAATATTCCTTCAGCAGGCAATATTCCTGGCATTGAAATGGTCCGTGTTGTCCCAAAATGCAGGATTTTTCAAATGGATTTGCAGATGAGGACATCCCCGGGTATTCTGAGAGAGCCTCTTGTCATCTTTACATGACACAAGCCAGAATATGTACCGTTAGCACAGCAGAGAGGTAATGAGTGGTCTTGTCTGAGCCCCAAGTAGAGGCAGAACACAGACCTGCTGGCCTAGGCAGATTTATCAGCCGAACTGGGAGACACCATCTCCCAGTGTGTTTCTTTTCTCCCTGCTGTCCTCCTGTGAGAAGACACAGTCATCTAGGATGAGAGCTAGCAAGACATCTCTGCCAGACATAGAATATTGAGTATTGAAATGACAAGGGTCCAAGGTTCCAGCGCAGAAGGTGCAGAGGCAGGAGGATTTCCCTGCAATCCTTCACTTACATATCTTGGGCTTGCTGGGGCTCTCAGTAGGGCAGGTAGGACGCAAGTTGTTACCTGCAGAGGGAGGTAGGAAATTATTCAAGACTAAGGAAGTACAAAATTAAAATTATTAGGTGTTTCTTTTTGGGGCTATCAAACCCAACAGCGCTGCTTTAAACTGGGTAATCTTCTCTCCAGCCTGTGCAGCAATTTCAAACAGGTGACTTCAGCTCATAGAGATTTCAGTAGACTGAATTCATATAAAGAGGCAAGGACCAAGAATATTCCAGCAGTTTACACAGTGTAGAACAAGCATCCAGTGGTTTTTTACAGTAACTATTCTGTGTGTTTATTTTTCATTCCCTTTGGCAAAAGTATCAATGAACAGGATTTTAGAACCAAGACATGAATACACTTCTCTCAGACTCTTTACAACCAATATTCTGATATTTACCCAGTCAGGATAACCAGGTCAATTGTTTTTGGCACAAATCCATAAGCATCAGTTCCTCTGTCTGGTAAATGCTGTTTTTGTAGCAATCGGTGGGGCTGCTGTCTAGTCCACTTCCAAAACATCCTGGTAGAAAACAAGGAGCAGATTTAGCAAAACAGCCAAGTTCACTTAGAGCAAAAGCAATCCTCTGAGGCAGGTGATTTCCATACACATATGTAAGAGTCCAGTGAACTGATAACAAAAATCTGCAAAAGCAATAAATAGCTCCAGTTTACAGTAGGTGAAATTCCCTCCAATGCCATAGTTTAAAAGTGGGACACATAGTATATAGTTTGACAGCAACTTTCAGCACATAGGGAAATTTCATCCTATGCCCTGCTTTGGTTTTGGCTTTATCTTTAAAATTTATCTGTCAAACTTAGCTATAACATCCAATATTTAATTTGATTGAATATAACTGCTTTATATGTTGTGTGTAGTGACAGTTCTGATGAGTTATCAGAAGTGCAATGCCTAATGCAATCAATTCTCAATGAATTAATAATGTTAAATTTGTAATGAATTTATAACCATTATATAGATATCAATACAAAAATAAGACTAAGAGCTTGCCAAGCTTAGAAGGATGTCTGCTTTAAATTTTAATGCTGAAAAGTGAGCAGACCTCTTTTGATAGTAACCTGCTGTACTTCAGACGCCCAAACAAATGCTTACAAAATTAGTTTTCTAAGACACTTTGTAATTTTTTTTCCTTGAAAACAGTTATCAGATTTTAGGCTATAAAAGTTGTCAAAGGATGAAATAAATCCATGTTCCAAGGCCTGTAAAAAGGGCTGTTTTCCATTTTAATTTTAAGTATAGTATTAAAATGTGCTTGAGTTCTGTATTTGCATTAGTAATCTAATAATCTAAATCATGCTTACATGATGCTGAACTTGAAACTGGCCATTACAACTCAGGAAAGAGATCTTAGAGTCGCTGTTGCCAAAATCAACTCAGTGTGCAGCATGGCCAAATAAGCCCTCAGAATGTTGGGCATCATCAGGAAGGATATTGAGAACAGGACAGGGGGCATGATTTTCTGCTATTCAAAACCTGATGTGCCCCCATCTTGAGTACCATGTGCAATCCTGGTCTTGCATCTCAAGAAGGATTTAGTGAAGATGGAGAAGGTACAGAAAAGGGCAGCTACAATGATCAAGAGGATGGAGCAGCTGCCTTAAGAGAAGAGACTAAAAAATCTGGGGCTGTTTAGTTTGGAAAACAGAAGCTTGAGGTTTGTATCAGTGGTGGATAAAATGAAGGTGGTGGATACACTGAGTGTGGAACTGTGGGCCTGCACTACTTGATTAAATTAGTAGAGGATCAGCTTAAAGTTAGTAAAAGGAAAGACTTCTTTTTTTCATTGGGCAGCAAACTTCTGGAACTTGCTGCAGATGTTATCAGCAGATTCAGAAAGGGATAAGACACATTTGTGAATACTAGAGACAATAGGCAGGGAGGTGCCCTCTAGCAAGGGGAAAGGAGAGAAAAATGTGTCCTCACTCACGTGCACTTCCCAAATAGCATCTGTTTTTTCAGTGTTAAAAAAGAATACCATGCAACATGGACCAGTGGTCTGACTCAGTAGGCACTTGTTACGGTTTTATGCTGTACGGCTGCTCTCTGTGCTGAAGAGGATTTTAGTGCTAGTTGTACGACCCTTTTTTAAAGAGACCGAACAAGCTGACAGTGCAACAGGATGGGTTACTGAAACAGTAGCTGGAACTTTTCCCTCCAGGAAAGGCGAACATTCCTGGAAATGCTGAGAAATTTTTACTAACAACAGATTTTCCCCCATTTTCTCACCATCACTTTGAAATGGTAAGGAATGATACATAAACCATCCAAATGTAAGGAGAGAGATGTCACAATACCATATGCCTCCATAAAATCCAGATAAAAGTGTAACCTGTGTGAGTAGACAAGTCTTTATGGAGTATTTTCCTTCCTGTTCTCTTTTCACATTTCATGTATCTGTCCCAACTGTGGTAGGTTAATAACACTGTCTGCAATTTGCCATCTCTTGTAAAAGCCATCCAGTCTCATCTTCCTGAATCTCAAAGTAGTTTGGCAAAGGGTTTTGCCTATCCTTGGTATAAGACGAAGAGTGCAACCTGAAGAGTGAAGTAGCCCAGCACATGGGTACCTGTTAAAATCTCATTGCTCAAATATGTCTTGCGATAGCATTTCCAGACCTTTATCCTTGCACTTCACACTTGTCAGAAATGAAGAGAAAATAACTCATTGTTTCTGGACAAATAAATTCACACTATCCTATTGTGTGAATCCTATAGGCAGCATGAGAGCTACTAGAGTGTGAATTGTTTGCTTATAGGCTTTTTTCATACAGGAGGTACACATGGCCTTTTCCACTTTTTTCCCTTGTGCACACTGTACCACTTACTAAATAGAGGTCGATCATCCTAGAATTTTCTCTCAGCTGCCCCATAAATAATAAATAATAAACAAAGCTGTGTGAAGCTAGGCATGAAGGATATTGCTGATTTGCCATTAATCTTTCAAGCAGCAGCCAGATATCTCCTGCCAGTTGTTGTGTAGTTTGCTAGGTAAATTTTATGGTTGTCTTACTGGATACTGTGTGTGTGTTCACCTATGTGTGGGGACCACTAAAGCTCATTTCATGTGAGATGCTTGTAGGTTTGCTGGCAGAGACCAGCTGAAGGCAACACAGTGAGCTACCAGTGCAGCTGACCTGGATTCTTAACATTTGTTATGTTTTTTCAGACTATTGCCATAGACCCTAGATTTTGCATCTTTCTATTTCCAGCCTGGTGCCAAATACTATTCAACTCTCTCTCTCTCAGCAGAAACCCAGAGCCATGAATCTGCATGTCATTAGTCCCAATTGCAAATATCCTTACATAGTCTATGGTTTACTGATGCAGAAGTTGTAGTCTATGGTCTATGTCTATACGGTAAAGAAATATTTGAGAAATTAAGTTCAAAAGAGAACAGTTCACTGTTCTGAGCCAAAGGTGTCTCAAAAATAAAAATAACATTCATAAAGGCTGGACCTTCATATATGAAATTTCTCATAGCATTCACACCTCTAGAGGAAAATAGCATGTGATCTGCAAATTGAAATTAAGTTACAAACCACTACAGTGTTCTTCCTGTTCGGTTGGGTTTTTTTTTTCATTGTTTTGGTTGCTGCTAACGAAGCCATTAGACCATTCTGCTTTTTGTGTAATATATTAGATGTTGACAAATTAGTAGAAATAGTTAATCTATCAGCAGTGTGGAGGGTGGAGCTCTACTGGAGGCCCTAGGCAGACCCCAGTGCCCACTAACATTACTGATACTGTTCTTCAGGCTTCCTGAGGCAACTTTTGCCACAGCTGAGAAGGAGAATAGTAACAGGACTGTAAGGTATGTCCATGGCAGAGCAGCTGTCAAAGTGTCATACTATGTGTTGCATATTTAATAGGTAGGTCTGCCAAGAGCTGGCACGTGGAGGAGATAAATCTGCGATTCTTGGAGCAATGCAACACAGTGGCCTCGGAGAAAAGATCTCTGGGTTGAAGCAGGGCAGCTGCTGCAGTCCCTTGCTTTCCAGGCACAGGATAATTTTCACAGGGACGTTCATGTCACCCAGAGGCAGTTAAGAATGTAATATGGTCTCTGCTGGTGTATGAACTGAACTGTTGTTTACTGTTTGGCCAGCTCCTACCTTTGGACATGTCTTTGGACATGCTATCTTAAACTGCAGTAGATCCAATGAATGCAGAAACTGGCCATCTGGACACTGCAGGTGAGATTTATCCCTGAGCCAAAGCTAACAAATCTCAGATTTATGCCTTTCTTTGGGATTTCAGTGGGGCTTTGCAGAGCCAGCTCAAGGCTTCTTGGTAATGCTGGCCAAAAAATAATAATAATAAAAAAATTGCTTCCTGCCAGTAAGCAGAGCTAGAGGCAGAATGGACATGGGACGGAGACATGTGGGGAGTGCTGAGGAGAGCCAGCTTGCTGCTCTCGCTGCTGCCAGGAGGGTAGGGGTCGCCGTGCCTGCTTCTGACAGACATCCTCCCTCTCTTCCTTGCTTTGCAAAGGGAGCAGACACAGCTGGCTCCAGCACAGCTAAAGCTGCCAAGGATGTTTTGTCGTTGCCCACAGTTATTGCGAGACTTTGTTCACAGTGAGAGCTCTCTGGGGTGCTCTGGCTTGGGGATAGCTGTTCTCAAAAGGGTGAATTTCATCCTGGCCATGCACAGGTGCTCATTCCACATCATCCATGGAAGGATTTTACGGTGCTGAGGTTTTGTTTGCCTTTTTGAGCTTGGGAAAGTATTTTGACAATACTTTCCTCTTTAGTATTGTCATTTGGCAGAACGACTCATGACCACTATCTGTGTGGGCGCAGGCACTGGACCACAACTTGCAAGATCTGAGCTCATTTCCTGCATCAAGCCACAGATTTTATGCATAACCTTAGGAAGTTACTTCAGCTCATCCAGGCATCACTTCCCCACTTGCGTGTAGCTTTCCACTTCAGTGGAGATTGCTACAGTAGCTCAGCTTAGATGTGAATGTCTAACAACAGAAGTCATGATGAAGACACTGGTTACTCAAATTATTATTTGAAAAAAATCTTCTCAGTAATGACTGTGTAAAATTTCAAGCAGTTAAACATCAAAAGTCAGAGTGAAGCTTGGAGCAGCACAGCAGGCTTTGTGCAAGCACTGCTTGTTTCACTGGAAACTGTTACAGCTCCAGAAGGTTTTTCCCCCAGCTTTTTTCCCAGTTAAACCCTAGAAGTTTGAACCAGTCACTGCAAAGCGAGCTGCTGCCAGTTTAGCAATAGTGTGTCTGTCCCTCCTTACCAAGACCAATTAGATTTAAATGTTGCAAACTTTTCCAAGAGAATTAATGTATCACCACTAAGCAGCGGTTCACAAGAACTGCACAAAGGCAGTTAGGGCTTTATTAATTGCAATGGAAAAGTAGGCAAGAGTCAGTGCAGCAGAAGAAGGCAGGCATTCAGGGCCATATGACACTGGGAACAACTGGAAGAAATGTCTAGGGCAATGGGCTAAACTAGTGGTGTTATGACCCTGGGAGCCTGTTAGATAAGACATTTGCAGTTTCCCAAGATACCCTGTCTCCCTCTCACTTTGTTTGTTTTCCTTTCCTCCCTGCTGGCTGGATCTGACCCTCCCTGCCTCTTCCCTTCTCCAGCAGCAAAGTCCATATTTTTTGCACATGCTGCCCATGAATCAGACATGGCCCGTCCCTGCTGCAGCTGGCGACAGGGAGATTGCTGGTCCTTAGCAATGCCATCCCAAGTGCATGCTCCTGTTAGTGTCTGCAGCAAAGTGCACACCGCATGAGTGGAGCAATCAAGTGTACGTGGCCAGGGAAGAGATGAGGAGCCATATGGGCACGGGCTTCAAGTGGAAGCCATCTCCCTGGCTCAGAAAGCCCTGCTCATTTCTCCACCTTCGGATCCTGGTGCTGTTTGTGTGGATGCAGGGCAAAATCCTGCTCAACTACACGTCTGGCAGGTCAATCTCTGGCCTTGCTGGAAAGAAGATGAGGTCCATCTTACTCAAGTCATTGTGTCTACGTATAAAACTTAAAGGTTTTGCACCATGGTGATTTTTCTGAGCTGTATCTGTGGAAAGGGCCAGAGGAGGCTTGTGTCAGGGCAAATATGCAGTCTTAAAGATATAAAGCAACATCTTGCTTGCTGAAATAAATATTTCTGGTGGAGGGAAGGAGTGAGGATTCATAACTAACAAACTATTTCTAACAACATCTCAAATTTGAGGAACACTTTTCTTTAATGCATTTCAAAACACTTCACAAACGAGGCTGTGAAAATTTGTGTGTAGGGACATTTGCCGTAGCTCTATGAACAAGGAGGGACAAGAACAGAGCTCTTCTGAAACTTACCGCATGTGCTACCCCACTGGCCCATCGGTGGGAAGATATCACTATTTAAGCATTCAGCATTGAAAAGCCTCCCTAGAAAGAGTACAAATTTTGCTCATATTTTCAAAAAGTGCCTAATTATTTGGGATATCACAGTTCTGGCTAAACCCAATGTGAGCAATGTTTAAGGGGCTTGACTTTCCGAAAGTCCTTAGAGTCATTCTCAGAAAACTTTTGTTCTGTTGTCAGATATGCAAAAGAGGAGGTACTCAGATTCAGGAATTGCATGTGAAAGTTTGGGCCATGTCAGACATTTAGGAAATTAACATGAAAGGAGAAGTAAATAGTTAACAAATGTGGAAAACAGTCCTTTTTGACTAGTGCTTTGAAAGCATCCTCAGACTGGACAAGGTGCTGCTGGCAAAATACAATCTGTAAAACAGCAAGAGCAAGTCAGATAATATTCTATTACTCTTTTTATGAGAGGTATGCTGAGTAACTAGAAGCAAAATAAACCACAGAATTATGCCTTTATGGCATGAGAAATGTTGCCCCAAGGAAATTAAAAACTGCACATACAATTGCAAGCGATAATCCCCACCTTACATACTGTGAAAAGACCCTTGAGTTCCCCTTTGGCAGAGCTTCAATTTCTAGAGGAGTTTTTGTGTGTGCGCGGTGGTGCCCTGGTAGACACATCTGGGTCTGTGCCCTGCCTGTACCTGCTCAGCGGGAATGTAAACAAGGTAGAGACACTGTTGCTTTTAGCTACTTGATCTCCTCAAATCAGCCAAGGAGAAATGATAACAGTGTTTCTTCTGTCTCTACACTGCGTGTACATGTTCTGTGGCAGAGGAAGGAAATTGTGTTTTCTGCAGGTGAGCTGAAGAACAGAGAACAAACTCCTTGTGACTCAGAGAAATGAGAAGTAACATAAAGCAAAGGTTAAATCTGCAAAAGTGCCATTCATTCACTATTCAGCAAATGAAGCCGTGGCAATCCCTGAGCAAAAGCATCCAAGGCAGATAACGTGACTGCAGTCATGTATGTTGGCTTTTATTTGTCTTGCCTGGTTAAAGCTCTCATGCTGTCCATGTTGCCCAAGAGTTGATATGGGAAGGTCAGACACATTGCTTAGGTGAGAGAGCGACACTGGAGCATTTCAGCATGTTGCAAACGCCTATCAGACCAAAAACTGCAGAGCATTCGCGGGGAGCCCACCTCCTCAAGCCCATTAATGCTTGCTCGATGCTGCTATGCTTGCTGTTGTTTCTTGTTTGAACTGTCCCCAAATGTTCAAAGGAAGGCTGTGTGTGAGGACATCTATGGCCCATTTCTAGTTTTAGTTACTGTCTACTTTTGAAAAACTTCCGTTTTTCTTGTGTCTGACCCTCAGTTTCTCAGTAATTACAGAGATGTCACTCTATCTGTGCATGTATGTATATGCAGCCACAAAAAGGCTTTTGCTACTCTTCGCAAAGCGCCTTTACATTTCTGGAAGAGCGAGAAAAGTATCAGGTGTTTTACCTCTTTGGTAGGAGTAATGCAGGAAATACAGCTGCCAGCTGCTGTTTCACAGCTGTGGATTTCTCCATCATGCCAGTGCTACAGCAGTACCTAAAATGACAGATAAACAGCATCCGTGTTTGTTTACTAAGGCCAGCAATGAGTAAACTCTATATTGACCATGTTAGAACTGCATGAACTATGTTGACCCTTGCCTGCACCACTATACCTGCCTCTTGGGAATGCAGTGTACTTAATTATTGTTGTTATTTGGAACAGAAGGTTTGATTAATGCATGATTAGTGAGAAAAATCACATGTACTTCTGTGGGCATAGAACCATATTCATATTCCTGCAAAGGCACAAGAACTTAGCTTCTTCCCAGTGGGAATCCTGTCATTTATTTAATTACAGGCAGGATTAAACCCTGCACTAGGTCAAACTGGGAAGTTCAGGAGTAAAATTCAGCACACGTTTAAGCATTTGCAGGTGTGGGGTCCAAGTTCCCTATGCACTACCACAATAGTTTGTTTTGGAGGGGGCTGGGGAGGAGCAGAAAGCACATGTGGCTTTGTTTCTTCAGTGCTGCCCACACGAGAAGTGGCCTAGTTCACCCTGTCAGGTGGAGAACAGTTGGTGTAAGTTATACAGCAGAACAGCTGATTCCATGAAATGTATCTCAGAATTAGTTAAAGAACCCAAGAGCGAGCACAGCCTGTGGTTTAATGACAACTGAGTGAAGGTTCGCATTGTACTAACAACATCCTGTATCTCTGGCGCTGATGTGGTGTATGCACACGTACTCCTTTGCAGCCAATAACTTCTTGTCAGATTTTCACACTGGCTGATTTGGCTGTTATTTAACAAGTGTGTTTTCCTGTTCCTGCCACGGGTTTATTTTTGTTGTTGTTGCGGTAGTAAAATCATCTCTGATATTCTGAGAAATTCTTCATAGCGCTGCTAATGTTTTGCTTGGTGTTTTGCTGAAATAGGATGTGCTGGGATTTTTTAAATGTCACATCTGTTTTCAAAGTACATTTACTTAATTGGCGTACAGTGCTAAATTGGATTCAGTACCTACGCACGTATTAGCTAGGTACAAAGCTGCATGGGTTGTCAGAACATACTTGAAAAAGAAATGAGTTCAGCTTCTGTAGCAGAAAGGTGACAAGCTCTGATGATGTGGGAGGTAACACAGTGAGGTAATACCCCGGGCAAATCAAAGACACAGGCCCTGCTGCGTGGTGCAAAACATGAGCAGAAGCCAAGGAAGACTTCTTTTCTATGGAAAAAGTCCTACTTTTGGAGACCTTTCAACCTGAATAAGAACAAAATGAATAATGTTGATGTCTCCGATAACATGTCTGATCTCATGCCCATTAGATTTTTTATGCATAGGTAAACACTTTCTCATACTATGTATTTTATATATAATGTACAAATAATGAAACCCAGCTTTTCCACAGAGCCTTTTATCATAGATGTCAATGTACCTAATCAGTGAGATCGTATATCATTCCCATTTCATGGGCTGGGGAATGGAGAAACAGAAATAAAATGGCTTGTCATACAGGCCAGAAGTGCAGTGGCAAAACCCTGAATAGAATTTAAATTTCATTTGCTGTAAGCCAGTGGTTTCTATTTGCTAGGAATTGTTGCCTCCATACTTTGCAGTATGAAAATATAGCAATACAGAGCAATGGTATTAAAATACCAGAAGGGAGCCAAAGAAAAACAATAGAAAAATGTAAAAACACAAAAACAAATTTGGAAATAAAGTATTTTCTGAATGGAAACACAAACTGTTCTATTCAAGTGTGACTGTCACATTCCGCTCTGCTTGTTTTTCCTAAAACAATCTCTGATCTAGATTCCTGTATGTACTGCCAGTATTGACAGATCTATATTTTTCCAATGGAAAAAAAAAAAAACAAACACCCTGAAATTTTTTGACAGACTTCATTTGCTCTAGAGAAGGGAAAGGAAAGCATGAAAATCCAGCAGGACTCCTGAAAGGCCAATTATTTTTTTTTTCTTTTCATTTTTTTCTTTCATTTAGTACACTTCACAAATGTGCTGTAGGCTCAGTTTCTAGTAAGAACACATCTTTCTGACAAATGGTAACTGATGCAATATGATTTAAAAGTCTCCCCCATCATGCAGAAATTAAAATTCTCTCCCCAGGGACATTCCCCAAAACATAAAGAAGAGCCTTTCTCCTCATTTAAAACATTTTGTTGTGTAAAAAATGACAATGAGCCATAAAATCTGGAGGGAAATGATTACTGAACACTAACATATGCTCAACGATTTCAGTACCAGAACGCGTGGAGGCTGCCAATTGCACTTCAAGCCGGGGAAATGAGTTTCTTGATCTTGTCCGGATGGAGGGTAATTTAAACAGATGTTGCTAACAGAGTAGTTAGGCCCCGAAAGCCTGTTTTCAAAATAGCAGCGGGAGATCCAGCAGCCAACAATACGAAGGTGCCAGTTTGTTTTGTTTGCAAACGCATGTCTCACTGTCCCTTCACTACCCCGGCATGCTCTTTTCTTAAAACTGATGAGAATAATTGTCTCCAACATTATTATTATGTACAAAAATGGCATGAAAAGAAGATAAAGGTTGCCTACTCAGGCACTCAGAAGTTAGAAAATAATGGGATTACTGTTGCCTTGACAACATTTCTCTCTCTTTCCCCTGCTCCCAGTTTCATTCTTGGAAATGGCTAAATGACTTTGCTGAAACTCTATCAAATAATTAACTAAAAGATTCGGCTGTGGGGAGACACCTGGCATGGAAAACTTCCTCCTGCCCTCCCCCAGAGTCTGACAAAATTATAAACAGCTGAAAAACAGCTTTTTATGGTGAAAAGAATCAGGTAACGTCACGTACCTTTATGGTACTAGTAGCTCCATCTGCACTTTCTCTTTTAATTTAGTTTATACTACACACATCCCTGAGGGCCACATTTGGTGTGTGACCCTTTGTGCGGCAAGAGGTAGGACCATGTAAGCAGCAGCAGCAGCAGCAGCAGCATAAGGGGCTCAGTTTCTTTCAGCTACCCAAGGATGGTGGGCTTTCCACCCCGGGAAAGTGAAGACTAGGTGGGATTAAAGCGGGCTGCAATGACACTGGAGGCAGAGCTTCGACATGTTTAGCACTGTGCGTCATGCTTGGGTGACCCACATTCAACCCAAATTGATGTGCCTGGCAAATGGAAAGAGCTCTGCCTCTCTGGAGAGCATCAGAGGGTCTGCAGAGGTCCTGAGCTGGCAGCCCCTGAGGGCAGGCGGCAGCACCCGGTGACACCCAGTGCGTCATCTCTAGCTGAGCTCCAAATGAGGTCAGGCAAGAGACTGATAAACGGCCCTGCCTTGTCAACACTGCCGTCATTAGTGCTGTTATCACCCAGCAGATGGGAACGTGAAGGAATTTGTATCCCTGCTCTCACCAAAGCTGGAGAGCAGGTGGGAACAGGAGCCGTGGAGGTGACTGTGTTTGCTCATACTGCTTACATTCTCCTGCAAAGACGCTCAGTGTTTGGTTCATAACCAAAGGGACTTTGTAACTGATTATAAAACATTATGCCATGGTTCATTTTTCAGACTGATGATTGAATTTATGATGAGGTTTCTTTCAAAGAAGGGACAGAACATTTCAGCATACACTGGCATGGCTGAAACACTAACAAATCACTGGCCTGGTGCAAAGCCCAGAAATACTGTCATGCTCCTTTCCTCATGCAACCTGTCTGAGCTAACAGGGCACCCAAAAATGTCAGGAAAAGTAGCATGCATAGGGGTTGGAAGTGGACCCAGCTGACAAGCACGGTCTGTGACAAGTTATCTGACAGCACTGTGAGGGGAGGGAGCACTGTGGTTTATTCAAAAGCTGAGTACTCTGGGGAAAAAAAAAGAATCACTAAATTTGCATTTAATGACATGTATTTAAAAACCAAAACAATTACAGCTGCATTAATTTTTCTTCTTTTTCTTTTGCTTGGAGAACAGTCAGCCCTTGCTTGTTGCTTAGGATTCCACTGAATGCCTTTCTGACTCGAATCAGAGCCCCCCAGCAGCCCCTCCATTTACCTCCATGCACAACCAGCAGTGTTGGTGGCATTTCATCAGCACAGAGACTTGTCAACCAGGCCCATCAAGTCCTGCTCTGCAATCTGTACTCAGCTAAGGTGTACCAATAACTGGCCCCACAGGTCCTAACTGGTGTGTTTGTGAAAATTATCTAAAGTCACAAGCAAAGTCACCCATGACTGACTCATATAAGGTGACTGTGTGGCTCATTTCTGTATTGGGAGTGCTGGGTGATATGGCTGTCCGTGACCTCTGACAGAGGACTATGGTCTTCTGGTTCAAAAGCATCTGCTTCAATTAGATATTTTGTTAATTTGTCAACCTCAGTATTCTACAAGAGGTGTTTAATTTCAAGGGAGGAAACCTAAGGGCATTTGATATGTCTTGTTTCTGCAGTTCGGAACCAATCCCTTTTTGTTAGGTAACACCTGGTGCTTTTGTCAGTGCTAAGTATCACTTTAAAGTCTAAAGTCCTTGGATCGGTTGGTTATGTGTGGATGCAAGACAATAAAACACCATATTTCCCATTGGTGACTATCTGCCCTCAGTCCCTGCCCCCCCATGCACTCATGTCAAAAGAAGACAGCATTCTGCTTTCCAAGGAAAGCATTAAAGAGTGTTCTTCTCTGTCTACAATACCTTATTTATAAATATGGAACTGTTAGGAAATGTGCAGTATGTTAAGGTTGGGCAGCAGCTTGTGTAATACAAGGGAGCAACCTCAACAGAGCAGTCCAGACGTACACCAGCTAAAGATCTGGCCTATAAATTGATGGTTAATAAATATAGAATAACATTTGTCTGGGAACACCAGACTACTAACAGCTGCTATAAAGTGGAACTGGTTGTTCAAACTCCCCCAAATACATAAATGGATTATACTGCATTTTATCGCAGAGAGATGGACGATTTCTCCATAGGTCCTGGCGGCCAAAACCCAATTCCTCCCACAAAGGAGAATGATCTACAGCTGAATTATCTCTGATGTTGGTATTCCATAGTCCTTTCAACACGGTGACAGATTTGAAAGCATAATGCAGTTTGGTCTTGCATGGCAACAATTTTTGCAGCAGAGTAGCACATGTGAAAAATCTAAATCATGCTGGAAATTTGAAAGGAAAATCCATTTGATTAGGACATATAGTCTGGGAAATGCTCTCTCAGTTGTATTTCATGTCAATAAAAGCTTCTCTTGATTTGATTTGTGTGTAGTGAAGCTTCACCGGAGAGATTACAGGAAGTCTTGCTGCAGAATTGAGGCTGAGACATAGGTGGTAGATCTATCAGGGTGGATAAGAATTTTCAACAAAAATATTATTGAAAAAATAGTTGGTTTTGCTAAAATTATTTTCCTCAACCATGGCTTCTGTCAGGGAGGACAACAGTGTAGCATTTAAGGGCACCCAGCAGCACTAAATGCCACCACAAAGCAAAACACTGTTTACACTGAAGGGGAAAAATAAATTAATGACCTTGTTAAAATCTGGGCAGGAAACTAGGTGTCACATCCTGCTCTTCTGAAGTAAAAATGATAAGAGCTTTGATGAGTAGACATAGTAAACAGGGCCTTGGCTTTATGTCTCATCCAGGCGCCAACACCTCATGCCATACAGTCAGTCGTCCATCATGATGCAGCACAGTCCTTCCTTCTGTCCTGGCTCAGGGGGAGGATGCAGCACTCTGAGTCACCCCGCTCCTCCCTGCAGCACTCCCGCCTCCTGGGGGGAACGGACTGGCAGGAGGGAGATGTCCACCCTCCGACAAGCACCATTATTTCTTCTCCTGTTTAACTTTCTCTTCCACATCCCACTCGTCTTCCTTTCTCTCTTCTGTTTCTTTCCTACTTTGAGGTTTTGTGATCCCTTCTTCATGGCTAGCCCACCCCTCTTTTCCCTGTGATTCTCCAGCCGGGGCTCAGCATTCATGCAAACAGAGGACCTGCTGGGGGGGCCAGGTACCAGATGGGCGATGCTGCTACCCTGTAGAGCCATTGCTCAGGGAGGACCCTGTTTTGCCACTCTTCTGTCTGGATCCATACCTGAGGCTCCCTGCCTGGAAGAGCCCAAGCCCGGTTACTTTGCATGGGGTTAAAATCATCGAGGTACACTTTTCAGTATTGAAGGGATTTGGGAACAATTACCCATCTGTTGTTAAGTCTAATGGCAATTCTGTTTCACAGCCTGTTATCATTTGTACCCCGGTTATTATCATAACTGAATAGGTGACTCCGGCTAGTCTTTGAACTTCCAGCTCTTTGTTACCTTCTCCCAGCTAAGAGGCAGTTACCTGCCATATAATAACTCTTAATGTGTCTGAGAGCAAAGTCACACAAGCTTAAATTGCTGCTGAAGGTTTGCTTGTTTGACTTTGTCCTCAAAGGGGCAAGGAGTGTTTGTACAGTCAGTCGTGCCTGTCAGCTGGGAGGAAGTAAACACCCTCTGGGAAACAGTTGCGAGCAGATTTTAAGCCTCTTTTCCAGTGTCCTCGCCATGTGGCTGCTCCATATCCGCATTGGTGCAAGGTCAGTGAGGCTAGATCAGATAACCACCATCTGCTGCACTTTGCGCAGAGAGTGGGCAGTGCTGTAGGCACCATTGCCCACATCAGGGAGGTGGTTTGGGAGGCTGCTTCTTCCTGCATCCCAGCTCTATGGCCATGGGCACCTCATGGGGCTCCCACCACCATTTGGGCTGCAGGAGGTTGGAGCCCAGGCTGGCCCAGGGTTGCTGCCTGTGTGCTGCCCAGGGGTGGCTGGGTGGCCCCTGCTCACCCCTGGGCAAGACAGGTGTTGTTGTGGAGCTGGCAGCCCCATGGCTGGCAGAGGCTCCCTGTTGCAGCGTGGTCCCGAGCAGTGGGGCAAGGGAAGGTCTCTGCCCTGGCGCTGCTCCTCTCCTTGGTGCTGCGTTTCATGAGTCGAACAGGCTCTTTCCATCTCTTGCAGACAAAGCTCCAAGCTGAGAAATGTCCTGTCCTGGTGGTGGTTGGCAGTTTCTCTCCCAATCTGTCAGCCAGCCAGAGATATGCTTCCCTTGGGAAGGCAGGTAGGATCAGCAGGTAGGATCACCCAACAGGTGTGGTCACACACAACAGAGGCTAAATCCAAATATAAAAAGCAAGTGTGCATTCAACATAGTTATCCAGGGTCCTAAAGAAAGTTGGAATAGAGTGAACCATTAATTTAGTTGTGAGGCTAGCCTTTTGAAACGTATTTCAAGGATTTCTTCTTGTACAGTTACAACAAAAACCTTCTTTCAATATGCAGTCTGTTTTTGCTGCAGTGTGCAGTGTGTCTTACCTTCCTTTGTCTTTTATTGTCAGAAGCCTTCAAACACCTAATTCTACTCTAACATCTGATTTCTCAAAACAAAGTATACAAGTATACATCTCACCTGCATCTGAGGAACAATCCCACCTCATCTGTCAACAAAAAGAAATTGCGTCAACCTACAAGAAAGTATAGACTACACCATTTGCTTTACTGAAATTTAAGTGCAAACTGAAATTCTTAGATAAATTTGAGCAGATTCTTACTTTCGTCACAGGAACCAAAGATCTGAAGCCCGTCAAGGCCAATTAGGCGGTTATCGACTTCAGAGCACTTTGAATTGGCTCTACAAATAGCACCATTAGTCCAAGTGGCCCAAGCACCTCTTCTGTCTGCATGCCTTCAGCAATCTATCTACATTCCTCTGAAGATGGAAGTTTAGCTTTGCTCTAATTTACTCCTGGGTGAAGGCGAAATCACAATGTATTTATTTTTAGATGTAGTATACCTGCATTAATACAAAATGTACCTTTTGTTTCACACATGGATACAGACGACGAAGTGGAGCACTCTGCCAAACACACTGAAGTTTCTTGCCATTTAACAGCAGTGTGAGAGAAGAAATAATCCATTTTATGTTTTACTGTGTTTGTTTGTCATCTGATTTAGTACTTGTCTGTCATGGCTAATTACTTTAAAAGAATTCTAGTTCTAGGTCACAAAATCTATGAATAAAAGATGTTCACGTACACCATCTAGGCCAGGTGTCACAACTCAGTGCAGATATCCACACAACAAAATACTTCTGATTTTAATTACTGTGTGAATGGATATGCCGATTACATGAAAAATCAATAAAATGTTAATCAGATAAAGCAAGACAGCAGGTGGCCGAAGATATCGACAAGGCATATGTCTGTACAACACAAACATCCCTCTGCAAACAGGAGGGACATGCTCATGGTATCACTAGATGTACTATGTCACTGAAACAGCCAAGTCACCAAAGTGTCACCATGCAAAGCTGTTTAATTTTTAAGCAAGAGTAGGTACATTTTCTATTTAACCCACTTAGGGCCTGACCAGTCCTGCTTCCCTTCTGGAAACACACTTTCCAAGCAGGTCAGTGGAGCTTTTTTCTGCCTGAGGTGGGCAAGACTGAAGTCATTGAGGGCAATGTACTAAGACAAGACAAAACAAAACAAAAAAAAACAACCCAAACCAAACCAAAACAGAATTCTTGCTCCTTCTCACTGCATTATTATGTGTTAAAAAAGACTCACAGCTTCTTTTTCTCTGCTTGTTTCACTGTGGGAATATCAGAAATATCAAGAGAACGCACGCTTTTGTAACTCTTAACCAGCCATTCTGGGTGTGCTTGTTTAACTGCTTCCAAAATCCATCTGTGGTTACAGAAACGAATACCAAAACTGTACCTGGCCTAGTCAAATAAAATGTGTAGTTTCTTACTTCACAAGCAGACAGAGCAAGCAGTCTCATCTTCTTAGTTACCATAGGCATTTGTGTGACTGACAATCCAAACACATTCATCAATATCCTGCAGCCCAGGACTGGGCTCTGCTCAGTCTCCTCTGCAAGGAGGACCTTTTGGTGCCGCCTTGGCACCCTGGGTACAGACTGTCATGCCGGCTGAGTTACTGGCCTGGAAATATCTCCCTGGTAATGTTTTGAGGCTCAGGCCCTTTTCTGTGCTGTGTTTTGCAGAAGAGCCTTTGAGACACGCTTTGTTCTTCTCATGTGAGCTGAGCTCTCCTCCCATTTCCCCTTGCAGATCCCTTTGCAGGATATGTTTTTATTGCACCCTCGCTCTCCTTGGTTCAAGCAGAGTTATTCATTTCCTGACTGTATGTGACCAGATGTGTGGCTGTTGTCAGTGGTGTAGATTCTCAGCCTTCAGCTGAACCAAAAATCAGCCTGTGGTGTTTGATGTGCCATGTTAATGGGACATGACTGTTTTGAGATTTCTGACTTTCACAGAACCAAACACTTCATCTGTGCCTTTAGGAAATAACAATAACTCATTAAGACCACGACCCCATGTTTCTCTTTAAATACAGATGTTATTCAATGTGGAGCTCTAGACTGGTTCTGACAATACTTTTTTTGTTCTTTCTCTGTACAAAATTGAATAATGTATCTCCCTGAATCTCCTTTTACTGAAGCAGCAAAGGTTGCTCTGATGTCAGCTGCAGGGGTGAGATGTAATGTAGATAGCTGTGAAATCCCCTTTGTCAGTTACAACCAAAGTGAAAATATCCTTCCAATCCAAAAAATCTTTCCTCACATATAGGCTTCTGCTGTTTTGTAATTGTAACTGCTAAATCTGAGCACTTCAAACAGATACTGGACTTTTGAGAGACACAAATTCTTCCCTGGAATCTTTTAAAATTCAGAATATAAAAGGTGTATCCCCGAGAGAATGCAACCAAGAGAGATGACAGAAACAGAATTGCCCTACCAAAGGTGAATGAAATCCAAAATAAGAGATAGACTGTGGAGGCGGATAGTCTGTAAGGGCCCTCTGTTTCCACTGGTGCCTGGGGGAACTGTGGGGTTTGTTTGTGAGGAAGGGGAGAGAATGGAGGAAGAACACAATTCCCCAAGGAGAAGACCTCTGAGGGAACCTGGCAGGCATTGTGTTCCCATTAGTCCTCGTCCCTGTGATACATGACAAGAGAGGATGCAGAAAGCAGAAGGGAACATGCTGATAATAAGGGGAGTTTTAAAAAAATGTTGGGAATAGTTACTGTGACTTGCTTTTTGTGGCCTCAGATCTCGTTCTCTTTAAGGTTAGTGGCAGAAGACAATTGAGGCTGAGATCCAACAGTCAGCCAGTTAGGAAGTGGTGGTCCCAGATGCTGAAACCTGGCTATTTGAGGGACAACCCCAGGGGCTGGGGAACAGCTGGGTGGGGGAGGTATCTCAGTGCATTACAGGAACCTGGACAAATAACTTAAGATACATGCCTAATTTTTAAGCAACTACGGTTCACTGAGATGAATCTGACTCTTTCTGATAGTCAGTGGCCAGTATTTCAGCTTACTGAATTTGGGGCCCAAACACATTTTGCCTAGGGAACCAAAACTCCCTTTGAATTAAATGAGACTATATGTGGCAAAGCCAAGAGGCTGGTGATCTTACCAAGCTTTGGCTTAAAGTGTTGGGACACCTGCATACTTAACTGCATCCATTTTAGCACAAAGCCTTAGATGTTTTCATCCTGCTTGAGCAATCCCCACAGAATTAGCTTTTCTGGAACATGGAACCCTATTGGACTGTGTAAACAAGCCACATTCAGCTGACTGCAAAGCCCAGCTACAGTTTCAATTTCTGTAAATTATGCAAGGATATAAATGATGAGTACATCAGTAAGCTACACCAGAGGCTGATTCATTCATGTATTGATTCATGCATGGTTTATCTTCATGCCTTGCAGAAAAAAAAACAATTAAAACGGTTACACTAAGCTATAGGACTTGAAAGCGGTGGTTGAGGGAGAAGAGTGATTCTCTGCTTGAAGAGTGGCAGATGAAGTTGTAGTTTGTATATTAACCCTCTTCTAAATTGCATGACTTTAAATGCTTCTTAGCTGTGTGTGACCAAAGTGGAAAAAATAATTAGCTTGAAATATAGAGGCAATTCACTTGATATTTTATTACTTTAATGCTGTGTGTTTGTTCAATGCCCTTTCTTTTCACTGCCTCAAAAAGCAAAAATAGAAAAAGATGTTTATATTTTTCAATCTGTGCCACAACAGAAATAATAGCAAAAATCATTCCCATGGTCTGTGAGTGTGACCAAGCACCTTTGGTAAAAATTCCCATTAGAGGTTGTAGATGGACAAGTGAGAAAACCAAGGAAAGAGGGCATTCAAGTTTCCTAAAAGCAAGAAACAAAGGAGAAAGAAAATAGATCCATCTCCTGTAATCATCCCCCAATCAGGATGCAGGAATGACATACAATTTTCTTCAGTGTGTGGGTGAGTAAACCATAATTCTGCACTCCCATTGTCTCCGATGATAAAATGTAGCTATAGGAAGGGTAATTTTTTTTTTTTATCTTGAGAAGCTTTCAAGAAACAAAGTACCACATGAACAGACTGTACATACAGGCAGTTTCTTGAATCATGGACTGTTTATCTGTAAGCTTGAACACAAATAAATCCAACTTACATAAAAGCAAACCACGTAATGGATCTGCTTCTGATTCTTTCAGCTTCTATTTTAATTAGCTAATGCAGACACTGAGCAAATGGTATGTTACTTGTTGTTAAGGATGCTTTAGTCATCTGCCATTTTTGCACTTTTTTGATTGGCTACTGCTAAGGGAAAGGAAAGCTCTATAGTGGTTGTATATAAGAAAAATAACTCCAACATGGTGCTGTGGAAAGCTATGCTTTTATCTAGCTTCATCTTCACCACCCCCATGTCATTAAGTTTAAGTTCTTTACTTTGGCTGAAAGTTTTAAGCATGGCATTAGTAGTATCTACTTTCATGTACACGGTTTTCACTTCATAGGTTGAGTCTCAGTGTAACTCTGTTTATTCCAGGAGAATTACACCTGGGATTGTTTTAACCCAGTATGTCAAGGTATAGTGTTAAACAGTTGTTCAAATTGCATGCAAGCAATTTTGCAAAATTTGACTGCCAAAACTGAATCAAAGGCAAATTTTATTTTCAAAGGCAAAAGATAAGTAAAGCCAGGTTTAAAATACGAAAATCTCTCCCCTGCCTTTTTTTTTTTTTTTTAATCTGATAACAGCTGAGAAAATGGGTCTGAACTTGATTGAGAAGTGCACAGGGAATTCCAAGTCCTTGCTGCCCTCAGGAACAAGGCACTCTCACAAGCACTGTCCTTTGTCAACGTTTGAAATGGAGATCTCTCACGCCAGCTGAAGTGTAAGTTTTTTCTCTGAAAAGCCCAGAACAGCCTTTCAAAATGCCAGCTGTCCACTCTGAATGCATGTACAAATTTTTGATAGACAAGGAACACAACATATCTTTTCATTTAACCTAGCAAATGGTGTATAAGCAGACTGTATAAGCAGTGCCTGGAGTTTGTTCAGTTTTATCACTCTCATGAATGGTAAAAGTGACACAGTGGCAGCCTTTCCTTTCTCAGCAGCGTGGCTTCCAGCAGTAGGTGTTCTGTAAACATTCTTGAAAATCATCACTCTTCATTTTCAATGATACAATGCAATATATCAACCTCCCAAAACACCAGATAAGATCAACTAAGGATATTCCCCTTCCCCAGTGAGCCTTTTTCCTTAACTTACAGAAGAAAATCAATTCAATTCTGTAGTGAGTGGTTTTGCAAATTTCCCATAATGAGAGAAAGAAAATAAAATGCTTGAAGAGCAGAAAATCGAAATGCTAAACCTTTGATCCTGGATTTGAAGCTAATCTATACAATTAGCAGTGCTTTTTGTCACAAAGGGAAGAGTCAGAGGAAGAAAGGATGGCACACAGCACAAAGAAGTGATCTGGGGAAAGATTGAGAAAATGGTGCTTGAATCATCTTCACAGTCACACAAATCCTTCCTCAAGAATAAACAAAGCACATGAAAAAAATGAGAGAGAAAGAAGGAGAACAGCATCAAACAAACAGGCAAACAGTTGTAATCAATTTCCTCCAGCTTATCTCACTGGAGGCAAAATTTAACACTATCCCATCAGGGAGGCTGTGTTCAAAGGAGGGGCTTCCCAGTGTGTAGGAGCCATTATGGGGATGTGAATATGGCTTCAAGCTGTATTTTTTGTGTAGTAACATCTTCCTGGCTTGAGAGGTTGCTTACAGCCTAGGAAAGCATTTGGTGGCTAGTCGTTAATGTACATTCCCATAGCCAAGAACTTGTTTGGCCTGGCAGACCCAATGCATGGACTAGATGCTGCCAGAGAAGGAGGCAATTCAATGCATCTTCTCTAGTGGAGCATAAACATCCACATGAAGAGAAACCCATGTGTGATGATCCATAGGTATCAATAACCTTTCCTTGTGTTGGCAGGGGGGTCATAGAAAAAAAAAATCAGAGTCTTGCAAGAATCATCTTTGAGAAAGTGTTGGGCAGTATTGGAGCCTCTGCTTGTGTTACCTTACAGCCACTGGCTCCTTTGTGTGTGGCTGGCAGGTGAAGTCTCACGGCCCTGGGCTTAGACACATGCTGTGCATCGATTTTGGCCTGGATGCCTATATAAGGGTATTGCAAACCATCGTAAGCTTGAACTCATGTTGAAGACAGAGACCTCCTCTCTCTCACCTTTTTTCTTCTCTTAATGATGATACAGGAATAATTTTTAAAATATTTGGAAGAGTGCTGCTGATGTGTACCACGGCTCATCTCAGAGAGCTGGGATTCTCAGTGGGAGGATGTCTGTGACTCCCTTTCAGTGAACATTTACGTGAAGCTTTTTTTTCCCCCAAACTGGGGGGTTTGCAGCTTAAACTGGAGCTAAAAAGGATCCCAGTTTGTGGGATCCCCAGCAGCGCAATTCGTGGCTGTAATTCTTTTCTGTAGGGAGGCAGGAATGGAAGAGGGTAAAATTTCTATGGGGCTTTTTTGACTTCAGAATGTGCAGTGACTGAATTTTCTGAGAGGTTTCTGACCTCCATACCCACTTAGTCTTTCAGCAAGTATGATTTCTCTCTCGGAACTAGTACTGAAATTTGTATAAAGAAAAAATATGAATGCTTTATTTAAAAGTATATGCAAATAGAGTGGACTTTTGGGTGTGTCTGAGTCCATTTTCTTTAGCAGAAAATGGCCTGTCTCCATTCTCTCTTTCCATCTCATGGTTTTCCCAGGTAAAAAAAAAAAAGAAGTAAGCTCTTTATCTAACTTGGTCACTATAAATCTGTTGCTACACATGAACAGATTTTGCTATTTCAATCTATGCAAGGAGACAGAATGCAGCTGGAATGAAGGCTTAAATGCTCATTATGTAATGATGCTTCGTTTATTGCTCACTATCCTGTCATAGACGGCAAGGCTGAGCAAGGCAGCAGTTAGGTAAGATCAGTTACCTCATTCAGAGAAAAACGGAACTACGGTGCTGTGGTGCTCTAAATATTCCCTGATTTTTGCTATTAATTCTATCATGACCTGTTTTATTAGAATATGCTTTTGGAAAAAAAAGATGTTTGACTAGCAAATGTCCTTGGGCAAGTCACAGTCCTGACACCTTGACCCTATCAAAGTTGCTTTGCTGATTACTCACACTAAGCTGACTGACAGTTCCTTGCCATTTGCACAAAGGATGCAGTGAATGCTTTGACTGTGGCTCTTCAGTTGGGGATCACCTTCCTGGAGAACTCCACCATGCTGTAGTAGCTTTGGAAACCTGCTGCCAGCAGCAAGCCACAGCTCTGCAGTACTTACTGACTGTGCTCAGGTGGCAAGTAGTGGCTTGAAATACACCCACAAGTGCTGATGTGGGGATACCTTTGGTCTTGTCCCAATTATCCCCTGTGAGAAAAGATGTGTCAGAGGTGGCATAGGGTGAGAGGCTGATACCAGCTTCTCATGACTCATGTTGGGTAACGGGTAGACAGAGCTATATACTAAGGCTGCTTCTTGGCTGGTAGAGCTTCTTTCCTTAGTTGACAGCATAATTCAGTCCGTTGCATTTCTGATACCAACTTCTTTCTATATTGTACTTGTAATATTACATAGGTTGCCAGCAAAGGCTCTGTGATCCCCTATCCAGTCCTGTGAAACTAATGAATTCTGCAATTTAAGATTTTATGACAGTTCTCTGCTACTACTAAAGTGAGGATTGGCTTTTCTGGCAGCAGGTTATGGGATGCATGGAGCAGAAGGGAATAGACTCCAGGTTTCCAGAGGCAAATTAGGGTGCCCAGAGGTGAGAATCTGGAAATGAATCCAAACTGTTCAAAGCACATTCAGGTATCCATGCACCATTCAGCTAAAAGACTGAAGTGTGCCTCCTGTGGCATTCCTTTGATGCTGATGAAACCATAGAGACTTGAGGTTAGCTGGGTTATTTATGCATTCTGTACATTGAAAAATGGATGAAGCAGATGGTATTTGAAATTTCCCATATATTTAATCAAAACTCTGAGCTTCCTGGCTTTTAAAAGTTATTTTTGAATAACTGGACCGATCTGAACTAGGCTTTCTGCCATCATGTTACTTATCTGCGGTGTCTAATGCATTACAGCTTAATGAAATTTGTTGCCTACAGTATAATAAATCATTGTAGGAAATATAAAATGGCACTTGTTTTTTTTTTAAATGGGTTTTCTCAAAGTACTTTTTGTTTGTTTTCTCCAATAATTTGTTTAATTGAAATTTCAGTTTTAACTCTACAGAAAATCAAAAGTGCATTTTCCAGTTGCAAAGAGGTGCAATGAACTTTTATTGACTTGCCCATCAGGCCCATTGTATTGCTTCTCAATGAGGCAATCTGGAAGCTAGATAAGCCATTTGATGATGGCTTTGAAAAACCATGGAAGGGTCCTCAGCTTTCTGAAATGCAGTCAGTTTGAGCCATGGAATTGACTGAATCAGGCACAGATTTACCAGAGGTGTGGACATATCTTGGCTACAGCTAGAGAGATTGTACATGATGGTTTCATGCAGCAGCTCTTTGCTGCATCAACATCTAGCTTGCTCTGGCACCAAGGAGCTATAGCAGAGCCACTCTGGTGCCCTGAATCTGATCCTAATCTCACTTATCGCCTCTGTTCCTTTGTCACCTCCCAGGAAGTAAAAAGAGCATGGGCTGCACTGGCTAGTATGATCTTGGTTATTGACCAAATGTACACGGTTCAGTTTGTTGTGTCTTGTGAACAGCTTAGGCTTTCTGCAGTTGGCTCAAACTGGCAGCATTGTCTGAAATAAGAAAGAAAACAATGTTTACTTTACAAGCTGTGGTCATAGTCAGCACGATCCTTTGCATTGCTCTGAGGCAAGTAATGCAGCCTGGGAATAACATATGCTATCTCCTCTGCTCTGCACCTACAGAGATTATTTTCTCCATTAGTTCTGAAGTTTCATAACAGGGAAATCAGCAACGTCAAAACCAAGGTTGAAGAACTGTTTGTTTTCACCTTTTCTCCCTGCTTGTGTTTATTTAGCTGATAGCCAACAAATAACAGACAGCAACAGATCATGGACAGAACAATTAGCAGGGAAAATGAAAAGCCTGCTGTCTACTTTCACTGGCTCTGGTAACAAAAACAGTGAATACAGAGTCTAGTTTGGTATAAACTGAGATGCTATGTCATAGCAGAAGGATATATTTCATATATTGTTAACGTATATGGTCTAGAAGTTACAAAAAAACCCTTTTCATCTTTAGAGAAAAACTCACATAAAAAATGGGAACTGGTTAGTGAAGAGGGCAGGATATAATCCCATTTCACATGTGAATACTTGGCATGCTTTGGAAAGGCATTCCACAAAGATGAACTTTAGCTAGGGGCTAATCTCCAATGGGAAAAAAAAGATGCTTGTCTAGAGACAGTCTGAAGAGGCTCTTAATTTGGGTGCTCTGAATCTTGCACCGGGGATGGCAGGCTCTCCACTGGCAAAGGAGAAAGCCCAGCAGGACTACCGCCCTGTGCCTGCAGCCAGCCTTTGGGAAGACTCCTCTTAGCCTGTATTTCTGAGCATATGTGCATTCAGCGCAGTAGTTGGCATCTGTGTCAAAGTCTGTACACTGTGCATTTGCTGTGCATTTCAGCAGCAATTGTATTTAAGGTATGTAAATAATGTTGTCAGAACAATGAACCAACAACACTTCCTAGAAATACAGTGGAGAACACGATTCTGGCATAGCACTTTATTTTTAAGTTTTCATAGTGAGATTTTTTTTTCTTTTCTATTTTAAAACAGCTTCCAAACAGTAACTCATGCCAGGAAAAACAGAGCCATTCTCTCAATGACAACAATGCTCATTGTGTTTTCTGTAACAGATGCCAGGATTTTATCACCAGGCCAGACATTAACCCCCTTGGTATCATTCTGAAAGGAAGCATCCGTGCACCCCACTGACTTCTATTCCCTATGGTGCTTCATTATGCCTCCTACCTTTAAAGCTTCATGCGTACTTCCTTGCCCAATACATCAAGAAGATCTACAGAGCTGACCTTATTTTTTTCCTCTCCTTTTGAAAGGGAGAATTTGTGCTTTCTGGTTTCCCATCAAAAAGGTATAAGAAAAAAAACAGAACTATAGCTTATTTTTTCTTCTCCTAAACAAAAGGAAATAGTTTGGATAACCAAGCTTTAAAAAGCTTTCTGTTTACTGGACAAGTATCGCTAGACCTTGTCCACAAGAGGCACATTTTTTCCACAGAAGTATCTATTCAAATGATACCTCTTCCAGTCAACAGATTTCAACACGTGGAAATCTGAGACCACCAATTATATATTCATGACATGGAAAGGCTCGTTGGAAATGCTCCCAACATCTCTTCCATATTTAAGATACTGCAGTCAAACAGTCTCACACAGATGTGCAAGGAAAGCCTCTGCTGATAATTCCCTGAGCACCACAGCGAAGAAGAGAGGCTGATCCTCTAGCTGATCCTCTAGCTGCCAACTGGTTTCAGTGAGAGGGATGTGCTTCACTGACTGCACTATTTCTCTGTGTACTTTGTGTACAGAGAAATAGTACACTATTTCTCTGTGTACTTTGCAGTAATGTTTGCATCTGTAGGACCAATTCTGAGAATATTGCAATGACCAGTTTATGCAGCTACTACTGCTCCTCTGAATGGGATGATCTGACATGCAAAAGTGTCAGTCAGCACTGCTAAAACATGTACTCAAGAGAAACTTCTGCAATGCTCTGGTCCGGTGTAGTTACAAAGGGCAAAATATTGTCATTAGCTATTATTATTACCGTGTTCTCATACAGTGCTTTCCTTTAGGTTGTAAAAAGATGGGTTATACCTATCTGGGTTATTGGTGTTTTTGAAAGGAAAGATGGAACAGCGTGACTTTTGAATAGAACTAATTGTTTAATACATGAACATTTTCCTTTGAGGAGTGGAGAGGTGAAAAAGAATGCCATAGAGGCATATAAAATGATTCATATTATAGAGACAGTCGAGGACAGCTAGAATCTCCTCTTCGTTCTACCTGTGACAAAAAAGAGAAAGACACGCAAGAGAAAATTGGATGAAACCGAAACATACTCATTTAGATCCGCAACAGCAAAACCAAATGCAACACGAAGTTAGCCCTGGGAACTCACAGTCACAGGGTATTACTGAAAGAAAGTAATCAGTAGAATTCAGAGAGGAAGGCTCAGGAATAAAAATATCATTTGCAGTCGCACTGGGTAGGATAACAATTATCTGTCCTCATACTTCAATATATGAGCTGATTACCAGCTGGGGAAAGTTTTAAATTTCCCCTCGAGCAGTAGTATTACACAATTGTCAAGTACACTATAGGGAATTGATGTTTTCCTCTGGAACATCTGCCATAGAGCATCGCCTGAGAAAGGATACGGAACCAGGCAGATCACCAGGCTATTCCAGTGTTAATAAGTCCCAAAATAATTTTAGCAGGATTACGTATACTACCGCTTTGCAAACACTTGGGATGCGAAGGGCCAGATATGGATGTGTATGTGCACAGTGGTGTGGATGTTTAAAAGGGCTCAAGAGGTTACTTTGAAGGACTATATTTGATTTCATTTCTCTTTTCCTTTTTGTCTTTTTTAATTAATTAGAAGATATTTTGAGCTTGTTTCAGGCATACAAAAGGACATTAATCTGTCAGGTTAATATAAAAATACAGATCTGCTAACTTAGCTGACCTTAGCTTAAGGAGAAGGAAAGATTTAGAAATGAATAATTAAACCAGCATCAAAATAATATAGCCACAGATTTTCCATAAATCCATTGATATTGTTACTATTGCCTTTATTATTTCTACTTAGACAGATTGATAGCAGCTTTTATCATCCTTCTAGGTGTCTTATTGAATTCTGCTGTGTGCAGCAGAGCTGATAAGAGATGAGAAATGCCACCCCTGGGATCTCCATGGATTATATTTATGCATGGCTGTTCAATGACAGCCAGTCACAGAGAGCTGGAAAGTAGTTTTATTGTTCTGGCGGGGCAGCTGCTATTCTTCTCCTACTAGCCGAGTAGAAAAGGATGCACCTGCCATTGTGTGAGAGATTGAAATTTAATTTCTTGCAATTTTCAAACTGCATCGGTGTGCAAAGGGGCCATCTTCAGGGGACCAGGAGGCCAACGAAAGGAAAGAAAAAAGAGGGAGTAAATGACCTCTTGGCCTTGGAAGCTGATGCTGAAATAAGAAGTAGGGGCACACGGGAGAGAATGCAAGAACTTTAGTGAATAAATACTTCTCTGACTGACAGTAGCAAGGAAGCACAAAATAGCTTGGGTTTTGCTAATTTTGTCTTGTCTCAAGGACCTTTCATAGACCTTAGCTGCTGACTGGGGTTAAACCACAACACTCATCCTGGGAGGTGGGAGCATCCTGCCTCCTGGTGAGAGGCGTATGTCAAGAGCAACTCCTTGGCTTGGTAATAGTGTTGAGCAAGAGAAGTCTGCAACGCTTTGTGTTCCCACCATCAATCCCTTCCAACATTGGGCCTTGCTTAAAATTCAGTCTCTCTTCTCTTTTCAAGGAACAGAAAGCAATTATGATTTTTATACTTCATGCTCCAGTCTGCACTATGGTCCCAGGTTGCCTTCTGTCGTCAAGGTCTTTGGCCTGAACGGGGCTTACTTTGAGAACAGCTGGGACCATTGGTCAGTTGGAAACCTCTATCAACATCTATCTTTTCACCTTATCTCTTCATTCTTCCCACTGCTTTTATTCATTTTTTCTTCTTGCCTTTCTTTTAGAGTATTACTTTTGCCTAGACACAATAAAGAAAGCATCAAAATATGACTCTTATGTATCCTCAAGGCTCAGTAATGACAAGGCAAACAAAAAGAACCTAAAGCATATTTGTTAGAAAACAAAACAGCAAAACCAAATTCATGTAATAGTTCTTAAACATGTTCATTGTATTGACAACTTTGGTTCCACTTTACTACCATGCTTTCACTGACTTTATGGACAGTCATACATTTAAGCAGATTCATAAATGAACTGCAAAGCCATTTCAGGAAAGTAAATAAAGCAACTTGGTTTAAAATCAAGTTTGTATTGGGTATAAGACATTTAGCAGAAAGGTACCATGTGTGTTACGCTGAAGAACTTCACTTATTCATTTAGTTGGTTAAAAGAGAAGAAGCTGGACTATATATCTGTCTCTATTTATATTTTAAATTTGGACATGGCCATGTAAAATAGTGTGTTTGGGTTCTTCTGTATGTGATGAGCTAAAATTATATTGTCCGGTGGTTAGTCTGGGTCTTTGCTTGGTTGTATGTAAACAAGGCTGATCTCCATTTTCCTTTACAAAATAGATCATCACCTCTCACTATTGTCTGGGTTGTGATTATTTGTCAATAATTTTGTTTTCAGCCATCAGCAGCTGTACTTAATGGTATGTCTTGTGTGGGTATGCCAGACAAATTACATTACTTAGTAACTGGTTTTATGTACTGTCTGGTGTGATCTGAGAACAGCGGCTTGAGTCTAAACAGATCCTGAACAGTGACATATTATTACCCAGATATGTCTATGAAGAGGTGAAAGGCTGTTCCTACATTTTAAGCACTGAATATGACTTGGAGCAGGGTCTGAAGAGCATCATTTGAAGGTGAATATTCTCCCTCCAAGGAGAACTTCCTAACTATTAGGATAGAAAGGCTTGAGGGGTTGAGTAGTTCTACAAATATAAAATGTGTGAATTCATGGGAAGGCACTGGAATGTCTTCCTTCCAAGAAAATTAGGCAACTCAGTGAGTGACAGGTTATAAAGAGAATGTGAATACTGTGTTACTGCCCAATAGGTTTTAGGCCAGATTTTCCCTTGCCCCTTTAGATGTCTCATTTCATTATTGTTATGCTTGAGAAATAAGTGCCTAGCCCCACCAAGTTGACTGTGGCAGCCTAAATTAGACATCTTGTTATCCTATACTGCCATCAGAGATCTGTCCAGGAAGAACGGCGCCTCCAAAGGCTGGTTCAGAGTCCTGAGGTGAGTACTACTCATTTACTGTATTGGGAAACTGACTCCCTCTCTGTGCCTACCAGCCCGTTGCAAACTGTGTGTCCAATGATGCGTCTGAATGGGTGATTGACTGACAGGCCCACAACGTTTGCCTCAGTCTATTCAAGAAACAGAACATCATAAAGGACAGATGTCAAAGGACCCTCCTGACGCAAACAATATAGTGGCATGCATGAGGACTGG
>NW_008824473.1:4142497-4143149 GCF_000699105.1 Pygoscelis adeliae
AAAGGAGGCTGAGGGGAGACCTCATTGCTCTCTACAACTACCTGAAAGGAGGTTGTAGCGAGGTGAGTGTTGGTCTCTTCTCCCAAGTACCTGGCGAAAGGACAAGAGGAAATGGCCTCAAGTTGCGCCAGGGGAGGTTTAGATTGGATGTAAGGAAAAATTTCTTTACTGAAAGAGTAGTTAAACATTGGAACAGGCTGCCCAGGGAAGTGGTTGAGTCACCATCCCTGGAAGTATTTAAAAGACGGGTAGATGAGGCGCTTAGGGACATGGTTTAGTGGGCATGGTGTTGTTGGGTTGATGGTTGGACTCGATGATCTTGGAGGTCTCTTCCAACCTTAATGATTCTATGATTCTATGATTCTATGATTCTGAGAGTGGCAAAATGCCCGCAGCCTGATGGACCTTGGGGGCAAGGATCCTTCCCATGCCTAGGGAAACAATATAGTGGCATGCATGAGGACTGGAGATCTTACAGGCTGGCTTTCGTACCAAAGACTGCCAGTTTCTGGAGGCTGTCTTCTTCTAGTAGAGCCCACTTAGTCATATGTATATCTTATCTCCATCATCATCCCTCAAACAGAGCATTCCCACAGGACTTGTGCTGCTGTACACAAATCCCATTCCCTCACTACTCAAAGATGTCATCTTT
>NW_008824473.1:4143177-4148420 GCF_000699105.1 Pygoscelis adeliae
TTTCCCTACCTCCACCCATTGGACAATCCTCCAAAAGAACAGATAAAGGCACTCAGAAAATGAACAATAAATAACGCTGTTCAGTGATTCTGGAAACCAGCCATGATCTCTCCAGCAAATGTTCACGATCTCCTACATGGAGTTGTGGAACTGAGGCTCAGGAACAGGTGACCAGGGATGAAAAACATGTCAACTGTTTTGAGATGCAGGTTGTCTTGTCAGGTAAGATGAAGAATTAAATCCACTCTATTTTTTTCCCCCTTCTCTTTAAGTATTGTGAACAGCCTCAGGCTTTCCTGTCTGGTAAATCCATCACAGAATGCAACACTCTGGGATGTCACGAATACCTGCAAATATCTCTTGCAAATTTTTGCCATTACAGAGTCTTCTGGGGTAATGGCATTGTAAATAGATTATCTCATTCTGACAAAGGCTGGAAATGAGAGCTCTTCTGAGAATGTGGAATTTCCAGATAGGTTTTTTTTAAGGTGGATGAAAATTTCCTCGTTTTGTTCATGTTGCCCATGGTTGGGGGAAGGACGCTCAGCAGATCTTTCAGTTACAAATTTGATATTCATTTGTGTTTTGCAACTCTCTGTGCTTTTTCTTTTTGCTTATTTCCTATGAATATGGAGTGGTCCCTTGAACGCAAATAAGATATTTCTGATGTTTCCAAGATCAGCACGTATACATTAAAGCTTTCTTTCATGAATCAAAGCAAACTGCTGGAAGGAAGCTGCTATCTCATTCTACAGTTGTTGGCATTCTCCCATAATGGAGTTTCCCCCTTTGGCTTACATTAGATAATGCCATACAAATATCAGCTGAGTGAAAGGAAGTTCATACAAGAACTACGAGACACACAAGCATGCAGATTTTTGCATTTGCCTTTATCAGAACAAGAAGGTTTTAATACGAAAAGAAAATACTTTGGAAAATTACCTAAGCCAGATAAAATATTTTATCTGAACTCTGCTACGGAGTAGCACTTTAGGAAACAAAAGGTGGCAGCTGAAAGGAAAGGAAAGGTAAAATGTACACTGATAGGTTTGTTGGATTTGGACAGCATATTTAAACCATGCTTTGAGTACAAACAGAATTCTGGCTTGTGGGAAGCTATGATTGGGAAAGTTTGCTTGAAAAATGATAAAATTTACCAGTTTCTGAAAGCAAAGAAACTTTCCAGGCTTTTATAAGACCATTTCCAGATCCCAGCTGAACAACAGCTAAGAACTGCCAGGTGGCACGCAGGGTGAAGCAGAGATGTGCAACTGGGGTAGTGGGCTATTGTTGCTGGCCTTTACAGCTGCTTCTCTGCTCCAAAGAGGATCAGGTTTGCCATTTTGTTCTGCTGGTTGCAAGCAGGGGAAGGCTATAAACAAGGGAATTTGCAAGTCAGTATGGGAGGAAGGGGCAGGGCTTCAAATCACTTCTGGGCCACTCTCAGTTGCACTCACAGGTAGTGTGTGTTGCATGCTCCTCTGCTGAGTAGGCAGCACTGGCTCTCAGAAACCAGACTCTTTTGGGAAGATCGTCAGCTTCAATGACTTCTAGAGCAGGGAGAAGCCAGAACATCCAGAAAGATGCAGATGCTACTTTTTAAGAAATGTGGTAATGTTAAAGCAATAAACGGGAGAAGAATGGGTTCCGCATTCACTGGGTAGAATTTGTGTTTATTTTAAGAAAATACTTTTCTGACAAAATAAAGACATTGTACAAAATGGTCAAAAGAAACAAGAAAATGAACTTCTGCAAATCAGTATTAGTTTGGTATGAATGTTCAAAACTTGAAATCAAAGCATTATTTCTGGTAAAACCCAGCTAATTTCCGAATATAGTTTCAGAATTTTTTGACAACACTGAGAATCCCTAAAGTAACAACGAAAAAGGAATTCAGTTGAATAGAAATATTTGTAAAGGGAAGACATGATTTCCTGATCAGCTGTAGCTACCATAAAGCTGCTCTCATTGCTATGACTCCTCCGTATTAATGCAGCCTTTTTGGAAATCCTGGGGAGAAAATGTGCTCCCTCTGAGAAGTAATATTTTTTTAAAGACTCAATTTTAGAAGAGAGACATTTGGATCATTTAGAGTTGTAGCCCCTACCTAAAACCTCAAATACATTTCACTAGCTAGGAAGCAAGACATATTTCAGTAGCTTAAACTTTCTTCAAAAGCATTGTTGTCCCACTATCCACATTTCCCAGTCATTTTCCTAGCGCATTCTAGCAGGGTGGAAGGAAACTTTATATGCATAAAGCCTTGGGTATTGGCATTGAGGTTTATTTGATAGGTAATGCAAACCTTGTCTTTTGAACTGCAAATATGTGTTCTAGGATTAAATAAAGTCTGGTGTATTTCTGCACCATTTTAACATTATTCTTTCCAAATTATATGGATACTAAAAAATAGACTTTAATGTTTTTCACAATTCTATTTTCAGATAAATTTGTGTAAATTATATATATTTTTTAAATTTTCATTTAAGGCAAAGTCTTGGTCCATAAAATGAGTGGATCTTTTGCTTTGGTTTTGGTTAGATAAGCAGGACAGGAGAAAATGCTAAAAGCTGGTCCATCATGTATGCAGGTTCTACTTCCACTCTTACTGAAAAATCTGAACAAGAAGAACGAGTTCAGATGAGCTACATGTAAACTGAAAAGAGCTAAGCAGATTCAATATGGCTAACAGGAACTCAATTAGCCAGTATGTGCAACTACAAATTGACATTGTCTCATGATGTCCAGAGCATTGCATAATGAGGTAAAATCTACCTGACCCTGATAATCTCCAGCTGCAAATACACTGTGTTACTGCAGCTAACAGAAGTGAAAAAGAAAAGCGTGGAAGGGTATGAAGAAGATGAGATATTTTATATAGCTGAAAATGGGAACAAAGGCCTCAGAAGAAGATAAATGTCGTGATCAGGAAGACCTTGGCACAGGAGATCATGGATGTGAATCATATAAAGATTAACAGCTTTCAGTAGGGTCCGTGCCAAGCTTAGGTTTGATCAATCCTTCTTGTTACAACACCTGTCCTCTCAATTGTACTGCGTAATCAGACAGCAGACTTCCACTGCTTAGGAAATGCCTTCAGTGGTAAGGTCAGCCAATCTTACTGGTTAAAATGGTTCTGCTGTAAACCAATAAAAACCCAAACCCAACAACGTATTTGACATGCTTTAGTGTGTTGAGGTGTACACATGAGCAGCTCTGTCAGCTGCTATGCATTCTTGTGGCATGCGTTGTCTGAGGTGAGGGGAAGAAATTAAATCCAAATCCCCAAAAAACTTGAGAGACTTAACACTGTGGTGGATCAATAAACTTAAACTGGCAAGTAAATATTTGACAGGTTGGTAAGGTACTTGAAAGGAAAGAGGATCTGAGTATTAGTCACATGTATTGCAGATAAAGAAAATAGGCCTGTTGAAGAAAACAAGCAAATGCTTTGCTGATAAGCACGTGAACATTCACCATGCAAAGCTCTCTAAACTAGATAATGTGTTTTAACAACAATGTGGTTATATGGCCAATACATTTGGGTATAACAGCTTTCTCTGGTGAAAATAATATCCATTTGGAGAGTTATTTGATAATGCATTTATGAGCAACTCTAATGGTTTCGGCAGAATGTAGATCTTAATTCTGACTGCTTTTTTTCCTTTCAAATATGATGATATTGTAGTACAGCCAGAGATAATCACATCTGATAAAGAATCATCTTCTTGTAATAGACTTTGCATCATCTTCCTTTTTTTTTTTTTAATATTCTCTCCATAAATATGGTTTTTCATTCTTCTGGTTGGCCGAAAATTGTGTGAGATAGTTACTTTAAAAAAAAAAACTGATCTATTTTAAAAGATCTTTCTTATATTAAAAAAACAATCTTTTACAGTACAGCTCTACCTTAAGTTTGCCCTTTTTTGTGCTAGTGCTAGTATCATTCTAATCATAAAGTGGATGATAAAACAACTCAGTTCTATACAGTATTTTCTTCCACACAACTAGCTCCCAAAAGGAGCTCTAGGGAATTTACAAAATCCACATGATTTTCCATTTAAACAGAACAACAGAATTGTTACATAGTGTGAAACCTTATGGTTTTAGCTGACTAAAAAGATGCATATTACATCTGAAACCCCAAATCACTTCTATTTGTTTTCTGGGGTATAGAAGTAATTCCGCAGGATTTCAGTGTTCTGATTCTCTACTGACTACTAGCAGATAGCTAGCTATTCCTGAAAAGATAGGACATCAAAGCAAGTGCTTTTCAATAACAAATCTTGAAGTAGCACGATCTTAATCTTTAAGTAGAATTTATTTAGAAAATTAAAAGAGAAAAAATGGAATTTTTCAAGGAAACTGGAATAGAGATTATTCTAAGGACTTTTTCATTTTTGTCATGGAATTTCAGAAATACCAAGACGACATGAAGAAAGCACCTTGATCTTCAAAAATGTAAGTATTATTTACTGTTGATCTACTATGTTCTTTAGAAAGGTAGGCCAGGTCTGCTGACACTGATACTGCTACTGTGTTTTGTCTGGAGAAGAGTGGAGTCACTGACTCTGCAAGATCAAGAGGGGCTTTAACAGGGTGAGATACTGCTAGGTATTAAGTATTCTTGTGCCCACATATCCCAATCACTGCATTGCCATTTCAGATGAATCACTCTTCGCTACAGTTTTCTTTGCATTAAACAATGATAAATATCTTAGAACGTACCTTGTACTTTATGACTGCTACTTCAACACTGTTGTTTCCATGGAGATAGGATGATTAGTTCATTGCATTGACTTACTGCCCTGATTTTGTTTTCTCCTCTTTTGCAACACCCCAAATATTTGATAGCTTCCCAGGTAAAGGATTCTCCATTCTACATACTCAATTTCACAGATTTCCCTATAATTTCTGTTTGAGTTGAAGCAGCTCTTGTAAAAAAGGCATCTAAGCTTAAATTAGATTTTAAGTGATAGTGAATCTGCCAAAATATTAGGGAAACGGTTCCAATGTTTGATTGGGGTCACTAGTGTCATATTTATTTTCATTTTCCAGCTACAACTGGTTCAAAGTTTGCCTTTTTCAGTCTTCTGGACCCACACCTGCTCTCCTCAGATTACATAAGATAACAAATAATGTCCCTGAGGACTGTTTCAGCCAGTTGTCTAAGTCCCCTAGGGCAAATTGCATCAGAATTTGTTGATCTAAAGCAATCCAATTTATGTAAATACTCCAGCCTG
>NW_008824473.1:4148486-4154265 GCF_000699105.1 Pygoscelis adeliae
TACTGACGTTAAATATGATATCTGCATGATTGCCATTGACCTTCTTATCGAAGAAGGGAACAAAACAGGAATTAAACATTTCAGCTTTCTTAATTCATCTGTCACCTTTTCTTCTTCTTACTACTGATCTTATTACTGAACGACTGTGACTCACCTCTCTTTGTTCATTCTGTACAGTGCCCTTTCTTCTCTTGACTCCACATGCCTGTGGTCTTCTTTCATACTCATCCTTATTACTCTGCCTAGTTTCCACTTTCTTACTGTGCCACTCTTAGGTTTGATTCCATTGAAGAAACTGTGATTTTAGCCAGCAGGGCTCCATCTATGCTTTTCATTCTCTCTCCACGTTGAGATAGCTCATACCTGAGTCCTTACCATTGTTCAGGAAATTGCTGGCCCTCCTTACCTGTTTGCTTTTTTTTTTATTTGTCTCTTGTCTCTTTTGGGTTTTTGTCTTCCAGTCTCTGAATGTATGAAGTCTGCATCTTGAATTTCACTGGCATTTTTGCTATTCCCTTGCCTTCCTTTGTAAAGATCATGAACCCTTACAATTTCATGGTGATTTTCACTTAAGTTGCCTACCATCTTTTTATTCTCAGCTAGTCCTTCCTTACTTGAATTCTTCTCTCTCACTGCTTCCAGCACACCCAGAATTATCACCTCTCCATATGCTATTATTTTCTTTTCCCAATGAAAAGATGGGTGATTAAAATCCCCCAAGCACTCCCTGTCCTTTTGATGGACAGCTTACATAAAGCTTCAGCCTCTTGATCATCTATTCATGGTGATCTGCGTCCTCCTTCACTGTAGTCCCCATGCTTGTTCGCCTTTCCATTGTTAACCCTATTTCATCAGGTTTACCCTGTGATGTCAAATCACCCTTCCTCACTTTCCCCACATGTCCTTAATGAACAATATGTATTTCTTCTAGTAATTTTTCAGCATCTGAATTACCCCACTAAGTCTTTATTATGCCAGGTAAATCTCATTTTTTATCATGTTGCAAGAGTATAATTTCTTTCTGTTTATTCTTTCAGTGGTCTACACACAAAAAATTTTTTTAGCTGACTGAACCACTACACTTTCTTTTGTTCCTCTTCTGATCCTGTCATCATAGGTGGCCAGTGGGCTCTTCTTAGAAGTCTCATTCAGTTTATCCTAAAACAACCCCAATGAGGTTAGCAAAGCCTATGTACAATGATACATTTCATGTTTTTCAAAGATGGGCTGCATTGTTACCAGTAGGAGGTAGAATACCATATTGAGAAAATCAAGGTCTTCATTGTGATACCAATTTTTCACCATGCATTAAATTTCAGAACACATTTGTACTTTTTTGATCATTTACTCATGACTGAAAGGATTATGAGGGCAGATTATAAAGCCAAATTCTTTTGCTGCTTCTTCCTGAGATATTTTTGATATGTTTTGCCTCTTGTCATTATCTCCATGCAGATAAACAGGATGGGATAGTTAATATACCAGATCACTTTGTCTGACAGATTACAGAACAAGTTACTCAAACATTGTTTCTTTGCCAATTGTGCCAGAATAAGAAGAATAATGTGATGGGCAGCACTTTTAGGTGAAGCATGGCTCTCTATTCTGCTTACAGTTCCCAGTGACACACATCAGATGATTCTAGCATTGATGTTGATTCCAGTTCATAAGAAAATAGTAGCTTAGCATGCTAAAATTTAACAAATGTGTTAAAAAAAACCTATTAGGAGTAGGTCTGAGATCAAAGCCAAGCTTGTACTTGTTCATTTGCTCGTTCACTCTCTCATTTTTATCTCCCTCCCTTTTTCCCCTGCTCTTTTTGTCATAGCTGCTCTTATGGCTCATGATTGTGATCTCTTTAGGCCCAAAACTTTCCATTCTTATTTGTTCACTGTTTAAGATAAAAAAAAAAAAAAAAGACCTAGTCCCAACTGGAGCCGTTCGCAGCTACTGTAATGTAAATAATATGTAGCCCAGATGTACAATGAACTGAGGGACTGCCAGTACTTTCTAGGCCCACACACTTGGAAGGGCGTGGAGGGGGCAGGAAACGATTAGGAGAGGGGAAAGGCAGAGCTCCACTAGGCAAGGCTGAGGTGGCTCTGCAGTTTTGACTGCCGCGAGCCCTGCTCAGGGCTGTCTTTGTGCACACGTTGGGATGTGGCAGCTGTTCGAGGCCAGCCAACGGGGCTGTTTCCACACTCACTAAGATTCTGTTTTATTAGCCTGAAAGCACTCACAGGTTAACGATAAATAACAAGGATGCAGTAAAGAAAGCGAATAAAAAGCTTTTTTTGAACTTAGTGGTTACCAGCAGCACTAGCTGTGTCAGTACCAGAAAAAAAATGCAGCATAGATGTCTGAAGCACCTCATAGTCACTCAAAGGATGAAGTAAAATATTTACCTGGGCTCTCCCCTTGGTTTCATTCACTTTTTCAAGCTTGCACTCACACACTAGACCCAGTTGTGTTCTTTTTAAATTTAAAGCAAAAATCGTTTTATTGAGTCATCAGCTAGAAGAGATATGAACTCTTTCAGTTGGTTTGAGCAGAACAGATTTTCTGCAAGATTCTTTGAAAGTCTCCTTCGTCTGGGCTGAACCCTCCCATCTGGCAGGAGCTCACTTCTGCTGACTCCAAGACCCACATCCAGGACATGAATATTCATGGTGTTACTCATGCTGCGTTCCTTTCCCTCTGATGTGTTTAACTCCCAGCACCAGGGAGACACTCCAGAGCAGCTGTGGAGCTTTTGCCAGCTCTTACTAGTCAGGCTAAGCAGGAAATCATTTTCCTGTCCCATGAAACTTTCCAGTATGAGGTGCTTTTTTTTTTTTCCTCCCTATTCTGCTGTAGGACAAAATTTCGACTAACTGCAGGTTTTCAGCAAAGAAAACCAACAATAACCCTTACCCTTCCTAAACGAAATTAAACCAAACCAAATTGAGAAAATAATCCCCAAATCAAGAATAAAGGCAAATTTTCTGTGCTTCAAGCCACAGACACAAACTGGGACTTTTCACACCCAGAAAGTATGCCCTGGCACCAAGTTATCTTTTATTTCAGTAAATATTATTTCAGCCTGTTTGTCTCCTCTCTTCATTCCCCACTTGAAATTCCAGCTTGAATCTGAGAACTAGTTTTCCAATAAAGCTTCACTGAAACTGCTGCATTTTCGGATTCTAAAAAGTGTACTATTTTTATATTTTTATACACACACACATGTAAATTACTGCCTAGCTTTACTTACAGCATTACTTGAGCTCTTTAAGAACACGTGAGAAAATTTGGGCAAGAACTACCAACCTATCAAGTACTTTGAAGAGCTTTCACTGCACAAGGAGGAAAAAAACTTCTACTTTCTGGTGGGGAAAATTCCCTCATCTGTTGGAACATTTCCCATGGTTACTTTCTTCATTTCTCAAGAGGAACACAACTTGAAATACAGTGATTGATATGATTTCTATGGGTTTTGTGCAAGATAAGTTGTTGCATTCAAAAAGGTGCTGTACAGTTCCCACAGTTGTCCTTTGGAGCTTACAATAAGTGGGGAAAAGATGGCATCGGTTGGCTCCTCCTTGGTAATTGAAGGAAATGTGGGATCCCCATTAAATACCCTCCATGACTGTAAGCAGGGCATGGGTTGCTGCACAAGCTCTGCTTGGTGCATGACCAGCACCCCGCAGCACTAACACCACTAGCAGACCCGGCAGTCAGCCTTAACAAAGCCAGGAAAGGGAGGCCTGTGAGAGGCTGGCACTTCAAGCCTTGTCAAGTTCTGAATACTCCAAATGAATAAATAACATCAGTTTTGAAATAAGTAATTGATCGATATTATTATTACTAGGCACACAGACTAGAGGAAAATGAAGATACTTCCATAAGATGAAGGACCAATTTGCCCTAAGACATACAGAAATTCACCTCTCAAATCTTACTGCCTAAAGGAGAAACTATTAATACTGGATAAGACAAAAGTGATGGGGTGATGAACCTATTAAATACAACATAATATATAGAATCATAGAATCATTTAGGTTGGAAAAGACCTTTAAGATCATTGAGTCCATGTAACTCATCACAAAAAAAAGCAGAAATCCTCACCAGCTTAGTCATTGTCAGATTAATGTTTACTATTAAAAGAGGTGAGTTTACTATTAAAAGAGGGGGCTTCTACAAAAGGATCATTCTATTCAGGAGGATAAATCTATTTAGCTTTATCTTCCACTAGAAAAGACATTTCCCATTAAAACAACCCATAAACTGTCATATAGATGTTTGACTTAGTCAAATATTTTGTATGACACTGAGATATTTGACATTAAGACATTTGTGTATAACCTGAGCTTTAAAGTACATTTTAATACCTCATTAAAATTCCACTTGGAGAACATATGGCATTTAAAAATTCATTTGTTATCTTGATTGATGGCATTTCAGTGAGCACTGTTTGAGTTTAAAACCAAAATATAATCTTAGACCTAATGAAGCAGTCTGTGCAGGCTGAACTTTTTGTAGCTTCCCACATCTGCCTCAGTATTTTTTGGCAGCGATTTTGTGAAATCCACCACAAGGGACAGATCAAACGTATCTTTAAAATATGTAGCCTGATAATAATTGTGATTATATGTGTGAAACATAAAATAGATATTAAATAATTGATAACATTAAATAATGGATTATTAATATATTAAATTATCTCTCGGAGAAATGGAAATATGCTATACAAGGAGAAACGTTTCCATTCTGGCTGGGACTGAGGGAAGGCTAACCGATGCTTTATGAGTGATGCAGTTTTAAAAACAAGTTGTGTGAACAGTGTGTGAATCATGCATGTCAGCAATGTACCATTAAGTGGTAGCTGAAAGAAAACGAAGAGGTTTTAAAGCTGTTGGCTGATATACACTTGAAAAAAGCGAAAGAAATCTTATAATCAACAACAGCTGAACTTCCTGAACTCTTTTGTGGGTCCTGCATCCTGTGAGTATCTCTGTGAGAGGAGCCTTCTTAGCATTTCAAAAACCAGGCTTGCCAGTTGCCGTTTCCATTACGGACAGTGTCCAAACAGCAACAGACCCTGTCTTGTCCAGACATCTATCTCAGAATCGCCCTCTAGAAGTGCCTTTTTTCGCTCTTGGTTATAGGGGCAAGACTAGATGCTCATTTTAGACCAAACAATTGGATTTTAAATGGCTCCAACTGGCTGAAACAGCTTTTGTCCCCAGCTTGTAGACATGTGGAGCAGGAGTTGGAGTGAGTGTAGGAGAGCTCAGCCTGCCATGTTCTTACTGCTGCTGCTTTGGGGACTTCTCCTCAGGACTGTTCAAGTATGTCCAGAAGGCATGTAGCTTAGACATTTTTGTTGTGAAATGCTTCTTTTTGAACCTTTGCATCTCTTTTTCTTCCTTCCTTCCTTCCTTCCTTCCTTCCTTCCTTCCTTCCTTCCTTCCTTCCTTCCTTCCTTCCTTCCTTCCTTCCTTCCTTCCTGTCTTTCTTTCTGTCTTCCTTCCTTCCTTCCTTCCTTCCTTCCTTCCTTCCTTCCTTCCTTCCTTCCTTCCTTCCTTCCTTCCTTCCTTCCTTCCTTCCTTCCTTCCTTCCTTCCTTCCTTCCTTCCTTCCTTCCTTCCTTCCTTCCTTCCTTCCTTCCTTCCTTCCTTCCTTCCTTCCTTCCTTCCTTCCTTCCTTCCTTCCTTCCTTCCTTCCTTCCTTCCTTCCTTCCTGTCTTTCTTTCTGTCTTTCTTCTGTCTTTCTTTCTCTCCCTCCCTCCCTCCCTCCCTCCC
>NW_008824473.1:4155211-4158615 GCF_000699105.1 Pygoscelis adeliae
TGTTTGCGTGTCTCATACTTCCTGTTCCCTCCCCTTCCCTTCCCTTCCCTTCCCTTCCCTTCCCTTCCCTTCCCTTTCTTTCTATTCTCAGTTATCTTGGATAGCATTGAAGTAGGTCAAGACAGAAAGGAAATGTGTCAAACCATGCCTCCCTCCTCCCAGTACCTCAACTTGCAAGCAGTGCTTTATTTTAGAGATAAGTTTGGATGCAAATGCCTGGGCCAGACTTAGATATACAGCAATCTTTCAGACTGAACCCAGGCCTACTGCTTGGGTCCTCCAGCACAGCTTGTTCCCTTCCTTCACAGAGTATCAGATAATTTATTGAATTGTGTTTAGATTCAGTTTTAGGACTATGGCATTTTGCCCTGTCTCCAAGGGGGAATAATGAGCTAGTCTTGCACCTTGGTAGATTAACAAGGTCTCTTCTCCCCCAGAAAGTTAGGTAATGCAGAGGCTAGCTCAGTGAAGCCCTTATAGGACTGGGCTTTGCACCTCAAAGCCTGCCAGGCTGAGGGACGCTGGGGATGAAGGGGGTAGAACATGACTGTGCTTCCCTTCTTACTCTCTTGGGCCATGCCATGCTCCTGGAAGAGGTAGCACCTTCTGTGTAAGCCACCATCATCCTTTTGAACAAGTTTTCTGAAGCATATGCACATAACAATTCAGATGCAAAAATGTATCATATCTATATTATTTCCACAATATTTCCCACAGAGCCCAGATGTTCTTTCTGAATGATGATGATGATGGTGGTGATTGCTACGGCAAGGATCACTGGGGGAGTTGTTATTGCAAAGCAGAGAAGTTCACAATAACAAACCACACCCCTCTCTGACAGCATGCGTCGAGTACATAGTACACCACAGTCTAAATTTATACTTTCCTCAAGTTGGTTTTTAGCTGTTTTTTTTCTTCCTCTGGCTTAAAGCCATTATATGTCTTATTTGAGGTTTTGATCTGTTCTCACCAGAACTGCCACATGATTATAGGAGTCTATGTGTTATTAAGATGGACCATGCAAAGTTCAGGGCAGCACATTAATGGCTGAGCGTGGGTTATACGAAACTGTCAGGCTCGCCAACATGACATTTTCCCCCCCTCCCTCCCCTTCACCACCAAGATCAGGCTTAGCTCACATTTCTTTTTAGAAAGCAGAACTTAAAGCCAGGTATTTTGCCACAAACATTTGCAGGCTTGCACTCTAAGCAGTCGTAACTGAATGCTGTCTCTCACATGGAAAACAAATTCTGTACATGCTGTACATTCTTCAGTGCAAAATAAAATCCAGATGGCCTTTATTTTACAAAAAAAGTGGGGCAAACAGATGAAGAGACAGAAGTCCTTTCTTACTCACATCCATCTCTAAATCTTGCCAAAATAAAGTAACCAACAGAAAGCTCTCGTGACTGGCCAAAGGCAGGCAGTCACTGAATTATGAGATAACAATACAAGGAGAAACATGTTATTTTTAAAAATAAAAGGATATTAGCAGATTAAAATCAAATAAGTATAGGTGTTTATCGTTTTGCAGTCCAATAGAGTCAGTCTTTGAAACAAAGCTGGCCAGCCTGGGATGTGGAAAAGTCAGGTCTGATGAAGAACAGAGGTTGCTGTTGCAGGACACTGGAAATAAAAAAGAAAATGGAACAAGGTCATTTTGAGTGGAAAACACAGACATTCTGTTCCCGATAAAGGCCAAGATGGAACACTCCAAGGCTATCAAGAGCCTTTCTCAATTGTTTCAAGACAAAGTTTAAACAAATTTCCACCTAGTTTTGTGTTGGAGAGAAAACTGGTAATTGATCATCCATTGATGGCCCTCTTTCAGTCACAGCATCCTAAAAACAAGAAGACATAAGAAATGTTTCCCAATAACAGGTTAACATTAATTTAAGTTTTTCAGAAAATTTACTCATTCATTTGCACAAGTAATGAAGACAGACATTCCTTTTAATTTTTCATCAATATTACACAGCGAACTTTTTTGAAACATGTTTCGAAATGTTTTTGTTTCACTTTATAGCTGTTGCTTACTTCTGAGTTTATCTCCCCCCCTTCTCTGCCTTCTCCTGTTTTGCTTTTTAAAAGGAGGAAAGTAGAGGAAAAGCAAAGAAAATATATACACTTTAGCCAAAAGAACATTCTTTTCTTTTTAATTCATTTAAAAAAATTAGAAAAATGGATTGAGAGCTTTTGTTTTTGAAAAGTTCATTTTTCAGCTCTACCCCCTATTATGGTAGGAAGATTTTGATCTAAATCTATTAACAGCTTTGAAGATGAGTCAAGCAGTCAGTCCTCAGAAATTAACTTTAATTAAGTACAAATACTAAAACCTCAATTTAGGTGGGATGGGAGGAGAAAGGAAGGGATTTGTATGTTCCAGTGTTTCAGGAGAATTAACAAATTAGGAAACTGCCATGAATACTGATTACTGTTATGCAGCTTGCCATATTCTTTCAGTCATTATGAGTTTGCTTTGGATTAAACAGAGGTACAAAAACAGCAAAGAAGTAAAAATTTCAAAAACAATGTAGTGCACCGTTTAGAGCATGTAATACTCCCCTTCCTTTACAATGAGAGCAATGTACGCTGAGCACACAGTGCCAGCAAACAAAAATGTTCTGAACATTTAAATATTTACATACTTTGTAATTTTCTGTGCAGCAGAATATAGCACTGTGGAGTCAAAGAGGGCTCATCATCATGTTCAGAGTCTATAAAAATGAAACGCTAATACCTGAAATATGAATGAATTTCTGGCATTAATGAGGAAGGGAGATAATGAGATAATATTGTATATTTATATCTAGCACAACCTTCTTTCTGTACTGTTCAAGGTGACTTATTCCTGGAACACAGGTCAGAGCTCCAGTCATCAAAAATATGTTAAACAATTCAACTTAATCACTGTTCTAAACTCTGATAAATTATTGTTAGTAGTTTCCAGTTGACTTTAAGAAAGAGATGTAGGAAAATGAATAATGCAAAATATAATGAATAGTATTTGAAATTCTGCTAAGAGAAATATTAGACAAAAACTTTACCCTGGTTCTTAATGAAAAATATGTTTTTGCAGTTGTGTATTTAAATACAGTGTTTCAGCATACCATGTTCTGTTCTGATCTTTATTACAGATATATGCACATTATTCCATGAGCTTTTTTTTTTTTCTTGAGAACTGATTTCTCTGTCTCTGCAGTGAAACCATCAGTGACCAAAATGGGCTATTGGTTGGGTAAATACCTTAGAACTTATAGCCAGATGTAAAACATAAATACCAACCATTTTCAAAAACAATATTATAAAAATGGGCTAATGAATGAACTGGTTTAATACCAGGCATTTTAAAACCTCGCTTCCATCACTAGTGACCATCATATGTGTCTTCAGAGCTTTGGAAG
>NW_008824473.1:4158661-4170455 GCF_000699105.1 Pygoscelis adeliae
AAATAAACCTGACAGCAGATAAACAACAAGCAGTGCTCCAACTCTGAGATTAATAGTTGTCTGGCCCTCAGATATTGTTGAAACAGTAATGTGAGTGCTACAGAGCCAGTGGTGCTGGTATCAGCTTAAAAGCTATCCATTCTTTGGACCTCACATCTTTCAGAGGTCCACCTCATCCCTTGGGGCTCAGGATCTGACAGGAACATCCAAATCCTTACTTTGCCCAGCTCTGGCTATTAGCTCTCTTCTCCTGAGGGAGAAGCCCGGTTCCCAGCTAGCTAAGCAGTATGTTGTGAACATTATAGGCTGTGTATCCTTGTGAGATAATTGCGTTCCTTCCAGGTTTTCCTTGGAGTTCATGAAGTGCATCACAGTGTTCCAGGCACTGTAATAAAGGAACGCTGCCCTGCCTTTTTTGATGGGTTAACATGAGTTTGATCTAAAACATTGGCATTTTATCCCTAATTTTAAAATAAAATACTAGTTTAGAAGACTTTAGTTCCCTCAAAAAAATGATGCCTAAGTGAAACACTGAATCACTCCTCCCTCCGCTCCCCCCAGAAAAACCCCAAACCAGCCCACCGAAACCAGCATGTTGTGGCAGTTTCTAAATTCTCCTAGCCCTCTTGTTGGTGATTTGTAAGAGGAGGTGACAAACAGATTTATTCTGTACAATCCCCATTTTTTAGCTTGTATACATATATGCATAGCTATGCATATATAAACATGCACACATATATATATGCATATATATATATATGTACGTATAAAAATCACCTGCTTTTCAGCAAATATCTCTCTTAATCTTGGTTTGCTCCATCGATCAGTCATTGGGATTCACAGCACAGCCTGTAATGGCAGGGTGCTGTCTCAGGCTGCGCTCCTATAGCTCAGTTCTCAATGGGTGGCTGCCCCCCAGTATTGGAAAGACAAGCCTTGCAATGAAAGAGAGATGTCCAGCAACAGCCTCACGCAGTCTAAGGATGTTTCTGGCTTCTCCCACCAAACTGCGCTCCTTTGTACTCTGCAGGCGTGTTGCTGCCCCCACATGCATGTCACTGACCTTCTCTGTCAGAGGCTGGAGGAGGAAGCCTGGGATCCCGCTGGTAGCTCCAGGGCAGGTACGCAAGAGCTGGAGAGCTCAGGGGACAAGGACCAGTGTTTACTGCAGAGCTGAGAGAGTTCTTGCCTGAGGGAAACAGAACAAGACTGTAGCTAAATGCCATCAAACAGCTAGAAATAGTTGCTTTTATTTGGGTCAGAGGTTGCCTATCTCTAAATTGGCTGCTGTGAAGGAGAAAATAAAAACAAGAGCTGTGAGTCACAGGTTGCGGAGGGAAGGGACATTGTAGAGGACTGTAATGAATTCCTCCCTGCTGCCGACATCCTCCAAACTACTCCTCGGCTGTAGCTTGATGAAGGCAATGAATGCTAATATTTCCATGTCCAGATACTTATTTAGCCAATATTAGCAAACCAGCGTAAGCTCAAACACACTATTGCACTGTTTTGTATGCTCAGACCTGAGACACCATCAGAGCAAACAGCACTGAAATGATCTGGTTTCATACTCCTTAATGAGTTTGCCAGCTACGTGCTCTCAGAGACCTCTCATATGCACTCAGCATTGTACTAGGAATGAATAAGTAAGCTTTCACTCAGGGCCAGATCTCTAAAAAAAAAGAGCTGGACATCCCAACTTGTAAACTATGGACTATGCAGGCAGTTCTTAAATGTCCTTTTGAAGCTATGTTGATGATAAAAACTAGGGACCTTAATATTCAATCACATTTGCATGATTTTTTTTCTTTTTTCTGTTTATATAGTTTATTAAAATTATTTTTCCTACAGGAAGTCTAACAAGAATTAGACGGTTGGACAATTTACAGAAAACAAATGTTACAGAAATATGAGTACAGCTGGAGCAAATTCCTGTTTTATGTAAGTCAGGAAGTGATTTGTGTTTTTAGTAAGTAGTTATATGTTTGGGGTTTTTTGGGGTATCTTTATATTACCCATTCTATTTGCATGTACCCAAACTCTATGTTTCCAGTAACATTGCTTATTCGTATTCCACACAAGTCCATCTATTTCTGCTACAGCTTCTTTTGTTGAACATAGTATTCCAGACAATGACACACCATTGATTTATACAATATTATCACTCATTTGATAACATTTCTGTACCTTTGTTTGTAATAGTACTAAAAGTTGTTTGTTTTTCTTAATGGAGTTATGTCTTCAGCACACATATTTACTGGAGCATCCATTCTGACTGATAAGATACCTTTGTGGATGAATAAAGTTATTTTGGATTTTTGACATTTGAATGAATACTTCTCAGCCTTCCTTCTTCAATCTTCTATTTATCAATCCTGAAAAGTAGTTTGATGACACATTCAGTAACAGTATTAGATTTTTCTAGCATTCTACAAAGAAATCTGTATTGTCTGGCAAAAGTATTATTTGACATCACAGGGAGAAGCTGTTCCATGCAATATTTTTTTTTTTTTTTAAATAAAATAGGTTACATTTCAGTGACTAATTATGTTTTCAGGAGCCATGCAACAGTGTAAGAAGTTTGGTCCCCTAAGTTTTGTGATTAAGTTCAAATAAGAAACACAATGATTTTTTTGGAGAGTCACAGAGTATCATCTCAAGGTTAGTGAAATACATTTGGGGCTTTTTAAAAATTTTTTTTATTTTACTTCAGTAAGCATCAGATGAGGCCTTGAGACAATGAAGTTGTCATCTGCAGTGAAAAATCTGTACTTTTGTATTTAAATAATCTGTGAGAAAGCAAAGAGCCAGCAGGATTAATTAAGTCTTTTTCCATCATCTCCAAGGTAACTGGAACTGCCTTTTGGAAATAATTTTGGAAATTACTTTGAAAATCCCACATAGCAATAGTAAAGGTTTAACAACATTGCAGTAAACTGGGCAAGTTATTATACTTCATTCAGTTCCACCTCTTTTACCTGGAAAGGAACAATTTATAATTGAAAACTGTGTAGAAATGTTTGTGAAAACTCGCTATTCATCTTATTACCTAATTGTGCAGATGACAAATTGAAGGACTCTTTTTACTGTGTTTCTTGGGTCTTATTGCATGACTTTCTTTGACAAAACCTGGTGAAGGGACAGGATGGGCCAAAAGATGACAGTCTGCTGGGAAGAATCACCTGAGGAAGCAATTGTGTTACTCTAGGCAAATGACTTCTCATCTCTGTATAATTATTTTCTTTCCTATCTGTGGTCTACCTCATTTAGACTGTAAATTTTTTAGGTAATTAAGTGAGACTCACTGCACTGTACATTAGCATTCTAAAAGTGAGAAATCTCATTTCAGTTAGTTATCCAGACTCCCTGTACATTTAACAGAGAGAGACACTTTCAGAGGATGATTCATCTTTCTTGTCTAACACTGGAATAACATGAATTGCTCTCTGGACATTCTTCTCACTCACTACTTCTTCCCGTTGACAACACTTTAAATCAGATATTAAACTATAGATAGCTAAAGTTAGGTGAGATGACTCAAGCCCTTGTTGTACATTGCCTGCCACCTTATCTCAGTCATGATTTCCAGATATGACATTAATAGAAATAAATAACAATATATTCAGCCAAATGGAGGCCTGATGTAGTTTTACATTTTTATGGTGAAAAGCTCATAGAGATGTTAAGACTTCAGGGCAGTCCTACAGCCTGCGTTAGGCAGAAGATCAAGCTGGATGACTGCAACGGTTGTTTCCTCCCTTGTTTATAAATCATGTGGAGTGGGGAGGTGATGACTATTGACAATATTGACTTATTTTAACTCGCTAAGGGTGTTTTATGATGAAATACCTCAAGGGCCCCAGAATGAGACTCTAATGAACTTGTGAGCTTTATAAACAACATGCCTTTTTAGGACCAGCAAAGGGTGTCTGCTGACCTACCTACTCAGCAGGTGCTAGCCCTGCCTGCAGCTGCTGAGATGCTGATCTGTCTGTGTGGTAGGGACAGATTTTTAATTGTCTCTGAGTCAAGCGAGAGTGTGAGACAGCCTCTGCCTCCAAAAAGGTTTTCATCATTCCTGTTTGACTGGCTAAAATTGCTTTTATAAAGCTCAACATACAGTTTCTTCCTGCCCACCTTGGTGTTTAGGCCAACTCCCAGGTCATCCCCCTTATGCCACGGGGCTTCAGAAAGAACTGAGGGACAGATCTATTTCTACTCACGTTAACTCAAAGCTGAGTTTGTTATAGAAGTGCTTCATCTGAATCAGCTGTAATATAGTTTTATGGCCCCTTAGTGCCATTCTGAAGCTGCAGAAAGCCTAGATCAAAACTCTAGCCTGAGAGTTATATGCCAGAGGTATTTTATAACACAGCACCAAAATGGAGGGTATTTATTTAACTCCTATGTTCTTTAACTTCTCTCAATGTCTTACCAGAGCTTTCTAATCCAAGGAGATGGATTTTCAGCTCACATTTTCTGCACATCCCTAAAAGTTGACGCAGCACTCAGTCTTTAATAGAATTACCACAAGAAATATATTTTAGAGAACTGGTAAATTACAAAAGCAGGGTTGTAGGTGCCTAAAGACTCAGTTCAAAGCAGGGGGCTCTGCTGCAGTGCCTTCTGTAGGGACAGCACCTTCTCTTCATGCTGTAAAGGTGTTTTCCCCTACAAAAGATTTCATGTTAACCTCAGCTATGCTGGACCACGTGGAGCGGTGAAGCAGCGAGTCGTGTCAAGGCACTGCAGGCTTTTCACCCATCCTTATCCAGTCCCTGGCTGGGCCAAGATCTTTTCACCTCACTGTACCAAAATACATGTTCTGGGGAGGTTTCTAAGAGTCTTGGAGTGTGTCTTACTCCACTTATGTACTGACACACATATGTAAAGTATGCCACTATATAAGCCTTGGTAACTACACAGTGCAAATCGCTTTTTTAGTGAATCCGGAATCACAACCGAAAAATGCCACGTCTAACATTTCTGCATAGCAGTCTGAGCATCCCCAAACACTTCCGTCAGTAGTCATCTTACCAGATATCTGAGTTCAGCTGTTGCAGGCTTTCATTTTCACTTAGGGAAAAATCTGTCTTGTGAAATAATTGTCAAATGTTCTTGGAAAAACATGAAAAAGAAGAATTAAATATTTATGATTCATATGCTAAAATTCACATTTTTGTATGGCCTGTGATTGTTGATTTCTAAAATGAACACAGCAGCAAACTGGAAGAGGAGCTTAGCTTCAGAGAGATGTTATAATGGTAAAGAATCTGGCATAGCAGTTCTACCTTTGTTCCTCCTTGTATCATTCTGCTAGGGGGGTTACTGCCTTCTGTGTCTCTTCTGCCCTTTAGTATTTAACCTCACATTACAGGCCAGCTGTATTTCATCACTCACGGCATACCAGGAGCTCATTAGGCGAGAACCTCTTCCTCTTTGAAGTGTTTTAAATCTGTTAATTATTTTCTAAAGGATCTTGAGTACATTCTAATTCACAGTTAAATATATAAATTTGAGTATGTGTATTGTGATTTATTCTTTCACTTGCCTACAACAGGATCCAAATAAGAAGTGAAATACCTTGTTAAAATGTAATTCGGTGTGGCTTTTAAGGCCCAGAGAAACACAGTTAGCAGGAAAACAGCAATCAGTTGAAAGTGAGGATGTTTCCCCAATTTGTTATCCTTTAGCACAGCTAACTGAAGTACTTCCTAAACCTATATGTGGTCAAATAGGGCATGTATTAAACTTTTCATTTTCAGCTTAGCTGCCATAAAAGCAAATTCTGTATTGTCTACATCACAATATATCCAAATGAAGAAAACTCGTGACAAGTGTATCCCTCAGGTAGGTCAGCAGAAACATAAGCTTCTATTTACAAAAGTTGTATTTGTGTGCTTCTACCTCTGAAGGTTACAGTGACTGTCAAACTTGGTCTCTAGGCACCATTATGACCTATTTATTCTTTGTATATCGCAGCACATTTTTTTAAAGTGAGAAACAAACTTCACAAGGTACCAAAACTATAATCTTCAAATATATTCTGTGATTTCACATATATAGGGACCGATTTCTTTTTTCTCATTCATGCTCTACATCTTCTGCTAAACTCTGACATTCATATTTGCATATGATACATTAATAAATTAAATATCTTCTGTAATTTAAATAATAGAGCAACATCTTCATGTAAAATTTGTCATGTAAATTTTAGATTCCAGTGTGTAGAGTACACAAGAATTACACAATTATTTTCAGGTAAACTGACTCAACTGTTTACCAAATCATGCATATTTAGGTATTATCAGGAGATACTGCTTCTTTTTCTAAACTAACAGAACAAATTTCCATTTTGATTAAATTGATAAAGCTCCAGTAAGTCAGTAGAGTAATGCTAACTAATACCAGCAGGATCTAGCTCAGAGCACAAAGACTGTTTCCAATGTCAAAAGAGTTCATAGCCAGATTTTTGGGAAGATAGAAAATACCAAGACTAATCTCACTTCAGCTTTCATTAACTAAGCATCTACCTGTACTGATTTTGAAGATACAGATTACAAAGGCTATCTGTTAGTCCTGTAAAAGTACAATGTGATGACTTCTTAATGATTAGGTGTCCAGCATTGATCCTTATGCTCTTCAGAAGTGGTGTTAGGGATTGAGTAGTTGGAGGGTTGAACCATATTGTAATTCCATGGAGTCAGGAATTCCTCTTGGCCATTTTTTTGTTTCCTGTAGTACCCCATTTCCTCAGCCAACTGTCTTGTTCGAGTACTGGCCACCAAGAGATATAACTGCACCGCCTGAATGAGACCTGAACCCCAAAGCCCTCTGGATTCTTACCTGAACCCTAGCACTGACTGCACTTTTTCATAAATCTCATGTCTATTCTTTTATTTTTCTCCCCACTGATATAAGACCCGCTTCATTTATGTCAAGCCCTGCTTCTGTCAGGGAATTAGGCATTTATTCTGCCCTGTTGTTGCCTAAGAGTGGCCTCGAGCCCTCAAGCCACTCAGCCCTCGAGCAGAATCCAGCTCGTCCCTAGAAAAGCCCAAGTGTCTCAGGGAGGAATCCACAATACCAACAAGGCAGCCTGTGTGAGCAAGAAATTCTGAGGACAGGGGCAAATCTTAAATTTATTTTGCATTTTTTGAAAGATGCCTACATCCTCTTGGGATTCCGACTTAAGGGTATGAATAGCCTGAGCCATTATTTGAGGATTAAGAGGAGGAAAGAGTATGTCTACCGACTCAGATGATTAGACATCTGAGCTTTGTCAGGACTTGCATGAATATGTACGGAACCCCCAGTAATAGAAGTATAGATACTTACAAAGCGTATTAGTGGTGCAGACTTCAGAGATGTGGGTATTTAAGTGCTGTGAGCACTGGGAGCAACTTAATGAAGGCTTTGAGAACTTCGATTTTGATCCTAGACTTAAGTTCTTAGATCTTTTGTGGCACTTGTCTTACATGACTAGTCACGAGAAAGTTGTGACCCTTTGTGTTTAAGAAGTTATATTGCTCCTTTCTGTGCAACTGTAAGTCTGAATCCAGAGGGACTGATGGCCACTAGCCATACATGGCGAGAGGGGTCTCAGAGGATTTACCATAATGAAGACAATACCTATGGCAGATTGTTCCATACATTAATGTATGGACTACCTGCACTTGTGCATGTTTGAGTATATTAGCCTCTCCACTCTTTTTAGTTCTGTTTTTTGTTTTTTTCTTGTTCCTGCTCAGTGTTTGATCTTTTAGCTTCTGGCCATTTTTTCAATAATTTTATTTTGAAGAACTTGGTAACAAAGAACAAAAACTTGGTATAACTGAAGAGCGTAGTTGCAGACCTTCTGGCTCTGTGATTAGCAGATTAATGATCTACTTTGTTGCTGTCACTCCAGAAGAATTACTCAGTTCACAATCATGCCTGCAAACCCAGTGTGTGCATCTGCCTATACAGACACACATGTGCAACCCTGGCTTATATGGAGTAGAATACACTGCCCAGGAGCAAAGTGCTGTTTGTTTGCATGTTTTTTTCAGTTACAATAATTCAGCAGTAACTTGCAGAACATTTTACTTTTTTCACTTAAAAAATGGCTTCAATGATTCTGTAAATTTTTATGAAACAAAAAAATTCTTGAAAATGGTTGCCTTACCAGCATTTAAATTAGTTACGTTGCAAACCTCTTGATACAGCTATAGAATAATCACTACCCCGTTTGTTGTTTGTGAGGCTTTTTGGTTTTGTTTTGATAAATGACAATAGTTAACACTGACTAGGACATGAACAGACATTTCAGTTTTGCTATTTAATCTGTCAAACTCCAATTAATCAATAACAACATGAGCTATATTTAAAAACACTTATCTGATGCATTTTTGCACCTTTGTCTATAGTTATCTTGCTATTAATTTTCTTGTTTTAAAAGAAGATGGTAATAATTTTATTTACGGAACATCATCTCACATTTTCTGAAGCAAATCCATCTGAAGCATCTATCCATCTCTAAGGATAACATGATGACATGACGTAAAACAAAATAGTTGCCTAAAAACCTATATAACCAGGTAGGGTGGAGAATGAGAAGCCTAATGGAAAAGACCGAGGAAAAGTCAGAGTGTCACTGCCAGAGCTAGACCTAGGGCTGAAACAGCCAGAGCAGCACACTCTAATCACAAGGCAACAGGCTATACGTGCAAAGGAACACAACAAAACCAAAAAGGGATTATTTATGCCACTCGAACTATATATTCATTCTTTCTTCATATTCAGGTAGCAATGAAGGGAATCATGTGGTGTCATGTTATCCATTAAAGATGTGTGTTCTTATCACAGAGATGATACAATAATTTCACCCTAGCTCTCCCAGTTAGCATAACATTAGACCTCTTTCTGCAGATTACTGATCGCAGGCTTTTAGTGCATGACCAGATTAGTCCCATGATGGGGACTGTGTACTCAGACCTGCACAGTGAGCCAGCTACAAGCTGTTAAAAATATATGACATTTACTTGGATTCTGCTGGTGTGCTGAAACAGCCATAAGAGCAAGAAGTTCTAGACTTAGCTTTACATACACATCAGGAACTGGAAAATTCATTAAGCACTGTGGGTCAGGAGAACATATTTAACCAAAAGAATGTTTAACAACACTGAAAACCAATCCTGCACATCAGGCATCCTTTTCATTTCACACATAGAGAGCAATCATTTGTTATGCTGCCACGGTGGGTCCTTGCTATTAATGGAAACCATTTCCTCTGTACTGTTTTCAGTTTTGTAAAAGGCTAGGGGAAAGACTGGGTATTTCCCTTCCATACTAACTACAGGCTCAGGGTGCACCCAGATAGATAGTGTGATTAATAATTCAAAGCTATGTCAGCAAGTGACACAGTATCTGCCTCTACATGTACAATTCAGCCCCAGGGTTCAGCGGAAGATGTACATTCTTTAGCTTGCTCAGCTCTAGTGTTAACATTTTTCACTACTCTGTTTTGAGTTGCATGCCAACAAGATTTGGGTGAGCCCCTTTTCATTTTCGTGTTGAGTTTTTGTTGCAAGGTGTTTGTTTTGTTTTGTTTTTAGAATTTTGTTTTAAGATACAGAGACAGCAGATGTTTTTCTTCAAAGCCATTTCAGCTAACAGGGCTGTATTCAAACTTTAGGACAAGTCAACAAATATGAACCTTCAGGCAGCAAGCAAACAGAAAATCTCAGCCCCCAAAGAAAGCAGTTGAAACAATTACAGGGAAGCAGAGAGGGGACAAAATGTGGCATGATGGCCATTCTCAGCATTATCAGTTGTGATTCTGTATTCTTCACCTGTTGTTTTGCCATTGAGTATGGACTGGACAAAACAGTCTTTAAGGTCAGAAGAGCTCCCTGACCAATATTTTTATGCATCCTTCAAGATAATAAGTAGCTTTCAAATGAGGGTTTATGGACATGTATTAGAAATATGCCTGTGTATAGGTGAAATGTGAAGGAGGTAGGTGAGAAAGATGGACTTTTTGCTTTTATTTTTCACTAGACTTCTTCAAAGAAGAAAAAAACCTGCTGTTTGGACATCTCTTTCTGTTTAAATGACCTGAGTAGCCTGAGGAAGGCTCTCCTTTGCAGATGAAGCACATGATCACAATTTTATTTGTGGTGCCAGTTTTAGATTTTAGACAACTTGTAAACTGAGTACAAAATTAGCAGAAAGACTTGCCTTTATAGACTGAACCTTCCCACACTGGGTACTAGGGCTTTTATAGTCTGGTTTTGCTCTGTATATTTAGGCTCAGTTAAGCTTAATTTTGCATGGGAAGTTAGTCTGTCATTTTTGTTTATTCAAGAACTTTTTTTTCTTTACTGAAATAAACAAAGAAGTTGCCAGCCACACTTATTTCTGAATTTGAAATACTTAGGGTACATGAGTTTTTAATTTTCATAATGTTTCAACTATCAACCAAATCTTAAAATGACTTTTTATACAAATATATGACAAATACTTCTTGCTTTATGCATCATTTTAAGTTTACATGCATGCTAGAAATGATGTTTTAACTTTTTATGTTACAAGATTTGGGAATGTGCCTAAAGCCCCAAGTATTTTTTGCATCTTTTTTCAAGTACCTGAAAAAAACACAGCCATGATCTTGGCAATGGAAGATGCACATACTTTTTATTTTTCATTTAAAACACTCTGAAGTGAAACATTCCAGTCCTAGGATCATGTTTAGGAGTTTTTTCATCAAGTGCTTTTGGTTAGACCTGGATATTGCTAGAATTCTCTTACCTGTATGTTAATGCCATTTCACTATTTCTTCCCAGTCACGGGTACTGCCTCTCCGCCCTCCCCCCCTTATTGCTTTGTTTACCTATCCCAACAAAACACCTCATCTTAATCAGGTGGCATGGCATTTCCAGTGGAATAGCTTCCTCCTTTCCTCTCACTTCACCATGATATGAAATTATTTTTATACCCCTCGGACTTTAGTATTAAGACGTGACATCTTTATTTCCTGGCTGTCGTTGTTATGAAAATGAGTAACCAGGCAAGCCTGTCACATAGCTTCCTCTCCTCCAAATCTCAACAAGAGCTCAGTGATGAATTTCAGGTTATGCCAAATCTTTCTCTTTATCTATCTCGACCAACCACCACAGCTATTGGCAAAAGGCCTTGCTTCAGTTACATTCACATACCATTCCTATCCCAGTGGAGCTAGTCAGCTTTTGAGAGATGATGAACAGATTTCTTTTTTTGTTACATTTTAAACAGTAAATCTTATTTCTAGTAACTGTAGAAGACACTTAAAAGTTAGAACTTAATGTGCATTATGAGCAAATTCTAAGACATTTCATGTGTGTGTCTAAAATCAAATTTCTGAAATTCATATTTAAGCAATTATATAGGGGCTTGATTTCAAAGGGACATCAGCATCATGGAAAACAGGCACAGATTCAGTAGTTGAAATAGGAGCCTACAGTCAGCTGATATCCTGCAAAACTGTAGCCTGGAAAATTAAATTCATATTCACCCTACAGGGATTGAACTTGTGAGACCGTCTGTCATATGGTGAATATGTAAATAATTGTTTTCACTTCCATTTCTTCTGCCAGTGGACAGTGCAGTTTTTAAATTCTTCAGAATTTTTCTGGCACTCATAAGTGAACATCTCCAGCCTAAAGACTAGCATAGAGTTAAATTTCAGGCATCAAAAGAAGGCAGAGATGAATATTATGGGAATGACAGAATGCATGCTCATTCCTGGGAAAAAAAATTGAATTTCTTTGGTCAG
>NW_008824473.1:4170476-4179205 GCF_000699105.1 Pygoscelis adeliae
ACTGTTTTCTTATGGCATAGTTGTCTGGAGCTGGCTTTTTGCCTACTCTGTTGTCAAATGCTGACATATCTTGTGCATATTTGGTACTTTTTAAAACCAGTAACAAAAGCAAATTATAATCATAGTAAAGGTGAATATTTTACTTAGCTGTACTATAGCTTTCAGCTTTCTTTCACACAACAGAAAATGGCAATTTTCCACATGCTGGAAATACATTACCTTATTACGGGATTGTGCTTATGTTTTGAGAACAACTTATTCATTAGTGATAAATGTGAATGAGTTCACTAAAACAGAACATCTTTTGTTCACCAGAGTTAATCAATAAAAAGGCTTCATTCCATCATTGTTTTATTTCTGAAATGAGATGTCTGTTTTATTACGGTAACCATGAGGATTTCAGAGAATAAGCAAGACAAAGTTTATAAACACAGATAATACTTACTGCTAGGTCAACTGATACAGTGTTAAAGAAATAAAAAGAGACAAGCCAAATCTTGAAATGTGTCTTTTTTCCAACAATATTGGCTGACCTATTAGAAGATACTTCTTGCAAACATGGTGTAACGAAATATTTTATCTGTGAGGTGGACTGGTAGTCAGAGGCTTTCTATCTTGTACTTTGTAAGAGCCTTTTAATAGAAAAGAAAAATCAGGAAACAGATACTGGAGGGAAACTAGCTCATTATCTAATAGGCAATGCTAATTTGATCTAAAACTTTGACGTTAATTTCAGTTTCCCATCTACTATATCAGCCTTTTAAATGAGAAACCAGAAAATCCTGAGGTTTTTGACCTCATATGTTATCATGCAAACCAATGATCTATTATTGGAATCTATTTTATTAGTAGTACAAACAAATTCAACTTGTACTTGAAGAACAAGTGCAACCTGTACTTGCTTTAAAGAATAAACAAACATTTATGAACCGTGTAAATTATCCTTAAATGACTATGAAACCGTAGAACAGTTTTATACAGCATCCCATAGTAAAATTCTGCTAAGTGAGTACAAAGTTGGTTGGCTTAATGTGCATTTATATATTTTTAAGCAAGGTACGTATTGCATAAATTAAAGAACTTCGGGAATTTTCTTGTAAATAGATATGTCTTCACCCCTCTTTGTCAAAGCCCAAGTGTAAGTAATTTATATTATTATTTTCTATGGGTTGACTAGCTGCTGCTACAGCCTGATCTTTTACCAAGCCAACAAATGGCAACTTGTGCAGAGAATATGGACAGAAGAAGCTGTCACTCCTGCAGTGCTTCCAGTAGAGACAAGGACATTGCCTGTGAGGTGCAACACTGCAAATCTGCTACTTTGCATCTCCTGTTCTCCTCCACTCTTCGTCACCCCTCCTTTGGTTTTGCCCAGCTGCCAGACCCACTGCTGCAGGGTGTCTGTGGGTGTCTGTCACTCTTCCCAACATGAAGGTCAGGCTCACTCCATTTGTGACCTGTCAGTGTTCAGGTAAGATGGCTGTGCTGCATTCACATAGACTTTTGAAGCTAAAAGGCAATGGAAATTTGGCCCTACCACTAGAAGTCTCGCTTATTGTTATTATCTAGAGTTCTTTATCTCTGAGTAGTGTTGCAGCTTTCCCTGAAGGTTGACAAATTCCGGTGCATTGGACAGGAACAGGAGCACATCTCACACGTTGGTCTAAGAAAACCACTTTGCCAGCAGCACCTCATTGCACAGAGTTGTATATAACTCACCTGAATCCAATGTCAATATTTACGATGATCTGTCAGGATATGAAGTTGGGGGAAAGGGGGATCTTTTAGGGAATTTAAACCTAAACGAGGCAGAGCTTTAGACTTTAGCGATATTCATCATCCATGCCTGGAATTGAAGTAGAAGGTTGCTTGGAACCTTGTTAGAATAGAGGTGGATGGTAAGGAGAAAAGAACGGCTGGGGAAGGGTGAGAAAAGCATAATTCAGAGGAGAAAGCTTCACTCTGAGCCTTGCTGGTGTGAACTTTACAAGTCTGAGAAGTGAAGAGCTATCAAAAAGGATGTTAAAATAGAAAATATGGTCTTTGAGCAAAGAACATGGTTTTCAAGTCCTGTGACTGATGCATGATCGTGCCACAGTTTTTACTGTTGGCTGACAAGAAAACCAGCCAAGTTATCTGTACTTCCTCCTCTCCACAGTTATGCTTGGAAGGGAGCTGTGTCCTCTGTCCTTCCACGTATAAGGTGACCCAGCTGCCTTCCCCAAATTGTCTCTGATTGTCCCAGCTGGGATCACCAGAACTACGATGGCTGATCACCAGAACTACGATGGCTGACGTGACAGAAGCACAGGAAAGTCCAGGCTCCCCATGGCACAGTGGGAGTGGGTCTTCAATGAAAACAAAAGCTGTTTTGTGTTTGTGTACCCTGAGGGACAGTGTCCACTTCAGCTTGCAGGAGTACCACTTGTCTCATCTCAGCCTAGTTGGATTGTCAAGTGAAGGAGGGTGGGACAGCATGTCCAGATTCACCCTCTTTCTCAGTAATTCCCATTCTTCTGCTTAAATCAGAGTTGCCCCAAAATTACTGTCCAGCAACTCAAGGACCGAACCTGCTCTTTCCTTATCCTTCTCTCAAGAGGCTGGGCAGTATCTACCTAATTCTGATAGCATGTGCTTTGTTCTGAGCAGCCATGCATGCAGTTGCATGTGTGAAGGCCAGCCATTAGTTCTTCTAGTTGTATTAAATTAACCTGAAATACAGGCAAGAGGTAATTTTTAACATCATCATCTAGTTCCGGTTAGTATAACAACAAAAGCAAGTGTGCAATTCAGGGAAAAAGAAAACATGTAGTGGAAAACTGCGTATCTCACTGAAAATTGACACTACGCTACATAGAAAAAAAAGGTATATAACTTTGTGGTTCACCTTCCATTATGTGGTCATTCAAGGGATTTCATAGCCTGAAATTGTGTTTATTTTTGTGTTCTATTTAAGCAAAGGCTTTCCCTCCCCTATCTCAGACATCTCGGCACGACTTGATAGTACTGCATAGTGCAGTGCGGCTCATTTATCTTTGATTTTGCCCCTGCCAGAGCCCTTCTATGAGGACTCTCACTGTCTATCAGCTTTCTCAATAACTCTCCAGCTGCATGCTGCCTAGAATGCAAAGTTCAGTTTTTGCCTTGAAGGCAAACATGCACTCTCTTTGGCATATCCATGATGGAATTTGTCTGTCATTGAGACATTAGATGTAGAAGATTTAAAACTTTCCCATTAGCTATTTGATGTGCCCATACAAATCACAAAGAAAAGAACAGCTTGCTTATACATGAGGGTACATGCTGTTAAATAGAAATCAACTTTATGAGAAATAGTGATTCTGCTTAGAAACGTCTTACCAATCTAATTTTGTTGGTGCAAAATCCCCCACCCAATAAATAAGTGAGTTTAAACTGAGGCCGAGGCCAAGCACCCAGTTTTGGGATGTTCTCTTGAAGAGCTGGTTCTCTTAGCCAGCATCAACCAGGGAAGTTTCACCAGTGTCTCTGGAGTTACTCTGCCTTACAGCAGCTGAGGATTTGACCCTGTTATTTGAACAATCATACTGGAATGCCCAGTGTTTAGGAATTAGGAGAAGCTAGAGAGCCATGTGGTGTGACATAAGCCAATGATTTGGCCTCAATTTCATCCGATTTTAAAGTATGTAAAGCAGCGGTCATGAAAACAGTAAGTGAAGACAAAGCAGTTTTGTCCTGAAATTGCTTAACGAAGGCAGGACTGACTGAACAGTAGCATTGGTTTTTAGTGACCTTTTATAAAGAAAAGGCAGTCTGTCTGTCATTATGCAAATTCAAGAACATCTGTTCCATGAAACCCTGTAATAATGCCTGAGGTTTGCATCGGATGAGAATAAAAACTGTTTTGACAAAGGCTACAGAGTATGCTTGTATTAGCCAGACAGCTCCTTTTTCTAGTCCAAGTCTACCTCAAAAGTAGGGGGAGCAAATCTTCAGCTGGAGTAAATTGTCATGGCTCAGTGGAACTGGTTTCTCAGAATGCTATTTTATTCGGTGAATAATGTCAAAACCTAAGAGGTAAATTAGACTTACAACTGCATTATCAGAGCATTAGTATTTTGTTAGTAACAATGGCAGCAACTGATGGGCAACACAATGTGAAGTGTTTATTGCAGCCTTCCTATGCAACCCACAAAAGAGGCAACAAACATTGTTTTAATGAGAAGTCTGCCAGTGACTAACTCACATCTGCTTGAGTTTAATTAAAAAAAAAAGCAAGCAATATTGACAGCGGATATAAACAATAAGTGGATGTCTCAGTTCTGTTTGATACTTAATAAACGTCAGGAAATACCTATTAAAACCTATTGATTTTTTGCAAGACTCTTACCACCTCTGAATTTAAATGATGGAGGGGCTGGTGTGCTGAGGGTCGTGAGTGCTGGGGACTTGTGCACTCCAGTGGCGGCTGACAGAAATATTATGAACATGGAGATCAGACAGGAACACAGCGTACAGCAGCTCACATCATCCCTTTAGGAAGAGCAACCACAGGCTCCTTTCATAGGCTTAACTAGAGCATAGGGGAATTAGAGCAGAATTTCATCTTACCAACATACATCACAGCTCCTTTTCAGTATCAGAAGCAGCAACCTCCTCTGTGTTTGCAGCCAAACGATAGCTCTGTCCTCGGCTGCAGGGGGAAAGAGGAGGCTGCTTGACTTCTCTGCACTGGGGCAATCACGTCTAATGTCAGTCCTTGCTAGAGGACCTGTTGGAGAATAACCAATGCCCTTTCAGAGCCCAGCTGAGCAGTGTAGGACTCAAAGAATTATTTCTGCCATACCTATTTTTAAAAGTACTTAATAATTTTTACGTCTCAGAATGATTCCTAGAAATTTTCAAGAAACATAACAGCCCAGGGAATAAAGAAGATATACACAGATTTTTGCAAGGACTCACGATCTGCTGGGGGTTTTTGTTTGCTTTTATGCTGCGTTTTGTTTGTTTGTTTTTAAAATCCAGCCTGGATTTTAAGGGTGGGAATTTAGCTAGCCTATCTATAGGAATGCAAATATTAGACATTAGGTCTCAGCTAAGAATGGTACCTCCAGCCAATCACAGATGTTTAATAGAAGCAGGAGGAATCAGTCTCTGGATATGCCCACGTTTGTTCATTGACTATAAGGTGGAAGCTAGGCAGTCGGCTTGCACTAGCCTCATGACTTCCAGAGAGCTAAAAGCAGGTGAAACAAATCCTACCCCAGAGCCTGTAGCTTACCCTGCCAGAAAAGTCTATGGTAAATGATGTGACTTACTTTGCCTTAAATAACTAAAAATAGGCAAGAGCCTGGCATTTGTTAAACTACTTGGCAGTTATTTTGGGGGTGATGGTGAAAACAGAGCAACAGTCTCTATCTCTGGTCCCCATTCAGGAAGTCACCACCACAGCCAGCAATTGCTGATGTGGATATTTGTGGGGGATGATCTCTGTGTCCCCTTTTCTTGCTGCAATCGCTTTCCTGCTTGTTGAAAGTGGCAACAGTATAGGACCATCTGCCTTACCACTATAGTACTGAGATGTTTGTCTTGGTCTGGAGTGGCCTTCATGGGCAGGATGACCATCTAGCAGTGATGCCTGCAGTGAGTGACTGCACCAGAGCTTTCGGGAAATGGCTGTGTTTCAAACACAGGGTTACTTGTGTTCCTGAGGGTAGCAGGTGAGTAACGAGTTATTTCTGATAGTTGTCATCATGGACTGGTACACATCCCATGGACGTTTTTTCCTGCACCTTGCAGGTTTGGGGGTGGGAGCCTGGGGAGTGCTGCTGGTTTCTGTTCTTGTTTTTTCCAACATCTCTCATGTATTCCTTCATGAATTAATTTTACCTTTGGCAGTCATCCCAGCACCATATAAATTGGGAGTCTGTATTTTTTTTCCCAATATAATATCTGGGCCTAAAATTTTGGGAGTAAACTAAACAGCAGACTAAAAATATAGCTATCAATATTGTTTTAAATAAAGAATAGATTACTTGCTTTTAAACAGAATAGGTGAATGAAAATAGCAGCTGAATGGTTAAAGCCGCAACCTGTTTATTGCTAAAATTGAAACGTTTTCCACTCCTTAAAATTTACACAGATGTTTTACCCCCAAAATTAGCATTACTAATTCTTATGTTAAGGTAGTGACTTAAAATATGACAGGAAAAGCTAACAGAATTTTTTTCTTACAAGATATAATCAAAAGGTAAGAATTACATAAAGTGTGTTGTGGCTTTTGTGAAAAAGGATGTTTTTAATCAGAAATTACCTTCTTGCATTTCTAAATGCAGTTATCAACCAAATATAGAAAAATCTATTTGCTGTCTTTTCCTTCTCTGCATGAATCATCTGACTTTCCAGGGTGGAAGTGGAAAAGGAAAAATGCAAGACAAAGCAACGAAAGCCAGAAAACTGCTAAACCAAGTACTATCTTCATATAGTTTTAAAATAATAGAAAAATATAATTTCCTGAAGAGTTTATAAAATAAAAATAATTGTGAACTTTTAAAGGTGTTTCATACCACAGTTCTATTCTTCAACCAGCTCTACAATTAAGATGGTCAAGCTAACTTGTTAAAGAAGTAACACATTAATTCTACATTTCCTGTATTTTCTATTGCTTTCATTGCCAGTGTTCTTGAAAAGTTAATAGGCACTCACATCAACCAATATATGCCTGCAGTTTTAGCTTCATCTTAACATGTTATTACATGATTATTTTACAATGCATCAGAAATGACTTCTCATTATTGTTTTTAATTATGATGATTAACTTGGATTCCTTCTTCAAAAGTCTAGTTCTGCATCTTTATTTTAAATCCCAGGAGAGCTTCATTCAAACCTGAGACATGCCAGAACCAGCCAGACAAATTCTCATCAACACATATTTTATTACTGGTTACATGACAAGTTTGCACTCTTTGGTGGATCTGTCCATGTCAGTGAAGTAAGCAACCTTGTTTGGTCAGGCTGTCTATGGATAGTGAATAACACATTTGGTTAACTAGCTTTCTATGGAGGCAGAATGTGAGGAAGCAGAGATCATTTATTTATGGCATAATTCATATTTTAAAGCCATCATTTATTTATACTGTTGATGCAGTTTTCTTACTAGCGTCATATCGCAGTTGACTATGCCTTCAAACAACACAAGACCCCCATATATTCCACAAACCAACACCCAGTCATCAAGGGCTGTTAGTGCAGCTTTCCAGTGTACGCTGCACAAACATACACATCCAGCAGAACATCAGAGCAAAATAATCCTTCATGCATAATTCACACTTCCAGTCTCTACATGCTTTATGCACTGATGAATTAGTCGGTTGTGCTGAGGTAATTCAGAATGAACTAAAAAGCAAATTATGGCAGGCATGTGCTGTAACATTATTATTCTGCAGGCCTGGATTTTGAAATTACTGTCTCTGAGACCTGATTCTGAAATATAATGTATTCAGCCTCCACGATATTTCAGCCCAGTGTCTTATGTCTGAGGTTGTCCGTGGACTCATTTCAAAAGCTTACACAGTCCAGAAACCCAATTTGATTTCTTTCTTTTTGCCTGAAATGGGCCTTGGCATTTTAAAATCATTAAATGCAATCTCTTTCAGATGCTCATAAAAGGTCACAAGGACTATGGGACTGCCCCTGTTACACTACACCACCACAGCTCTGATCCACTTTAGCAGGGGGACTAAGTGCTCAAGGCATTCAAAATTGAGCTCCTAATGTATTAAGTGCATTAGTAATAGTCACAGCTCTGCTAGAATTTCCATTACAAGGTCTAGATTACCAAGAGGAACAGGCTGTTTGGGATGCAGTTGACTTTAAAAAGGGTTTTAGTATTGTGTTGGATCAAAGCCTGAGCAAACACTTGACATTTTCAGGATGTTTTCTTTTTCTTGAAAAATACTTTTTGGGGTTTTTTTGGGTTTTTTTTTTTTTGTTTTTTTGGGGGGGGGGGTTAAAAAAAATATAGTTTGGGCACAGTCTGAGGGAAATACCAACATGACAGAACGGAGCGTGGATGACTCATGATGTGCATTCTTGCTGCATGTAGCATATTGCATGTATCAGCAGCTGTTTACAAGCCTCTCTTTAATTTCACACCAAAAGTAGCCGATGACAACCTAAGAGAAAAAGGAATAGCACTAGAACACAGAACAGCTGTGACATGAATACCTTTCTTTCATTCACTGCATTGTTGTCTCTTTGCCTTTAAAAAGACAATTTCTCAAGTTACTGAAAAGAAAAGGTTCATCTGTTCAGAGAATATGATCCAGAATGCACTAAATTAGCTAAATTTCATCAGTTTTACTTAGCACTGGACCAATTTTTAAGGCTGTCTTTTTCTTTCAGTGACAGCAGGATTAAGCCCTAAATCTCTTCTGGAAGGTCAGACTATGGCCAGGCAGAACTTTTTAAGAAATTATCATATTGGGACCGGTACTATTTAATATTTTCATCAATGACATAGACAGTGGGATCGAGTGCACCCTCAGCAAGTTTGCAGATGACACCAAGCTGAGTGGTGCAGTCAACATGCCTCAGGGACGGGATGTAATCCAGAGGGACCTGGACAAGCTCGAGAAGTGGGCCTGTGTGAACCTCATGAGGTTTAACAAGGCCAAATTGCAGGGTCCTGCACCTGGGTCGGGGCAACCCCCGGTATCAATACAGGCTGGGGGATGAAGGGGTTGAGAGCA
>NW_008824473.1:4179332-4217852 GCF_000699105.1 Pygoscelis adeliae
GATTCTGCCCCTCTACTCTGCTCTGGTGAGACCCCACCTGGAGTACTGCGTCCAGCTCTGGAGCCCTCAGCATAAGAAAGACCCGGACCTGTTGGAGCGGGTCCAGCAGAGGGCCACGAAAATGATCAGGGGGGATGGAAAACCTCTCCTATGAAGAAAGGCTGAGAGAGTTGGGGTTGTTCAGCCTAGAGAAGAGAAGGCTTTGGGGAGACCTTATTGCAGCCTATCAGTACTTAAAGGGGCTTATAAAAAAGATGGGGGCAAACTTTTGAGCAGGGCCTGTTGCGACAGGACAAGGGGGAATGGCTTTAAACTAAAGGGGGGTAGATTTAGACTAGCTGTAAGGAAGACATTTTTTACTCTGAAGGTGGTGAAACGCTTGGAACAGGTTGCCCAGAGAGGTGGTGGATGCCCCCTCCCTGGAAACATTCAAGGTGAGGTTGGACGGGGCTCTGAGCAACCTGATTTAGTTGAAGATGTCCCTGCTCCTTGCAGGGGGGTTGGACTAGATGACCTTTAGAAGTCCCTTCCAACCCAAACTATTCTATGATTCTAAATCCTTGCTCTCCTATTTCCAACCCTTCCTCCTCCCTCCAGCTGCCCCCTCCTCTCCATTGTGCCAGGGCACTGTTTGCCTGGCCATGTGGTGAAGCCTATTTCTCACCCTGATCCCGTTCATGGCACATCTGTGTGAGCAGCTGTGCTGACACAACAGAGGCGGCTGTAGAGGGTCACAAGTGACCTGCGTACTCCCAACAGCACTCCCACCAAGAAATATGTACCCAGGGCTACAGCCTAACTTTCAGTTGGGTACTCCCATGCCCCCGTAGTAATATCACAGCCACCAGAACTACATCAGCATTGCTATAGGAGAGAAGCATATGTTATAATCTAGTTTATCCAGAGTAATGCTGCCAATCTCGCCGTTTCTCACAGCTCTCCTTAGCTAACACGTAAGGCAGGCATCAGATCCTGGAGATACTTACAAAACCACATGCACCTGAGTATTTATCTGTGCATCTTGGGTGTAGTGAGAGGCTCAAAAGCAGTACATGGGCATGCTGAAAGGTCACAAGCACAAAACAGCCTGGAAAAAAACAGCTATTTTATTCAATGTATTTATTTTTATGTATTATGCTATTTCATCAGAGTAATTCCCCCTTTCTGAAAGTGTTTGATTTGTCATCATCACATCTATCAACAGGAAAGGATGTGGTTTGACCTTATGTAGGTGGTCTACATCAAACACTGCAAATCTTTGTATTCTGAAAACTAAAGTGATACTGCTGTTTTGAGTATATGGTACAAGTGACAGAGGCTGAAACATGCATGTGACAGCTAAATAAACATGGCAAAGTATGTCTGGAGCCCTCTGTTCTGGAAACGTGTGCAGCCTCTTAGCTTTACCTTCCTGAGAAGTTACTCTGAATCCATAAGGAACAGGACCAAAAATAAATGGATTTGCAAATCCATCTGTGTAAAAACATGTTGATGTAAAGTAGGAGAAAGTTGGCATGAACAGGCACTGTAAAATTAATGATTTGTGTCCACTTGACTGCAAATAATTCTGCAAGTGAGGATGACAAAAAGCATCTACCTGCAGATAGCAGAGGTGCTCCCCTGGTTCCCGTAATATCTGTTGTCCAGTTCTGGTCTTCTTCTAGGTAATAGCAACAGCTGAGTCCATTTTTACTACTCTGTGTCCCTTGCGGCTCTCACGTTACTTTCCTGGTGTGCTCTGCACACAATCCAGTCTCATCCTCCATCCCTACTGCTACTCCTTTACATCCCAGTATCTGCACATAGCACTATTATTTATGCAGCTTATGCAGAGACTGGTAATTAATTGATTATTGTGAGTCATACCACTGGAGCTATTTCTTTCTAACAATATCTGAGTATCAGCTAGTAGTTTTTCTTCCCTGTATTATCTCTGATCGGATCCATATACTGTCTGTCTGCTATGCAATGTGGGTCAGTGTGTAGGTCATCATGTGATGCCTTTTTCCATGAATTTCCACTGCTTAGCTAGAGCTCAACCTTCCCTGGAAGGATTCCTCATATCCAGGTTTCTGTGTTCTCTTCTGCAATTTTTTTTCCTAACTTTTCTTATGGGAATACAGATGCCAACCCAACAAAGCATTTATTCACATGCTTCCTGAGTATCCCTATTGAACACAGATAACTATTTGTGTGCTTAAGATTAAACACTAGTAATCAAATGCTTTATTGCATTGACACCTTAATCTACATCACATGTATCACCAGAGGTGTGATGTAGATGAAAATGTGAATGCTCGTACTAGCTCTGAACCTTGTAATGAAAGGCTGATTTGTAACACCCACCTACCCTGGTAGAAATCCAGCCTTTTTTGCAACTGAGGAGTAAGAGTTCAATAAAAGTGGTCTGGACTGATACTAGTGCAAACAAAAACAATGTTTGCATTGAAAATTTTTTTCCAAAATGTATACAGAGTTGGTCTTGCAGGACAAAGAACTCTTGTTTGCAACTCTCTTGATCAAAGCCGTAATAAAATGCTACTGCACAGCTCAGAGAAGCCCATCCATATTAGTGACATGTTTTGCCAAGTTCAGCTCCAAAGGAATGCAATTTACTATATGCATATTTTACCAAGCTAAATGCCATAGTGCACCAGTGCAGACTGCCACTGGTCTTGTTTGTACAGTAGCTTGGTAGTTTGCAGAGATTGCAAGGGCCAGATTCAGAAAAGGCTGTAGGTGTCTGAAGTGAGAGTTCAGAAGAATTTAAGGTTGTGGAGTGAAAAGAGAGATCTGGGAATCTCACTTCAACTGTTGTTTATAATCCACAGCCACGACTGAATTTGTCTGGGAGAAGAGAGGTGATGGAAGCGAAAGTCTGCCCAATGCAGCGACTGTCCTACAGATACAGGGTGAGATTCCTCACTCCTCATTTAGAAGTTTACAGCACAGACTTCTGTCTCTGAAGTAATTGTCTAGACTCCCTTTATAGTCACTAGAGAGAAACAGGCGCTTCTAAAAGGCAATTTATCTGACCCATTTTAAATGAGTCTGTGAGGAGAAAATGCACTATGCTTTGGAAATGCCTGTTTCTCACCAGAGACCGGAAAGGGCACGTGAACGATGACAATGACACTGCAAGTTAGGCAAGGAGGATACCACTTCAAATTAAGGATTCACAGATAAATTTATTCTGGCATTTCCCAGATTTAGAGTGCAATTAATCCCCATTTGTCTTCTGTTATGGGTGGGCAGGAAGAGGTGACATATTACAGACATCTTTCTCTGACCTTTGAGAAGCATTGTACTTTTCACAGATTTGTTTCATAGGCATCCAAATCTGTAAACACCCTTGCGCTGACATCTGAGAAGCGAAGCGGTGCAGAATACACAGTTACTAGTGAATGGGAAGTGTTGATGAGTGAAATGTACATGTCCTAACATCTCATCAGCTACACAGGTAATACTATTGTAGACTGGGCCAAGCATGATTTTGTAGCAAAGGTCTGGCAGTGCCAGCAACAATTAAATGCAGGTATATTCTAAAGATCTGATCTGCAGAAGCAGCATGAAATGCCTGCAGACACCCCCCACCCTCCCCACTCCCCTGTTTACTTGATCATCATGTTTACTTGATCATCAGATTAACTGCAGCGGAAATATCACTTCTTATAAGCTAATTTTGCCCCCAGGAATTTTACTGAAGGTTCTTGTAGCCAAACAAAGCTCCTTCCATCCCATGCCTCACCACCTGTAACAGCTCTCATGAGCCAGAAGAGGCATCTTCAGAAACCTGCTACCATCAAATGCCCCGTGCAAGCTCATGGCTCTCACATGGTTCTGTACCACTGAGGGCTAGTTCACAGCGGTGCTCACAAAACACCCCTGAGCACATCATCCTGTCTGCGGGCTGTTTCCCCCGTCTCAGAGACAGGCCTTCGACTAAGTGCATGTGCAAAGAAGCCAAAGAGGAAGAAACTTCCCTGCGGCTGTCATTGCCCCCTCACCCCCTGAGGTTATCTGTATACAACACATGCCTTTTTCCAGGTTTTCTCCTTCCTTAACTTACCCTTGGCTAGGTCATGAATTTGAAACCTGATGCTGAAGATGAATATATCTGAGATCAAAATACAGCAGATGGATAAATTCTACAGCTGTATAACTCTACAGGAACTGGTTCAGAGAAAAGGAAAAGAAAAGAAGTGACATTACTAGTATTTAACTTATGTTTTGGTGTCTGTACAATTAATTCAGAAAGTCATCTAGAGCAAGATAGCAAGATATTTTTAGCATATGACAGTTCAATACTGCTAAGCTTCTGTAATCCTCAAGTAGTTCTTTTATGGTGCACTTTTTAATTACATTTTACATGTATGTATGGCAGTTTGTAGTCTTCTTAAAATAAATATTTCCCATATATCCATATGCATGATCCACACTTATTTTGTAGTACAAGATGTGCTGACAGAGATTAAAAGATTGCAACACAGCAGAAGGCGTTGTGCTATCTTGCAAGTGCAAAGTAGGTACCTTTATCTGACTCAGTTTTTAGCATCTGTCTTCCGATTCATAACAGCTTTTGTTCCACATAAAACTATAATCACCTCTCAAGCCTCATTTCTTCAGGCACTGACGTTGTAGGCTCTTTGGGGTTGTAGCAAATAAAAACCTAAATGGAAGTTTAAGTCCCAAGGGTGAAAATGCTTAAACTGCAAAGTTTTCTTATTGCAGTCTTCAATAAAGCCTTCGTGCTGGGGGAATACACCAGAGCCTTTCAAGTGGGTTAGACAATAGCTAATAATACCTATTTTCGTTACAAGGATGTAACACCTTGCCTCTCTGGGTGGGGTTAGGAAAAAAACCCCTTTCATTAAAACTCTTTTTTCCTTTCAAAAATGAGTACCTTGCAAAACTCTGGAAGCAGGGATTTTGATTGAAGGTTAAAATTAACTTTTTTTTTTTTGCACTTGCTTACTCGTGCCTCATTGTAAGGGTGATCTGATTAGCTTAAAGATGTGCCCAGGCTCAGTTAGCAGTGAGGCATGCTGAGCACTGCAGTGAGCAAGGAGGTGACACGAGGAAGCATGCTGTGCCTTTTGCCCATCTGACGGAGATGCCCCTCATTGCCCTCCTGTCCCGCTGCTGGGGCACTGGCGTCAGCCCTCCTCATTTGCTTCACTCACCAGCACCACCGATGGAGACGCAGTGCTGCAGATTTGGCCCTGAGGAGTCGTGGGATGCGTTTTGTTCTGCTTAGTCATCTTTAAAAATATTTTCCTGCTGGACCTGGAGCCTGGTCAAAGCCAGGCTGGCTCCATGGGAAGGGGAATGGTGTTGCCCTACTACTAACACAGTGATGTCAGTGGAATCATAGATATAAATTACAGTAAGAAAAGTCTTAATCTTATATTTTGTCTGTCTCCACCTTCACCCCTCCCATTGCTGCCAGCACCTCCTTTTTGCACACTTGGAAGGGGTTTTATGATGTTTTTACTGGCAAATAGCTATGGTTTCTGTATAAAAGGCTTTCTTACAAGGAAAGAAAGATCAAATAAAGAAACACAGTTTAGACAAAACTAGTATTAGAACTTATAAGTAAATGGGTGAGACAATGAACTGTGTTATTTCTATTGCACTTCCTAACACAGACTAAGAAATAGGTCCCTCACCTCTCAGCTCGTCACCTCACATGTTCGACAAGGGGAAACACCTGGAGGCTTGCCACTGTTTCAGACATAAAGGCTGAGAAAAGCATTTGACATCCAGCAAATGGACAGGACCTTTAGGTGTCCCACTTTGCCTCGTGACTGTGGTGGAGCAGGCACACTTCACTGGGATTGCCTGAGCTGAGCATGGGCTTCCTTACAAAGGAGAGATTCTGTGAAGTCTTCCCCATTTACTCCATGCTAACTCTTAAGCAGTAAGTGAAAAGTAAGTAGCATGAAGTGTCACTGTCAAAGCGTGAGTTACATGAGCCACAGGCACATCCACTGTGGAAACAACTCCTTAGGAGAAAAATATTTTATTATTATTATTACCATATTTAAACATGGCACTTGAAGTAACAAATAATATAAAATTTAGAAATTAATAGTGTAATTGTTAAAAATATTTTTAAGCCTCCGACTTGCTTAGAAATTTTGTGAGAACAGGAGAAAAAACAAATCCCACCCTGTCGTAAAGCAAACAAACTCTCTTAAATCCTCGCTCACAAGATCTATGTTTCCCAGATATGTTTGCCAGCAATGGGAAGAAAAGAACCTCTGGTATGGAAGCCTCTTACTTTGCATAGTTTTCACAGACTTTTTATAAACTCCCACTACCTATGAAGATATTTTACAAGACACTATACGATTAGCTGTTGAACCTACAATATTTTAAAAGACACATACTGAAGTGGAAAATTGAGTTGGTGTTAGTATGCTTGCAAAGAGGAGAAAACCTACCCAACAGAGGAAAATAAATCTGGGACAGGACAATTAGATAAGAGGAAGATAAATTATCCCTACAGTCTATTTTCTGAATTTTTTTAAATTTTAAATTGCAGTGTGTGCAGATCAATGGAAAGCAATGGGCATTTAACTTAAGTCTCACAGTATGAAAAACATCTTTCTGAAAAAGGACTTGACAATTTGTAATGCTTTTGCAATTCCCTTTTTCCCGAATGAATGGCCTTTCCAGGTTGGTAGTAGAGAAAGAAAAAGAAATTCTAAAAATTTTAAGGTTACAAGGTCAAGCACTGTTAGGTCAAAAAGTGACAGCTAGGGCTTCTAGTAATTTAATGTTTAGTGTTTAATGCAGTACTAAATTGTGCCTATGGCAATCATTGCTGCACACTTAATTTTGCACAGAATTCCTGCCCCAGAGAACAGATAGTCCTCCCTGATCAGCAGGTATTCTGCATTTTATTTTGGTGATTGTTTGAATCTAGACCTCATCCTCTATACTATCCAAACTATTTTTAAAATTTAGGATTGTTAGATTCCTCTTGGTATTTTTCTCTTCTCATCACAACCTAGAGGTGTTGATAGCCATTTTTGTAGTTGCTACATAAAGACATATAAGAACATTTGTTGATTCTCTCTTCTGATAAATTCGGGTGGTTTATTGAAGTAGTCCTGCAGGAACTAAATAGCAAATGCTGCTCAGTTGTATTAATCCACTTTCTTGGATGAATGTGGGGCAAGCCAGGGACAGAAAAGGCAAAGGTCACAGTCATCGAGAGCAGCCACCTTTCCCTGCACTTGAAGGCATTGGGTTTGGGTGTGCTGGCAACACTGGCTGCTGCAGCCATGCTTCCTGCCTCCTCACCCCTTTGCAGCTCCTGAGTAAAGGATTATGATGAGTAGCACAGGAGTAACTGCCCTTGCAAGTCCAGTTATTGTTGTGGATATCTAAACATCTGCTGATCCCTGCCTCACTCCTGCTGGTCCTTCTGGTAGCCCAATGCCTACCCCCAGCCTTGTATCCTGTACCTTCACACCACGCTCACCCTACTGCTGCAAGAACCTGAAATGTCACCAACAAAGACAAAATAGGAAAAGAAAATGCAGTTTTCCCTTGCACCTTGGGGAAGATTTACACTGAAAGTGGAGATGCTACTACAGCCAAGAGCCATCGGATGCTGTGTTCTTTTCACTTGGAAACCAACAAAGGTCTCTTCCTGGACAACTTTACTGAAGTATGTTTGAGGGTCTAATTTGATGACACTAGAAGGCACATGTGTAGTAGGTCTCCATCAGTAAGTGAGAAAAACAACTGGAGATTTCAAGGCAACCATAGTTTAAGTCAACAGGACTGCTCATATATTTATGGCTTTTTCTGGATTGGTTCATAAAATGATAGCTAATCCTAGCTTGCAAAAACAAGCAAATTCACCAGAATGAGTTGAGTTTGGCCAAACTTCCCAAATGAGCCTCTCTAGCTGGGAAATTTACTCATGATGCTGAGGTGTGGGTAAAGCAGAAAATTAAAGCATGTGTCACCAAAATACCATTAGCCCAATACTCTTGAACCCATGAAAAGAAGGGAAGACCAGAATCATAACATCTATATGCTTCTAATAAGGATACAATAACTAACCTTATTCTATATCTTTCATGTTTGTGCAAATGATACTTCACTCATAATAGCAGCTATTCTGAAATGAGCTCACGATTGCTACAGCATCTGTTTCAGACAGTGAGGGAAAATATTGTGTGCCCAAAGCAACTGGACAAAAGGGTGGCATGGTTGAGCACTAAGAAAGTTTCTCAGTCCTCTACTCAGTCTTCCCAGGTGAAGCAATGTGCCTCTTAAGGAGTAAATCGTTTGTTTTTTATCCCCTTCTGATCCTTTTGCCTAAGAAGCTGTGGTCAGACGTGCCTACAGGGATAGCCGAGCCATTTGTGTTAGATCATCTACATATTCATGTTGCCAGCTGAGCAAACCAAGAAAAAAAAAAACACCATACAGCAGAGAAAAATATTTGCATATAAGGTAATAGTGTCAGGAACACAGTATCATTTCTAAGCCACAGGCTGCTCACAGGGGTTTGTTTGTTGTTATTGCTTTTTTGAAAGAGAGATATTAAACTCTGAGTCTTACCCATGCAATATTAGCAAGCTCTCACAGGTAGGGGTGGTAATTATAAGGCTTCATTCATTGGGAAGAATGTTGAAAGCCTGAGGGACATGGTTTCTTGGTATGATATAATTGTACTTCCTTCTCATAAAAGGACGGTGCTTATTTCCCATAACAGCCTGGCAAGCATAAATACTTACCTTTACCAGACCCAAACCACTATCCATTCATGTCAGTGGAAAGAGGTCAGGGGAAATAGTTTCATTGTCCTCACCAAGCGCTGCTGGATTGGGTTCATAAACCCTGTCAAATAAAGCATTTAAGTATGCAAATAGACTCATTGCTCTAAATGGGAACATTCATGTGCTTTGCTATGCTAATTATAGAGATCAAGAAATATCTGTATATCTACATGAACAGCAAGTCAGAAAACTGACGATTTTTGACTTGAGTAGGCTACAGCTCTGTCCCTTTCTCTGGCTTTTCTTTAGTTTTGAGGTTCTTTAGTTTCCTTTGCTTGTTTCCAGGGTTCTTTTGGGCCTTTTAATAAACTGTCACCTGCCTTTTGCTCCCAGAAACAGATCTGACCCTCCTCACAAAAATCTTCTCAACTTCAGAGTGCTCTTTCCCACAGCTCTCTTGTGATGGATATTCTGGGTCCAGGGATCCAACATTACAGTTGAAGCAGACTACAGACTTTATCCAAGATCTCATACATATCTTTGAAGAAAAATGCTAAAGCCTTAGTCTTTTCTGTACCTCTGGTTTTCCAACAGTCTTTTATTCCTTGTGATTAAGACTGTAAGGAAACAAATATTCTCTCTCTAGCACATAAGTTATTTTCTGGAAGACTATTTTTTTTCATCTCTTGATCCAATCTGGTAATTTTGTCCATATCTTTCCACCTGCTCTCTAAAAAGAGCAGTCTGACAGTTTGTTTCCTTTTTAGGAGATTCTTAATTAGTCTAATCAAAAGATGATAGTCTCCCCCAGATACCCTATTGCTTATCTCCCCCTTTCTCTCCAAGGTTCAGTCAATTGCAGGTGCCATCTCCAGGAGTGGTTCATTTGAATGGACAATCATCAGATTTAATAACTCTCATCATTCTCCTAAAGACAGCTCTAAGGATTTCTCCTGTCAGCTCCTGTGGTTTTAGCTCAAGATGGAGGAAGCTGATAATGGAAAAGACAAACTTCTTCCTCCCGTCTGCTGTCCCATTCAACACAGCTGTAGAAGCATTCCAGCACACACCTGGGGAAAGTCCTCTGTGTCAGGCAAAATGAATTAATAATGTGCGTATTCCTCAAATCCTTACTTTGGGCGTTAATATCCAAATAAAAGCCAAGAAAAAGCAAAAAATCCATTAAGTTCTGCTTTATTTGGAAATCTGGGTAGGAAAAAGCACAGCCAGATGCCAGGAAGATTGCCAGTTCACCCACACTACAGGGCTTGAAACCGTGGGGAAGAGACTGCACCACCTCAGGCGCGGTCTGTCTGGAGCTATCCTGAGAAGGGCACAGTCACCATTTTAAGCCTGTAGCTAAATGTCACAATCTGGCTGTTAATCAGCTTCTTGCATTTAAAAGCTTCTTCCATGGGACTGTATATTTAATAACAACTGAGGGTGGTGTCTCCTAAAACGCTGGGTGTGAACAGAACCTGAGGACTCTTCTGTGGTAGTCCAGCTGGCTGGTACATCTGAAAGCAAACCTCAGCCTACTCTAGAAAGATGTATTCAATGCATTTCATCACCTCCCATTTATTCATTCATGTACCAGTGGCCTGTGCCCCATGACTCAAAGCCTATTGAACTCCACAGTAGTTGTTCTCGTGAACCACCATGGGTATTTGATTTACCCCCCCCCAAAGCAATTTGTTTTGGAGAGTTTTTCTTTCTAAACATTGTTCCTTTATAGACATTTGAATCAAAGTTTTCAAGACTCACAATGTGTCCTGTAGCACATTTGGGGAGGGGAGGGGGAGTTGCAATACCCAAAAAGTATAAAAGTCAACAACTCTTTTTTAATCTGGAGAAGGAGATTATTGTGTTCTTCTGGCTACAAGTAAGAAGGTGTTGATGCAAAAGAAGGCTGCCACGCTGCTCAAAATTAAAATTTATACTTCTCCAGAAAAAACTTTTAGTATTATGAGTCTTATGATGAGAATACACCTGTAGGCAAACCATAGTCATATAGAATAATTCCACCATAACAACAGAAAAAGAGATGGAATGAAATAACTACCTGTTCTTTTATTAAAGCAATAATAGATAAAAATCTGTCAAATAAGAATTTTTAAGGAGTCCTTCTTAGAAGTTAAAATCAGGTAAATTTATTACCTAGGGTAATTTGACCAAATAAATTTTTTTAAAGGGGATATACTCAGTTATTAAATGTGAAGGGGAAAACAACAAAAATTGTCTTCTAAATAGCAACAAGATTCTTAACTGTCCTTTAGTTTTCAGGATATTCCAGTATACATATTTTGGAACTAATACTTGCCACAGCTGTAATAATGGATCACATTTAATGAGAAATAGTTAATTTAAGTTCTAAAGCTTAATTGCTTGAAATCAGCAGACTGAGAATTACAATTTAACTAAATTTTCTAAATTTAAACAAGAACTTTATTTTATGTGAATGAATCTTTAGTGGTATGCCTCTGACCAGGAACCATAGGTTCAGTCCTGAAAGCAGTGGCCCTGTGGTTCCCATCAAAAGTTTTCTGGTGTTGTTTCACTGCAGAAGGTTCACAGCAGGATGTAATCTCAAATTATTTCAAAATCTGAGGGGAATTTGACTTTGGAAGAAGCATGGGCAGAAGACAGGGTGGCTTAGTTTACATGGAGCTCTGCAAGAGCTCTTAACATGGCCTGTGTCAAAATGGAAAAGTCTCTAAAACTTGCGCTCCTGAGCTGTGACACTCCCGGAGGACTGGGCCAGAGAAGCTGATGTGAAACACACGCCAGCTCCTGCCACTTGGGCAGTGCTCAGGTCCAAGTCCAGGGCTGGAGCCCTTCCACCTCCCTTTGAGCCCCGGCAGGCCGTCCAGGGCAGGCTGGTGCAGAAGCCACTTGTTCACCCTCAGGAGCTGCACTGTTGGTTGTGGACCAGCAGGACATGTGCCAGGCTGGGCTGGTGACTCACGCCTCCCTCCCCCAGAGCTGCCCCTGCCAAGGGCAGGAATTGCCCACCAGTTGGCGGGTGCTAATGGGAAAAGAGCAAAGGTTTGGATGCAACCCTGAAGTGGCTGGCTGCATGCCAAGGCAGACTTTGAGCTTGCTTGAAGGCACGTCTGTGTAGACATAACAAAGGGCAGCACTCTCCCATTCAATCTCAGTCAGCCCATGGAGCTTACCTCTGTCTGAAAGACATGAGATTGTTCCTGCTGTCTGGTAATACAATTAAAAATATTTTATTTTCCTCCTGAGCCCTTGCAAGATGTGTGTGAATATGTGCGTGTGAGTGTGAGACTAAGCACAGGCAATGTGACCTCTCTAAATACGTTAGCATAGACTAAGCATTTTGTACTGTTTAAACTATTCCATTTTCTAATTTAAAAAGTCAGGGCATTAGTTCATTGTAATTCTATCTTGGAAGAGAAAAAAAAAGAATAGCTAGCTTAGAAAAGTAAAATACATTAAAGTCTCAATGTTCTGGTGAGCACACCACTGTGTGCAGACAAAGCAAAACTAAGCCTCTGCTTGGATTCACAGTCTGCACCTTATATAGGTCAGATTGCAGCAACGATGTGAGTAGGGAGCAAGTTAGTCCTGCATCCATGCTTCTAGCATACCTATATCATATAACTTGAGTGGCCCACCTTCCCTACCCCCTCAGAGAGCAAAGAGAAAAACACAGACATCCTGGGAAAAATGTAACAAGAAATGTGTAAAATGTAAAATAATTTCACAGACTATAGTTTGACTGTTTTGTGAGTGCCAGGAGTTTTATGAATGAATTCTTTATGGTGCTCAATCAATAAACCTCCAATATTTGGAGGCTTTAATTACTGCTGCATTTTTCTTTTTCTTTATTTTTTTTTTTTTTAGTGTTTCATTTCAAACACCTCCAGCAGGACAGTGTAAGTCACAGAGCTCAGACCTTTGTGTATATTATTGCTCTTTCATGTGGCTCATCTATATTATCCAACAGTAAAATTCAATGTCAATATTTCTGAGACAATGTGTACTTCTTTCTTTTTTTTGGTCAGGTGCTAATTTATTATTCCTGTGTACCGGGAGCTATCTGTTAATGATGCATAATAGGACTATTTTAGTCCACAAAGTGGGAGGAAATGCATATATAAATCATTCTCCCCACCACCACACTCTTTTGGGAAGCACAAAGAGCATACATTAATAATGACTGTAGTGAAGACTAGCACTTGGAGCTAACGTGAAGAAGAAACATAGCTTCCTCTCAGGAACATTCAACACTTGAAATAGACATCTGCTAAGTGATATTTCTTCTGGTTAGCTAACAAGGCTTGCTGGTTTCCTAGGAATCATCAAAGTTTTCTTGTGCCTCTTCATTCTTGGGCCACTCCTAGGGCAGTGCTTATTGCAGCTGGGCTAGGTCTGTTTCTAGGGCTTATCTCCTCATTTTCATTCCTGGAGTCCTGCTACTGTAATTAACCTTCAGTAATGTGGTAAGATCTCCCACCAAGGCACCAAATCTTTGTCCAAGGGACATGAGAGAGTCTTTTCTAGTTGGAAAAGCCAGGAGGAATAAAACTTGTCCTAAACCCACCCACAAAGACAACTTGACCAACCAGAGTGATGGACTAAAGGCACATAATCGTTGACCAAGCGCTCTCTGGCTTAGACCTCTCTTTTTTAGAGCACCCTGGAAATAGGTCCAGAAATCCTCTCCAGCATTCTAGAGTTCAAACTTTCCCCCAGCAAATGAAAGCAAACCTGTCCCTCTCCTCTGTGTCCAAATGTATTGATGTGGGTCCATGCTAGCACAGGAAAAGCTCAACTGCACCATGTCAGGGTGCAATCCTGTCCTTGGAGCCCATTTCCAGCATTCACCTGCAGTGTCTGCTTAGGAAAGAGGTGAACCAAGGTGAGTGTAGTAAGATGACTCCTGCTTCCAGCAATTAGTGATTTAAGGATTTCTCACGTTGGAGGCCGCATCCAGACTTCCATGTTTAATCTGTCATCCATGGATTTGTCTACAGTGCACCCTTATCTCCCTCAGACATTTCTGCAGTGAGTTCTCATTGCTCCTCAAATGGTAGCCGTTCCACATCCCTCATCCTGGACAAACTTCCCTGTACTTAAATAGTGCCATCAAAGATGAGATAAGCAGAACTGCGCGTAGTTTTCAAGCTATGTGCACATCAGATATTTATACAGTGGCCTAACAATGCTCTCTGTTCTGTCCTCTGCTCCTTTCTCAATAGTTCATAATATTTTATTTGCCTTTCTGACTGCTGCTGAGCACTGAGCTGGCACTTTCAGAGAACTATTCACAATGATGCTAACATCACTTTCCTGAATGTGGTGATATAAAATTTAGAGTTGTCATAAGCTTCTCCTGGACTATTTGGGTTCAATCATACTCCCCACTATATCGCTGGAGGCTGGAGAACTTTTATGGCATATGCAAGACTGTTTTCCATAGACAGCCCCTTTATTACCAGCCCTTCAAATGGCTTGTGCAGCTGACATGGCACTATGTATTCTTATTCTTGGGATGTTCTGGAACAATATATTGTGAATTTGTGTCCTGCAAAAACACTCATTAGCTGTGGTTTATTCAAGAGACAGTTCATTCTGCCTTTTGCTGCAATATTAACTGCCCTCCTTCTCCAGAATATCTCCTCTCAGCAGAACACTTAAATTCTTAACTTATGGAGGGTAAAATGTTCTTTTCAGTTGGGAACCCACTTCATAAATCTGCGTGTGAATCTTTCCAGTACATCAGACTTGATATTTTATATAAACATGCAGATTTACAACCATATTTTATGCAAACATGTACATGCCATTAATGTATGAAGTTCATTAGTGGCTCTTGATTGGGTCTAGACAAAACAAGGAAGTCTGCAAGGGATACAATGAGAAGAGCTCATTATGTATATGCAGTTAAGTGGGATGAGATCTGTAAGCAGAACTAATATCTTTCGTTAGACAACTGGTATACTTTGAAAAATAAAAAACAAGCTCTTGGACACATAAGATGTTCAGACCTGAAAGAAAAGCAGCAGCTTTCAAAGCTAAAGACAAGCACAGACCAATTGCTCAGAGTTTAGTTAAATATGTATCAATTAGATCATGTCTGAAAAAATGACAGCTGGTATCAGTGAAGTAGAGGTAGAGTACCACTATAAAATGTAGAGTTAGGGTTATTTTTTTCCTCAGCACTTGGCTTTTATCAACATTGAATTTCATTTGCAATTTTATCACCCTGTCTCTCCAGTAATGTGAAAGCTTTCTGCAGCTCTTCACAGCTCACTGTAGATTTGATTATTCTGAATAACTTTGCTGTCAGCAACCTTTATCACCTCACTATTCCTTGTTTTTACCAGATGATTTACACTGAGTATCCGTACATCCAGCTTTAATACACAATACCAGCATACTGGTACTGTATGGCAGTACAGCCATAATCCGTGCCATACTCATCATCAAGGTTTTGTAAACTTTGAAGCATAGGAGAGTTTCATGAAGGTGACCATCACACAATGAGATAGTTTTTCAAATACTTGAGGATGTTTGAGGAAAGATTCACTTGACAGCTCAATTTAAAAATAAAACAAAAGCCAGAAAACTTAGGGCATGCAGTACGGCTCCTCTGAGAAATGTTTATTTACATCAGCTGAAGATCTATCCATGTGTATTTTCTGCTTTTAATTATGCACCGCATTCTATAGGTTTTCAAAGACCGTTACAAAATACTTTCTATTTTACTCTGAGCTGTAAATGTACTGACCTTTACCTCCCTAACTTGTGAGCCAGACTCCACACCCTTTGACTTAGAGCCTTGTAACAGAGCAAATTTTAGTGGAATTGCATCTGCTGTGCTTTCAGATCTAACTTTGATTTGAACACCAGGCGAACAGAGGTATGGACGATTTGTTTACAGTTATTTCCTATATCTCAGAATGGAACTAAAAAAATCAATTCACCAATAAATAAATGACTTGCATCATGGATTGGCAGGAAATGCAATTCTGTGATTTGACATAATATATCTACATGAGATTTGCCTGGGTTTCTGCCAAATATTTAACATAGTCTACATGTATTTTTGGAATTGGACAAGCTATTATTCAAATGCTGTAATCTGTATTTCAGATAGAACAATGTGCCTGACAAGCACGATAGATAGAAAAATACTAATTATCATTATTTTCAGTTTCAGTAAGATTCAGTAGTTCTTTTTCCGGAATTCTGTTGCCTTCCAAATTTTGTGTTAAAATTTTGGGAAATATGAGGACTATTTTTTTCTGAGTTTGCCTATTACCATGGAAATATGAATTCTTATAGACATAATAAATAAGACATCAGTGACAGTAGACTGCAGACCCTGAATCTATCCCTGGGCTCTAGACTTTCTGTGCTTGTCTCCTGGAAGGGGAACAATAGATGGGCACCTCTCCAAAACATTCCTTACTTGGCAGCAAAATGAGACTTCACCCACTGTAAACTGTGCAGAGCGATGCCATGCCCTCTAGGTAGCAACATCTGGAAATGTTAATCCTTGATCATTATCAGTGGGCAACTGAATTAAGACCTCACCGAAACGAGTGAGGAAGCTGATGTCGCTCAGTACCATAGTGCTATGCCCTCTGTTAACACATACTGTGCCAGTCTATAGCAGACAACACAGAGAGCACAGAGATCCTGAGTATTTTCCCCAGTACGGTCACTCCGATACTAAAGCCAATACATTAAGTCAGTATAACGTTCAATCAAATCTCATTTAATCTAATGTGAGACTGAACTGAATTATGCTACAGCATGTAGGTTTGCTCCCAAGCATTTCGTAGATTTGCCCTTAAGCATTTCTGTATTGGTTACTCCCTCTTCAGCGCCTACAGTTTTTGTTAGAACCATGTCATGTAGGAAATTACTTTATTATAAAAGAAGCATAGCCAGCAGGTCGAGGGAAGTGATTCTCCCCCTCTACTCTGTGCTGGTGAGACCCCATCTGGAGGATTGCACCCAGCTCTGGAGCCCTCAGCACAGGAAGGACATGGATCTGTTGGAGCAGGTCCAGAGGAGGGTCACAAAAATGATCAGGGGGATGGAACACCTCTCCTATGAAGAAAGGCTGAGAGAGTTGGGGTTGTTCAGCCTGGAGAGGAGAAGGCTTTGGGGAGACCTTACTGCAGCCTATCAATACCTAAAGGGGGCTTATAAGAAAGACGTAGACAGACTTTTTAGTAGGGCCTGTAGCTATAGGACGAGGGTTAAGGGTTTTAAACTAAAAGAGGGTAGATTCAGACTAGATATAAGGAAGAAATTTTTTATGCTGAGGGTGGTGAAACACTGGCACAGGTTTCCCAGAGAGGTGGTGGATGCCCCATCCCTGGAAACATTCAAGGTGAGGTTGGACGGGGCTCTGAGCAACCTGATTTAGTTGAAGATGTACTTGCAGGGGGGTTGGACTAGATGACCTTTAGAAGTCCCTTCCAACCCAAACCGTTCTGTGATTCTATGATTCTATGATTTTAATTTCATTTTTAAAAAATAAATGGAAAATGCTGAAGGACAAGATTTATAAACGTAACTTTCAAGATATTTTTAATGGAAAGCAATATTATCTCACCCTTGTCACTGAAAGACCTAAACCTCATTACTTTAACTTAACTCACATAAATAAATATGTAGTCTGTCAGAACCACTTTACCACTTTGTTGGGGGATTATAACAGTCATAAAAGAAAAGAAGCGGTTTGGTGTCCATAGTGTGAAAAGAATTATTAGCTTCCAGATTCCTATTTTTCTTACAAGTTAGAGCTATTTTGTGGAGATATATTCGAAAGGCAAGCTAGAAGCATGTATGGTAATAACTAAGATCAATCTTAGATTCTGCTGACTGTATTTAGACACTGTTTCATTTTGGGTTTAGGTCCAGCTGAAAAAAAGGCTTATGTGTCTGAAGCCAGGAGTGTGAGAGAAAGCCCTGTTCATCTGTTGTCAAAACTGGAGTCTCGTAAATATCACAAATGTCTTGGCTTTCCATCTGTAAAACTCTGAAGAATGGAGGAAATGCAGCTCCTCTGAACCTGGGAAAAGGATACATTTTATAAAGTAGGGTTGTATTTTATTTTATTTAATTATCAAGGAAATAGCCTGCATTTTGTTATGTTTCTTTCCCAAGATACGATGTTGGAAACTTTAAAGAACAACTGATGGAAATTTGTTTTGAAAGGATATAATTAAGGATCAAGAGAAAACTAATCTGGACTTAAATAGCTTAAAGATGTTGAATGTATTAATGCAAGAAAATATTAAACTGCAATGCAAGTCAGAGGCTCTTTGAAAGAAGCCTAAGGACTTCAATGCATGAGCAGTCATGCTGAAATTTGGTGCATATGGAGATAATCCATATGCATTGGTGCCAAAATTATTTAAAGAATTTTGGTTGCAAGATTTGACCCTGGAAAATTCGACATTCAGGTCTTTCTGGTTTAACTCCTCCTCCACCGTTCCTTAGGCCTTTATTCAGTGAATCTAGGAAAAAAAAACATGACTTGGAAAGGCAAAGATCCTGAGTTTTATATATATATATATATATAAAGGTAAGTGTGTACATAAGTATTTTGCTGAGCAGAACTGGCTTACTGAGCTGTGGGACATAAGTATCATCTGGTTTCAGAGCTTTCCAAGATCATTAGCAAATTCTGAAAATTAGTACAAGACTGATATTTCCAGCTGCTTGTGAGAGTCTGTCCTGTGAGACTGACCCTGAAGAAGCAGCCACTGTGCCACCATGTACATTGCTCATTCTATAGGTCAGAATATATCACCTCTCTACTGAAAGTTTTCAGTAAAACTGTGGTGAAATATGGTGTGATGCTGTTTCCACAGAGGTTCACGGCAAGAGAAATCTCCCATCAACCTCCATGGTGAAGGATTGTCCAATTTCCATTGACAAGATCACATCCTGTGCCTCAAAAAGAAAATAGTCATAAATGTAAAAAGGTGTTCCAAAAATTAGGGTGACACCTATGTCAGTATCTTGCTAAGCTACCTGACTGATAAAGAAAAGTGCAAAGTTTCTGGATACTCCCAGAGAAACACAGAGGTGTTACGAGTCTAAAAATCAATTAAATTGTCTGATTCGTCACTTTCTTTAAATAGCGATTAGAAAGATAATCTCCATTCTCCAGGGTATTTGATAAAACTTTAGTGTAACCAGCTGAAGGTTTTCAGTTTCATTTGTCAGATGTCAACATGCTGGTTCCTAAATATAAATTAAAATTTTCTTAGATTTTATTTGATGTTTATTGGCTTTTAGGTTCACTTAGGTTGTATTTGTTAGAAATTTTGACTTACATATTTATAATCTCTTACATTTGAATTTTTGGTAGATTTGTTTTCTTCTAGGGGGTGGCTGCATGGATAGATGAGGTGAAAGAGTTTGATTCCTTTTCTTTTTGCCATGGTAAGGTGTTTGAGGAATAAAGGTCTAAAGTTTAAGGGTAGTTTGTAATGGATGTTTGTAGGAGTTTTTTTTGAGTTGTGCTTCACTTTTTCTACCAAATTAATTTTTTAAATGACAAATAAATAAGAAAAAAATCCTCACACCTTATCCCTTGCCTTAATGAAATGCTAATTTAATCATACTAAACATATGGCACTTTTAAATTATTGATCTGAGATAATAGTTCCAAGTGAATAAACTGTCATGTAAACTGTGATTAAACACTATAATAATACAAACACCCACCTATTGTATTAGAAAACCACTTTTACAGCTTGTGTCAGCGAGACAATATCTCAAAAGATTGCTAATAGCTAGACCCAACCCTCTCCCCCGCACTAAAATATGACACAGGCAGGATTTGTACAACTGAGTTCAGGAGAGTGATCCACTATACTGCTGTCCTCGGTGACTCGCAGAGAGCAGAAGACTCTGGTGGAGCATGAGCCATGGGCTCTCCCTGCCACGTGTCCTGATGGTGGGCTGCAGGGTGATGCTGCTGGTTCCTGGTGATTTGCCTCAGGCAATCGGCTTCACTGCCTGCTTCCCACGGGGAGCCTACCCTGCGGTTTCCCCATACGAAACAATCGGTGGCAATATTTGCTTACAGGATTCCTCCCTATGCATCAGGGTGTGCTGTTTGCTCACCCAAGCCCTTACCACTCTTGCTGTGCTGTGGACCACATCAGGAAACTGACCTCTCCAAAATAAGGCTCTGAAGAAAAAAAAAAAAATTACGTTCCTTACCATGAAATCATACATTAATTTCTCCCCCCAACATACATCTGTCACTTGTTGTGCAGTGTCCCCTCCCACTATCACTAAGGACAATCCTGGTTAAAGAAGGTCTCACCTTCCCTTAATCCTGCACACCCATCCCTGCCTCTGGGCATGTGCAGCTCTCTGTAGGGCTGTGCTACCGCTTGATCGCTCATACCATTTTGTGGCATGGCTTCACAAACAAACAGCTTAATCAACACAACTGAGAGGAAGAAGAAGTCAGGAGGGTGGTGGTGGGAACAAAACCCTCAGGATGGGAACCTCTCAAACCAGCTTTGCCAGCAGAGATATTGCAATATGGAGCTACACCCCTAGGCACTAGATGCTGCATCATGAATTTCAACCTAAAGCCAGCACTTAATTTTCAAGCACTGTAGGACTGAGCATTATAACACCAAAACCCTTTCTTTTTCTTTCCTTTTTTTTTTTTTTTTAAATAAATTCTAAATGGCTTGTGATAACAAATCTACCATTTTAAATCTGAAATCTCTAATCTTAGAAAGGTACAAAAATATCACTCATGGGCTTGTTAAAACTGTTTAATGGAATTATGGCACAGCATCTTATTTCCTTCACTACTTTTTAATATGTCATTTGGCATTGGGGCCCTAAGTATGGAGAGCTGTTGGAGCTGCTAATCAGAAACAAAGAAGCAATGGGACAACCCAGTGCCCAGAGTTGCATTCTCAAGTAATAGTGATGTGACTTCAGGGAAGCCTGCACTTATATATTTCCATGTATGACAGTCTCTTAACCATTAGATCATTCTAGCTTTTCCCTAATTCTAAAACCAGTAGTTTAATTACAGTTTAGTTTAGTTGCATTGTAGAAAAGTTCACTGATCATCTTTTGTCCCTGATAGCAGGCAAAACAGGAAGGTCTGCGATGGCTTGATAGTTATGCTTGATACATTTTTTTCAATCTTATTTTAGATTAAATCACAAAACAAACTAGTTTCTCAATTCAAACATTAAAGTCTGGTCTATTTCACCAGCCTTCTTTTGAATATGCCAGTGATTCCTTAATGAAGTATGAATTACTGATTATGAAACATGAAGAGATAAAATAAAATCTAAAATGAATAACACACGCCCTCTTACAGTTGAGCAGGAACTAAAGTCTGATTGTATTAATGAAGAACATGATCTTTTTATGGATGAGAGGAATAATTCATTGAAATTAATTTCATTTTTTTTTTTAGTATATTTCTTTAATTAACTGTATGGCTTGTAATTTCATTAACTAAATGAAAACTGCGTCACAACCTGTAGCCCTGCGTGTATATACATATGCACAGACTCAGATGGGTGGTATGAGCTCAAACCTCCTTTCTGGAATTCAGCCATTCCCAGGGGTGGAGAGCATCGTCGTTTGTGCTTGAGCAGTAGGTCTGTCACCGCTGGAGGGCATGTCACCAACCCTCCTCCTGTAAAGAGCTACTTTGCCTATCTGGGGAGGCAGGGGGAGGAAGGCCGTGCAGATGCACAGTCCTCTTGTGATGGGTTTTTGTTATGGGGAAGGAAAGTCTCCTTGCAGCCTCTGCCTAGTTCTTTAAACAACTTGAATTAACTTTGAAATAATTTGCCACTTCCTCAAGTGAAAGATCCGTCTCTGGTAGCCCAGGAGTCCGGTCTGGAAGGAGACTGCCCATCAGGTCTGTGATGCATGTTCAGTATGTCCAACCGGAGAGGCACTTGGTTTACTGCTTCCTTACCTGCTAGTGCTGCATTTTACAAATACCAGCTCAATGTCTAAAAGAGTACTATGCCAGGCCAACTTTTAGGGTTGCTTCTGGGTTGAATTTGACCCATTTTGCTTTGAATAGTAGCAAGCACAAAGAGGCTTTGATCTTGACTTGAGTTTATAGGCATACTATTTTTATTATACTTAGTAAATCAAGTGTTTTCATAGGTTAGATCTTAAAAGAGAAGTTCCCACATAGATATTTTGCAGTTTCATTCTCAAACTTTGCTGAAGGTAACTAAAGAATAGGGATGAGGAGGTTAAAGTGGCAGCAGACCTGTAGCACGGTTCAGGTGGCTCCAGGTGGGCTGTGACTGCTCAATGAGCACCCGGCAGAAGGTTCAGCTGCCAGGACTGGATGCTCCTCTGGCAGACCTCTGCCATACCAAGGTGCTGCACTTTGGCCCCTGCCCCTTCTACTTCTGTTCTGCAACAGCTTCTCTGAGCACGAGCTGGGTCTCTCTGAGCTGAAACCCATGTCCGAATCTCCTTTTCCCTGTCTGAAGCTGAACCTGGGTCCAGGAGGAAATCTGCTTTGACCCTACCTCTTTGACAGTCTGAGCTCCCTCGAATCGATGGAAAACAATAAATGTTGAGCCCTCGCCGATCACAGTTCCATGTGGTTTGAAAAAGCAAGCTTAGAAAAGCTGCAAAATGGAAAACAAATTTGATTTCACAAAACGGATACTGCTTCACTGTCATTTTTCTATCTTCTCCTTTTGTACCTTGTTTATTTCCCCTCATTGCCTGTGAGACTTAATATTTGTTGATAACAAACCTCACCTACCTACCTGAAAATCCTCAGGGCCATGTTCACTTCAAAGCCTGGCCTCCCTGAATAAGCCTCTCCAGTTTTGAAGTTATCTGGAAATATCAGCATATTTGAATTAAAATATTCTATTAAAACACTCACCAGCAGTAAACATACTGTACTCATTCCAAGTGCAGAGTTGTCATAATTTTTCACTTTAGATTTATCTAGTGAGTCCCTGGAATGACTACAATTTCCAAAAAGGAGACATCTATGTGCAGATCACTGGTAAAATTGTTTTCAATTTATTTTTCTTTTTTTAAATGAAAAATTGACTTTCTGAAGAAAGCAAGTACAGGGATTAAGTCTGCTTAAATCTTGCCTGAACTGGAGTTCAGGTGCTTAGAACACAAGTAATCTTCAGCTTGTGAACCACATCTGCCTCTTTACCAGGACTGCCTAGCCCTGGAGCTATTTATATTCACTAGACAACTCCCTGCCTGGTTTGGGAATTCTCTTGGCATGTATCTTGTTTGTACATATGATGTAGAAACAAGGAACAGAGAATGTATGGTCTAAATTTCCCATTTAAAAATTCAGTGAAGTGGTGCCTAAAGTAGATAGATACAGGGAAATGAAGGGAAGAATAAAGAAAAAGTGGGATAAGGAGTCCACACATAATTTAGGAGTTTTCAAATTACTTGGGCCAGATCAGCTTCATTTTAGGATATTTGAAGCACTGTCTGAAGCAATTGCAAAGCTATTGTCTTTGAAAAGCAATGGTGAATGATGAGGTGTTGAAAGATTAGGTAAGGACAAATACACTCTATAATTTTAAAAAGGAGTCATGAAATTAAAGACTAATCAGCTTGCTTTCAGTTCCCAGGGAAAATCCTGGAACAATCAGTCAAACAAATATTTGAAGGCAGTTTTTTTAAATGCATGCTGCCGAGCAAGCCAGGAACTCAAGTCTTGAAGAAACTAATGTAAGGAAGGTGCAAACTTATCTGCGTATGCATAACCAGAGATCAGTTACTTATGGAAATATAAAGGGCATAAAAGGAAAAAAAGTATTCTATAGAAAACCTTAGAAACCAGTTTTAATTTCATTCAATGCTTTTATTACTTCCCAGATAATAGAATAAACATGATCTTTCGGGGAAGATTGAAATAATTGGTTCTTTGTAGCCTAAAGGAGAGAAGACTGGAGCTAGCCGGGGAATAGGGGAAAAGACCAGACTAAGCATGTAAATATTTTTGCCAAGAGGAAGAGAATAATCATTTATCCATGTACAGGATTGGTAAAAAATAAGAAAGGATGAGTTTAAATTGCAGCAGGAAACGCTACAGTTAGTTAGACATTAGAAAGCCTTACACAGAAAGATTATGAAATACTGTAAGTGATGACCAAGGAGGCTGTGGATATGCCAGTAGTAGAAGTTTTTAATTAATTAAATCACTATATGTCAGAATATGTATAGCTGATCCTGTCTCGTAGCAGAGGAATGCAGTAGATGATAACCTCTTGGGATCCTACTTTCCTGTGATTTAATTATTGTATGAAAATAACAGAAACACGAGTTCACATAAAAAAGATATAGTTTTTTGCAAGTAATTTATAACTTGCTGAAAAAACACAATAGCCTTTATTATGAAAGCTGAACCCACTGGCCTCTGTCTCCCATGACTCTGCTGTTAGTCTAAAATAGACTGATGTTAACAAAAAGCCCCTTTTTGTCCCAAGGAGGAGAGGCTTTCTGTAGCATGTTCCAAGAGAGCAGGAATAGCAGAAAAGTCCATACTCCACACAGGTCACAGGAGGTTCTCAGCAGAGGAGAGCTGATTGTTACAGTAAAAAAGCGTCTTAGACTACAGCTAAACAAGTGGTGAATAATTTGGGGAAAAAGCATATGTGGACATATGACAAGCACACATATGTTGGTGTCCGGGGGCGTTGATGCTGTAAGCTGAGCCAGGTTCTCTGAAGTCCTGAGGAAGCTCTCTAGGATCTATGTAGCTGCACCATAAAGGATAGAGCCCAAAGTGAAGAAAGGGGAAAAATATCAAGCTCAGGAATTGAAAGAACCTCCTTTAAGTAGAATACATCTGTTTTTTGATCACAGCAGTCTTCTGGAAATTCAGTATCAAATTCTCAATGCAGGAAATACATGGAAATAAATGTTTCGGGGAAGAAAAACATTGTTGTCAAAAGAAAATATGGAGGTTATTTTCTTTTCTTTTTCCTTGAAAGACTTAGAGCACCATTGAGCTCTTTTGTTATTTTATATATTTAAAGAAATTTACCCTGGAAAAGATGGGACAGCACTTGGTCAGCACTACTGCACACTCATTTTTGTTAATCTCATGATAAGCATGAAAAAGAACAGATTTACTTATCGCCTTTTGCTAAGACAAAGTACCAGATAAGTATTATTGTTACCAATAGGAACACTCTTCAGGTGCATAAATGTGCAATAACATCCCTGCTCTATCTTTAGCACGGACCAATAATTCTGGTCACTATGGTTTGCTTGACAGTCGCTGAATTTCTACTGATGTGTTTGGTGTTTGATTGTAATTACCTATTCATCTGGATTAAAAGATTGATCACTGCAGTCAACAACTCATACGAAACAACATAAAAGAGATACATTAATACTGGAATTCTATGTAAGCATTGTTCCAGAGGGAAAAGAACATATGCAACAGGAAAATTGAGAAGACATCTGTCACAGTAGTCAAGCCTCTATCAAGCTTGGTAATGATTATGAATCCATTACCATTGATATATTGCATAAAGCTGTGGGAATAGGAAGCTTTTCACATTACACAGAGAGTAATCAACATCCAGCAGAAGTAGTCCCATCACACACACACCTGCTGCGTGCCTCACATCAGAATATGTTATTTGCAAATCTAAATGTTATTGGCATGGCAGAAGGAGACAGACAAATAATGAGATTCGCTTATAAGCTATTTTATTCCTCTGCTAATGAGGTTTTCTAGTAACAAAACAAGCATTTGGTAACTTGCATATATTCCTCAGAATGTGTTGACATACATAATTTAATCAATACATTTCAAACACAGCCAAGTAATATTTCCAAACTGTTTCTTATGAGGAAAGTCCAACTGCTTATAATAGAAAGACATGTTTCTTTCCTATATATTTATGGTTATGCATTTTTTGTGTGCCTTTATTCTATTATTAAAAAACCCAAGAAAAATCTTGGGAGTATGTGGGCATGAGTGCATGCCCTAGAAATGTGTGGCTGCAAAAAATCTTATTTCAAATTAAGCAGAAAATGCCTTTATTTCAACCATTTTTTCCAGAGTTTAACTAAATTCAAATGTGTATAACATGAATAGAAGCCTGTGTTCTGAAGACAAGAAAACTACTAGAAAATTAATTCCTTCTAAGAAAAAACAACATGCAGCTCAGAATCTGTTTTTTTGTTAAAATCAGATAAAACACACATCTCAGATGGTGGATTTATGTACATGAACTGCGGTCTATGTTTTTCAAACAGCTTCAGAATTTGCCAAAATATGCTCACCCAGCATGAGAATACACACACACACATATGCATATGCACATACACAGACAGGATGTTTCAGCATATATGTACACATACATATATATAAACAGAGTATATACACATGAATATATTATATAATATATATTATATGCTTCAGCAAATATTTAGGTACTTTTTTCCTACTAAGTGGTCTGAATTTTCAGATCTGTATCATAAAAGTTAGGTGCCTTAAACAAAATGATGTGATGTTTTAACATTTTGGTTACAGTCATTTCTAACACTTGAATCAACAAATGACCTTATTACTACCTTTTTACTGGATTTATTTACACCGCTAAAGAAAGGGAGATATATCAATTATATAAACTAAAATCAAAACAAAACTTCTACCTTTTTAAATTATGAAAGAAGTTTTAAGATTACTGTAGAAAATACACTTTTTACATGTATCTGTTACAGAGAAACATTGTGGTAAAATAGGCCATCAGAGATGAAATCATATGTTGTCGGGGGAAAAAAGTCTGAAGAATAATAAACAACTAAAGTGGTGAGCTGGTGTGACAGACAAAAGACAACACAGGCAACAAAAGAAACAGCGCAAATAGCAAACCAAAAGTAGTTTAAACATTTCTCTCAGACATAGCAGCAGTCTGTTCTCAGAGTGAAAATGAATACATAAACATCACTTTCGTTGCAAATCACCATAGTCTAGCCAGGACGAGACAAAGGAAAAGCCATATAATTGTCACTGTTCTATAAAAAGAGACAAACGTTATGTGACACAGAAAAGGAATCCTAATTTGGTCAATGTGAGGAAAGTTAGGGTAGCTTTTGGGTTTTTTTTTCTTCATTTCTTGTTTTCTCAGCATAATCCAGGAAGAAGTGTATATTGGTGCAGGGTCTGTTCCACTAGACATGCTCTGAAAATGGCTACTGAACTGGATCCTTTAGGTGGAGGTACAAGTGGTCTGTAAACTACAAAAGTCCTTAGCTCTTGGGCTGCTCAGCACTGCCAAGGCTAGGAGAGAACCAGGTCTTTAGGAAATTTACAGAGGAAATTTCAGAAAAAATGGTTGGCAGCCTCGCAAGCCTTATGCAAAATGAGGAGTTTGCCTCAAACCAGCAGCTGTTGGGAAAGTTCATTGGTGCTGGCACTGATAAGTGGGACAATATTTTTTATTACTTCTTTGTTCAATTCCTTTTTGATGTTGGGTATTGGCTCTAGTTTAAACATCTCTTAAATTCCACCTAAGAACATAGTATCAGCTAGGCATTGTTAAGAAAGATCAGTAAATACAAGCCGGAGTAGAAGCAGAAGGAGTAAAAACTGAGAAGAAATGAAGATGGTGAATAAAAGTGAAGGAACAAAAAACTGAAGTTTTTTGGTTGTTTCCCAAAAAAGATCTGCTTGGTCAGGAAAATTTTGTGTTTATGAAAACGAATTCATGAAAATATAACAATCCCTTAAAGAATGGTGTTTTGAATGGTATCAGCTGCATATGAAAAAAACTAAAAAGTGCATTTCTGAAACCTCTGTAATCTATTAGAGAAATGTGTTCTGTAATTTCAGATCTCTGTTTGTAACTTGAGATCTAAGTCTTAGGAAAAAGATTCTTCGGAGACTCTGATTTCAACTTTGAAGAAACAATGGCGATTGGGAGGCCACACAGCAGAACCAGGGAAGAATGAAAGCTCTGGAGATAAAAGAAGACAATTCTATGATGGTCTGTATTACTAAACCACAAACTTACAGAAACATGCAGTAACAAGAATGCACTGAAGACATTAAGAGAAAATCTGAGAAGCACAACCAGACTGAGGTTGCAAGAAGCAGAATGCACTTGGTGTGGAAGACATCACAGCATGTACCCTGTGGACGGAACTGTTGCATCTGCAAGAAACTAAGGCAAATGCCCACAGACAAGTTTGCCCATCCCTCTAAGGAAACAGAGTAAGCACACATGCATTTTCCACAGTGATGCAGGTTTCTGTAACGCACCCTGCAGCAACGCATAGCTCCACAAACATTTAAGAGACTTTTCTTCAGCAGCCATCAGCATTTATTTGTGGGAACTGCTCAAAAGAGATTGACTAGATGGAATACTGGTTGGAATAGGAATGGAAAACTTACAACATACACAACACAGAGGTCTTTTGGAAAGGGTACATCTAAGGGGAAATGGGCTGGTGAGAGGCTGGGACATCCTGCTTAAAATCAGCTATTGTTCATAAAGTCCATTGGCACTTGCACCTACCAACATGGGATACAGAGAGCTCTTTCTCTTACTGTTCCTTGCTCACTTACCTATTAATTTTTCTCTAGTGACCTAAGGAAGTCTCCCTTTGTTTTCTGGCACAGGCCCTCCATCACCACCCAAAAAATATCACCGAGGCCACTCTACCCTATTCAGCATGATGGTGAGGTCCTCAGGCTGGCAACCACCAGTGCCCAGCTGCGAGCAGTGTGGCTGTGCCTGCGCACGGTGCGCTTGAACTACCAAACCCTGCTGAGGGCAGGCGGGTACCTTGGCAGAGCTCCCTATCCCATGGTGCCTCTTCACAACACAGCACTGGCCCAAGCCGATGTACGAGCTCTCCCAGAGCTAGCTTATGGATTCCTAAAAATCCCTCCAGACTCTGCACACATCCTTCCAGAAACACACGTTTGTAAGCAGGCCTCAGTGGCAGTGGGGAAAGAGGTGTTTGTGAGCTAAATTTTGAAAGCAGCACTAAGTCTCTTAAATCCTATCTAGTCCTCTGGGGTTCTAGCGTAAAGTGCTTTCAAGCTAGCTGTGTGAAATAAGTAGCAGTAAAAATCCTTGGCTGCATTTTTCTTTTTTATTGTTATTTTAGTGGGATTGAGGTGGATTGAGTTTTACAACTTGTTTCACCAGAAAATGTTTCCTTACTTTTTTTTTAATAGTAAATATTGCACTTACATGATATTGAAATAAAATGTTGAATTTAAGAATTTGAAAAAAAATACTTAGTTTTGAAACTCTGTTCACTACAAATGCATATCTCTAAAGGACAGCATTTGCCTCACTAACAAACACGTATTTCAATTTTTCTGTTGAATGAAATTTGATGAAATTTGGGGAAAAAACCCTAGTAGTTTAGCCATAAATGCACCTTTCTGTCCTTGAAAGAACTGCTGTTGAATCAAAATAGATGTTGGTCATATATTCATTCACGTAGTGCAAAATTTGCCTGCGTAAAATCGTCACAGGACAGCCCAGCCAAATGATTATTCCTCAGACTCTCTCTTCCTGCCGGCATCCCTGAAAACAAAATGCTCTTCATGTAAATGTTTATGGGAACTTAATTTGATAAAAGCAAAAATGCAGGTTCTTTTCTCCAGGCTAATTTTATTTGGAAATTCTGCTACCTTTATTGCTGAGGAGCTTGAGTAGTCTCGAAGAAATGAATGTATCTATTCAACAATAAGGTTTTAGTTAGTGTGAGTAACAGGGAGAGAATCTAGACCTTACAAATTTGTCTTTTCACTCTACCTCCATTTTGTTACATCATGTTATTATTCATGGCTGGAATTTTTTTCGACATTTACGTTAGTGATGTCAAACCACAAACTTTGGTTTTGTGTCCAAAGTCTTTGACGTTAGTGAAATCACTTCCATTTACTTCCATGGGATTTCGGTTAGTCCTAATGTGCTATATGAAAGTATATTAACAACTGCACGTGTTTTTTCTTTGGAATGGAGGGAAAAGATAGCATCTTCTCTTTTGTGTACTCAGTACACTTTAAAAACATGGATAAGGGAAATCAGTGTAACTTTGGCCATTACCAACTGAATCTCATATTTGCTGGCACACAATTTTGGCAGGAATGTAACTGAGTTTATAGTGAGTTTTACCAGTGCCTCCAAGAAGGCTAGGATTATAAAGACTACAGAGGAGCTTTTGGTCATAGTCTTTATAGGGATCTCCTTTCATCTGATGAAAGTACCATAAAACAGATTTAGAGCTTTGTTTTCTTTATCTTCTCTGCAGTTCAGGCGTACAGTAATTAAGAAGCCTTTTTCTTGAGAGGTTCAATTATTGCTATGCGTTATCTGTAATAATTGGTCTTTTTACTTAAAGCAGCATTGAACAAAAAAAATAGAGAGCCCTACAGATAACATTATGAAGTATGGCCAGACACTGATGTTTGCCTTCTCATAAAGGGGAATGTAAATGTGTGCATTCACTGACTTTGATAATTATATTCATGACATAATTACCAAGAGAACATGCCGAATCTCATTGCTGAATGCTTCTGTAACTTTTAATGATGATTCACTTACTAAAGAAGCAAGCTCTTAGAAGTACATAAATATCAGCTACAACTTGTCCATTGAGTCTTTGAAATAATTCAAAAGGTCAAGCTTTTATGCAGGCTGCTTTCTTACAAAACAGTTAAGTAAAATATACAAGCAGTAGATACTCATTTTCAGTGTTTGTTTCATTAGGCCATGCAATGTGAGATGTTTTTTTGAGAAAGCAAATTAGTGTGTGGTCTGCTATTTGAAAACTGAATAAAATAATCCCTTGCAGAAAAGCACAACAGGTTTCAATTTAAAAAAAAGAAAGAGCTTTGCTATGGACTTTTGGACCCTCTTATTAAGCTTAATAGAAAATTATAATCTTCTTCAGAATTTTAAAAATGAATACAAAATACTGTAGCATGGACACTGATCCCCTCAGTCTCTAACCAAAAATTTAATTTCTACAGAACATTATTGATTTCATCCTTTTTAAAAACATGTGAAGATTCTTAGGTTGCATGCAAATTAGTGCTGACTATATTTCTATGGCTAGTCAAAAATACTACAGGCAAAGAGCAAGACTGGGACCACCTGTGTTATCAAGTTCACTTGTATTCAAAGGCAGGCAGGCCTGTAAGACAATATATGCTGATATATCTGTCAATTCAAGGCAAATCTAATGGAATCTATACATAATATTTGTTTTAGCAGCAATACTGATATGAATTGATTCAAAACACAGCATGAAGCAGTATTCATATTTCCTACTCCAGTTGAATAAATATTCTTGAGGGACTACCAATGTCTTTGATGTTATTGCCCTGAATTCAGAGATTGGCACTGTGTGATTCACACTTTGCTGAAGCTGCAGAAATTCTGCTTTCTGAAAGTCTGCCTAGTGACTTAAGTACAGCTGGTCGGCAATTTTCTCCTGCTTTTCTCTCCCACGACAACTGTGAACTCATCAAAAGAACACTTTTTCCCTGTAAAAATGTGTGGATTTCATCACTCCTATTGCCTTGCCCATTTCTCTGACTTTTGTATTATTTGGGTCTCAAGAACCTGGGCTTGATGAGTGACGGGCTGACCAGGGCTCCCAGGCACCCCAAAGTGCCTCTGACAGCTGTGGCCAGGTCTCAGCTAGCAGCCACAGAAGCAGGTGACTCAGCTTAGTTGCATTCTCATACTCTCAGGGTTAAACTCGTTTGCACCCGGTTTCCCTGTGGGCTTGGAAAACAGATTGCTGTGCTGGTTTGGGGCAGTGCAGACCCTGTGAACTCTCCTTCATCTAGCCCAGTATTCTGTCTCTAATAATAACCATCCCCTATGAAAACAGGGCAGGATAAACCCTCCCTGCGACTTGCTGGTTCTCCCTTGAGCCTCCCTGAACTAAGTAATGCTTTCCCTGGCACAATAAATGTTGTATCTGGGGAAAAAATATAGTAGCCATAAACATGTCTAGGGAAGACTAAGGATGGAGCAAGCTTATATGATATTTCTCCATAACAGTTTTCCCATCTCCAGTCACTTTCAGCTAAGGAGATTTCCTAAGCCTACTATGATTTGTATGTTTGGTAACCCACAAAATCTCTGTCTTCCAAGACCAGTCTTCCCTTGAACTGTGTTGAAATTTTTTGACTCACAAAACCCTTTCACGAGGAAGTCGACAGGGTGGCTCTCTGTTGTCTGAAGAGCCACATCTTTTTGTTTGTTTTGAACCTGGTTTCTGCTATAGATCCATTTGACCATCAGTAGTTCTTGATTGGGAGGGATGATGAATAGCTGACATCCCTCCACCCTCTCAGTGCTACACAAGCTTCGTCTGACTCCATCACTTCTCTTCTAAGCCACCTGTGAAAGGTCCTTAACTGTTCCCTCTGTGGAAGCAGCCCTAGATCTCCCTTTCAAGTACTTCTCTGTTTCTCCCTTGAAGAGTGCCATGTCCTTCTAGCGCTGCCCAGTAAGATTTAATCTTTTAGCTGTCCCTTTTGGTTGCTTTTAAATAAACTCCCTCATGTTGACACAGTTATCTTTGAAGCTGAGCATGGCTCTCGTGGATCTGTAGAGAACCCCATTGGGATAGTGACCTATGAAACTCATGCCCACTGTTACAGAGAAGCACTTCCAAAACCAGATTTTTGAACCTGATCCTGGACATATCTTGACATCAAGTTAAGGATGATACTTCCTCTCGTGCACTCAATCAGCAGTCACAGAGAGTATCTAAACATTTCAACTCTGCTTCATGCTCCCCGGTGACATTTGCCCAGTTAGGATGGCGGTAATTGAAGCAATCCAATAAAGTTGTGTTTTCTGCCCTTGCTGCCTCTTTGACCTGATCTGTCTCTGCAGTCAGTGCTGCTGTCCTGATTGGGCTGTCAATGATATAGACCCAGCACTATATTTTACCTGCTGAGGCCCCAGATTTCAATCCATACAAATTTGGTATTCCACACAGATGAACCCATACAGACTCCATCAAAGCAGCTAGGGCGTTAATTTGATTTGACTTTAAGCTCTCCTTAGCATATAGTACGAAGCTGCCACTGGCACAGTTCCTTCCAACTTTCATAATATACTGTCCTGTTGATTGCCTTCCCCCCACCAAGTTTTCTCTGACCAGTGCTTTCACTGGAAGCCACACATCCTCTTTCCTAGATTTCTTCTTCCATTTGTGCAGAAGTGGATATTCTGCTGTTTCAGGTTCTTTCTTGGTGTTGTATTTAAATGTCAATCTGTTTGTTTTCCATTTCCTATTTCATGAGTTTCTGAGTTGCCAGGGCCTGAGTTCCTCTGTGTGGGACAGAACTAGGCTAAAAGCCAACATATTTGGGCAATCAGTGTATTCTGGTGTGAGCATATACCCTGCCAAGACCTGAACTTGAGCCTACCGGACTGTATAGATAGCTGATCCAGGCTTCCCGGCACGAATCTCAGAGTTTGTGAAGCCTGGTAACCCTGGCAGTGAGCAAAGCACCTGATTCAATTTAAAATGACTGACTGCACAATCACAATTAAGATATGCAATTTAGCATAAAATAAGGCAAACTAGCATAAAATAACTGATTTGAATTTGTAATGGGATCATAGAAGGAATTAATTCCCCCTAAGAAAAAAGTATGCTTAAAGAACAACTAAGCAAAAAATTTAAAGGGAAAGAAGTAAAAAGCTTACCAGGGAAACCTTGGGTGACAGAAAAATGCTAGTGGAGGTTACAAAGAAAGTAAGAATAGTTCAACACGTAGGATTTATTAGTGCCCAGGGATTTTTTTCTTCCCTATAGCAACAGTCCTGCACTGCCAATATTTGACAATCCTCTATCAGAGAATTACTTCACTTTCTGCCATAAATCCTATGTATCAGGTGCATATCATTCAGAGGAACAGGGAAAGCAGGGGAGTCTTTTTACTTCTTTTGCCATATACACAAACGGACTTTTTGTCGGAGATACCAGACCAGGGGCAAAAATATTGCCAGGCAAACAGGCCAAGTGCTGCCCTTAACAAGCCTCAGCAGAAAACAAACAGGTTGCACATACCATAGCACAGACCCTTGGAAAGGGATCCAAATTAGAGAGATGTGAGGAAATGCAAAGATATTGGGTGCAATAGGCTGCATACAAAATATCAGCTCTTTTGGAGAACATTGATATGTCCAGGATTTAATCACAAAATTAGTCGAAGTAAATGCCTACATGTAAACTTGCAGGCATGCAAAATTAACTGCATCAGAGAGAGGAATATTTGCCTTTCTGCTTGGCATTCAAACTTCCGAATAGTGCAGCTCTGTGTAGTACCTAAGCAGGCTGATCAGGATCAACAGGTAAAATCCTAAAGTTCATAATCAGTTTGTAATGAATCAGATCTCAGCTGAACTCAGAAGGCCTTCTGCCTGAATATGCTCTTCTGTATTTTGCTTACAGGGAAGATTTTACTGCTAGAGATGCTAAGAACTTTTTTTTTGTGGCAGAAAAGCCCCCTCAGTTCTGGCCTCCAGTCCCAAAAGTGTCCTCCTTCCCAACCCATTGTTTTGTGGTTGGTTTCTATCCATTATTGTTCCAGGGTGAAAACAGTTGCAAATGAGACTTCCAGGAGTGGTCAGGGTTTGCTCAGCTCTGTCCCTACTATGGTTAGTATGACCTTTACCGATGATTTCAGCAGAACAAAGTTAAGACAACAACGATCTTCTGAAAATTTTCCATTTTTGAAAATCCAAGTTTACAGTAGGAGGGACTTCTGCCAGGCTTCCTAGATACTGCAGGTCATTCTTTGGGAGTAAAATGAGCAACTCTTTTTTTTAATTGTCTTTCCTAAGAGCTTAATTCCCAAGGGAAATAGAGTCATCTTTATGCCAATGAAGCATCAATTTCCATGCAGGGGTAAGCTTCATGTCATGGGTGAAAGGAAAGGAAAAAGGTTCATTTTGAGATAAAACACTTTGCATAAAACACTGTGAGACTGAAGACAGGCAAAACCACATAGACTTACTGCCATGCATCAAGGCTGGTATAGTAAAAACTTCATCGACTAGGAGTCACAACATAAATGGTGAATCAACATAATGCCCTTCTCTGTTTGTAAACAGCAGGTCGAGCGAGGCACCTCCCCTGGTAGGCTCACTTACCAGCTGTGTCAGGAAGTTGTCTTCCACACACTCCAGGAACCTCCTAGACTGCTTCCTCTCTGCCGTGTTGTATTTCCAGCAGATGTCCGGGAAGTTGAAGTCCCCCACGAGAACAAGGGCCAGCGATCGAGACACCTCTGCCAGCCGCTTGTAGAACGCTTCATCGGCCTCTTCATCCTGGGTGGGTGGTCTATAACAGACTCCCAGCAGGATATCTGCCTCGTTGGCCTTCCCCCTCATCCTTACCCATAAACACTCAACCGTATCATCATCACAATCGTTAAGCTCTATACAATCGAAACACTCCCTAACATACAGAGCCACCCCACCGCCTCTCCTTCCTCTCCTGTCCCTTCTGAAGAGTCTATAGCCATCCATTGCAGCACTCCAATCGTGAGAGTCACCCCACCACGTTTCTGTGATGGCGACTAAGTCATACCTCTCCCGCTGCACGATGGCTTCCAGCTCCTCCTGCTTGCCGCCCATGCTGCGTGCATTGGTGTAGATGCACTTGAGCTGGGCTATCGATTTCACTCCCGGCATCGGCATGCCACCCCTAAAGGAAGTCGACAGGGTGGCTCTCTGTTGTCTGAAGAGCCACATCCTTTTGTTTGTTTTGAACCTGGTTTCTGCTATAGATCCATTTGACCATCAGTAGTTCTTGATTGGGAGGGATGATGAATAGCTGACATCCCTCCACCCTCTCAGTGCTACACAAGCTTCGGCTGACTCCATCACTTCTCTTCTAAGCCACCTGTGAAAGGTCCTTAACTGTTCCCTCTGTGGAAGCAGCCCTAGATCTCCCTTTCAAGTACTTCTCTGTTTCTCCCTTGAAGAGTGCCATGTCCTTCTAGCGCTGCCCAGTAAGATTTAATCTTTTAGCTGTCCCTTTTGGTTGCTTTTAAATAAACTCCCTCATGTTGACACAGTTATCTTTGAAGCTGAGCATGGCTCTCGTGGATCTGTAGAGAACGCCATTGGGATAGTGACCTATGAAACTCATGCCCACTGTTACAGAGAAGCACTTCCAAAACCAGATTTTTGAACCTGATCCTGGACATATCTTGACATCAAGTTAAGGATGATACTTCCTCTCGTGCACTCAATCAGCAGTCACAGAGAGCATCTAAACATTTCAACTCTGCTTCATGCTCCCCGGTGACATTTGCCCAGTTAGGATGGCGGTAATTGAAGCAATCCAATAAAGTTGTGTTTTCTGCCCTTGCTGCCTCTTTGACCTGATCTGTCTCTGCAGTCAGTGCTGCTGTCCTGATTGGGCTGTCAATGATATAGACCCAGCACTATATTTTACCTGCTGAGGCCCCAGATTTCAATCCATACAAATTTGGTATTCCACACAGATGAACCCATACAGACTCCATCAAAGCAGCTAGGGCGTTAATTTGATTTGACTTTAAGCTCTCCTTAGCATATAGTACGAAGCTGCCACTGGCACAGTTCCTTCCAACTTTCATAATATACTGTCCTGTTGATTGCCTTCCCCCCACCAAGTTTTCTCTGACCAGTGCTTTCACTGGAAGCCACACATCCTCTTTCCTAGATTTCTTCTTCCATTTGTGCAGAAGTGGATATTCTGCTGTTTCAGGTTCTTTCTTGGTGTTGTATTTAAATGTCAATCTGTTTGTTTTCCATTTCCTATTTCATGAGTTTCTGAGTTGCCAGGGCCTGAGTTCCTCTGTGTGGGACAGAACTAGGCTAAAAGCCAACATATTTGGGCAATCAGTGTATTCTGGTGTGAGCATATACCCTGCCAAGACCTGAACTTGAGCCTACCGGACTGTATAGATAGCTGATCCAGGCTTCCCGGCACGAATCTCAGAGTTTGTGAAGCCTGGTAACCCTGGCAGTGAGCAAAGCACCTGATTCAATTTAAAATGACTGACTGCACAATCACAATTAAGATATGCAATTTAGCATAAAATAAGGCAAACTAGCATAAAATAACTGATTTGAATTTGTAATGGGATCATAGAAGGAATTAATTCCCCCTAAGAAAAAAGTATGCTTAAAGAACAACTAAGCAAAAAATTTAAAGGGAAAGAAGTAAAAAGCTTACCAGGGAAACCTTGGGTGACAGAAAAATGCTAGTGGAGGTTACAAAGAAAGTAAGAATAGTTCAACACGTAGGATTTATTAGTGCCCAGGGATTTTTTTCTTCCCTATAGCAACAGTCCTGCACTGCCAATATTTGACAATCCTCTATCAGAGAATTACTTCACTTTCTGCCATAAATCCTATGTATCAGGTGCATATCATTCAGAGGAACAGGGAAAGCAGGGGAGTCTTTTTACTTCTTTTGCCATATACACAAACGGACTTTTTGTCGGAGATACCAGACCAGGGGCAAAAATATTGCCAGGCAAACAGGCCAAGTGCTGCCCTTAACAAGCCTCAGCAGAAAACAAACAGGTTGCACATACCATAGCACAGACCCTTGGAAAGGGATCCAAATTAGAGAGATGTGAGGAAATGCAAAGATATTGGGTGCAATAGGCTGCATACAAAATATCAGCTCTTTTGGAGAACATTGATATGTCCAGGATTTAATCACAAAATTAGTCGAAGTAAATGCCTACATGTAAACTTGCAGGCATGCAAAATTAACTGCATCAGAGAGAGGAATATTTGCCTTTCTGCTTGGCATTCAAACTTCCGAATAGTGCAGCTCTGTGTAGTACCTAAGCAGGCTGATCAGGATCAACAGGTAAAATCCTAAAGTTCATAATCAGTTTGTAATGAATCAGATCTCAGCTGAACTCAGAAGGCCTTCTGCCTGAATATGCTCTTCTGTATTTTGCTTACAGGGAAGATTTTACTGCTAGAGATGCTAAGAACTTTTTTTTTGTGGCAGAAAAGCCCCCTCAGTTCTGGCCTCCAGTCCCAAAAGTGTCCTCCTTCCCAACCCATTGTTTTGTGGTTGGTTTCTATCCATTATTGTTCCAGGGTGAAAACAGTTGCAAATGAGACTTCCAGGAGTGGTCAGGGTTTGCTCAGCTCTGTCCCTACTATGGTTAGTATGACCTTTACCGATGATTTCAGCAGAACAAAGTTAAGACAACAACGATCTTCTGAAAATTTTCCATTTTTGAAAATCCAAGTTTACAGTAGGAGGGACTTCTGCCAGGCTTCCTAGATACTGCAGGTCATTCTTTGGGAGTAAAATGAGCAACTCTTTTTTTTAATTGTCTTTCCTAAGAGCTTAATTCCCAAGGGAAATAGAGTCATCTTTATGCCAATGAAGCATCAATTTCCATGCAGGGGTAAGCTTCATGTCATGGGTGAAAGGAAAGGAAAAAGGTTCATTTTGAGATAAAACACTTTGCATAAAACACTGTGAGACTGAAGACAGGCAAAACCACATAGACTTACTGCCATGCATCAAGGCTGGTATAGTAAAAACTTCATCGACTAGGAGTCACAACATAAATGGTGAATCAACATAATGCCAGCTCCAGCCTAGCAGCAGTAGTGAACGAGACCTGAGGCAGGGATGTTATACTTCAACATGGAGAACGGCAGAAAGGCAGGTGTTTGCAAGAAGACATGGCAGAGCAAATTAAACTGTGTCCTCA
>NW_008824473.1:4217876-4235279 GCF_000699105.1 Pygoscelis adeliae
GCGGAGTATGCTCTTCCCAAGAATGATCTGGCTGTTTTGGCCAAGGATGGGTCATTTGGCATGTTTTGAATATCTTACTGTGCCCATTTGCTACAAATAATGTTTCAGCTGATCAGTGCTCATATTAGTAGGGCTAACGGTTAAAAGGGATGTGGCTGTTGATTACTTAAATCCACTGAACTCATTTGCACTAAAGATAGTGTAGCCTGCCAAAATTATAGATTCTTCATTAGTGGGGATGAAAACGCCTTAGATATAGATGATCTTGCCACAGGTCAGGTGGGTGAAATAAAGAACTTTGATGTCTTTTCCAGTCCTATTTGATTTTTTTCTTCATTGAAAATTTCTGTTTTATGCCCACTTCAGTCTCCAGCATTGCCTTTTGGCAGGACAGTGGTCACGTATTATCACCGCTCAGTGTTATCTTAGTTAGAGAGAAAAAGGGGTAATTTCATCGGGTGATGACACATTATTGCAGGGTTTCCTTTTTTAGATTTAAAGAAAAAGAGAAAAAACAGAGATTTTGTTCCTGCAGGTTAGCTAACCAAAACAGGAAGACAAAGTAAAACAAGGCAGAAGATGATACAGGAATGAAGCAGTTGCAATCTATTGATTTTAAACTCTCTCCCCCGACTGCTGTTCAGTTAACTGGATGGGAAATATCACATTTTGTCCTCATTCTGCTGAATTTGTGGGGACTGTGTACAACAGCCCTTCATCTGCCTAAGATTAAGGCAATATATTCAATTCATTTTTCACAGAAAGAAAGAAGCTACTGTTTCGCAAAGTAGCTTGCCTTATCTGGAAAAGCCTGAATTTTGAGTTTTCCCTAATCCTTAGCATATCAGATAATGACAGGCAGTGAGTGGCCTAACATGTTATTCTCTGATCCCCCCTGGGAACTGAAAACTTTAATTCTTTCCTAATGTTTTGACTGATACAGGAATCATAGCCTGATTTCACTAGAGTATATGTGTTAGACTTCAGATGTTACATGAGAGCATAGGACCAGCACATGCCTAATGAAACCATTGGAGTAGACATGAACTTTAATCTGAATTTTGCCATCATGTTTAAAGCGAAATGCAGCCATGGCAAGAAAAAAACCCAACAAAACAAAAACCTCAAACTTTTCTGCAGGTAGGCATAGCATAGGAAAACCCTGACCCAGATATCACAAAGATGGGGACAGTTCAGGTGATTCACAGATTTATTGCCTTCAAAGTAACCTCAGCAATAGATTTCCCCTCTAAGCAGTAGTGTTACACTCAAAGCAAATACATTCTTATCTGAGGGAAAAGGCTTTTTGGTCTGAGCAGGCTCCAGTTATTAGTGTGGCAGCTGCAGAGAGCAGGTTGCTCTGCCTAAGAGACAGGACAGTTAGATATACCACCTATTGAAACAAATCACTTCTATTTCCAATCCCAACAGGAGGTGGGATTTAGGGAAATGTGGTATCTTACACTTCCAATATTCCAATATGCCTTCAAACCATCATTAGCATGTCCTCTTCCCCTTCTTTTAATACCAAAAATATATGGAGGCTTTAGTCTTCAGGAGATTTCAGATCCAAATCCCTAGCAAATTTAAGCTGCTTTTGTGCAAATTTAAACAAGGAAGCTCAGTAGGTCAGATGGACCACCGCATAAGGTTTTTTCCTGTCATTCAAGTAAAGCCTCGTTAAGGTAACAATATATTTCCACATCTAGTAATAGATATTCTTTGAGACCTTTGTCTTTGAACCAGTGTATTACGTTTTGTTATAGATTGTTTTTGCGCAAATACTATTATACAACTTGTACCAGGAAGTTACACTCATTAAAAAGAGGGAAATATTTACATTTTGATAGTGCTGAAGATAAAAGGAGAAAAGTAACAGAGGGGGTGTGCTGCATATACTGTGTCACTCAGTTCCACGCAGTTGCCAGGAATTATTTCACTGACTTCACTCAGGCCAGCATTTCATCTCAAGTTTATCTCTGACAATAAGGGAGGCTTAACTAAATAAATGTGAAACACTGGGGTCGTGTTTCTGTACAAGCCTCCTGAGAACAGCAGAGGACTCAAAGCAGATCTGAGAGTTTTGCAACCCCTCACCTCTGGAATTGCATTGCATAAGAGAGTATGAAATCTTAACCTTCTCTATCTCACTAAGAGCAGACGACCTCTGCGCTATTTCTTCTCTTCTTTACAGTTACTGTTTCTGAGCTCTGACTTTCCCTCCTTCTCCCATTTCCAACAATCTTTATACAAACATGGGAATAGGGAAATCAGAATAGTTATTGTATTTGTATATCCTGCACTTACTGTATTTAACTGACCTTTCAAATGCTAGGTATCTTGTTTCACTGGCTTCAGCTTATATGGAAGCTCAAATGTACTCAGTCACTAGCTCTGCAGTATGAGGTGCTCAAACCCAAGACTACTCACAGAGGCTGAAATTAAACTAGCGGTCTCTTGTTTTAGATTTAGTAGCATTAAAACTTTTAAGATTCCTTGGTTGTAAAAGGGTTAGGCCAGGCATAATGAAATGAAATGAATAGAAAATCGCCCTAAAATGTGAATCCATCCACAATATGCATCATCATGTTGCTCTGGAAATGGTGATGTGAGCTGGAAGGAGGAGTCACTAGTTATATGACATGCAACTTAAATTAATGGCCTTTGAGAAGCAGAAATTAATTTAAGGAGAACAGACCTACAAAGCCTCAGTCACTTGGAAGGCAGTTTTAGTCACTGTTGACATTAAACAACATCACTCATACTGAGTCCAAACTATGTTTACTATTGTTTCATTTCTTGCCAATATTCACATTCTATTATCCTGGCACCCCAGAACTTGGAAGCTGTTAATGCAATTGGAAGAGAAAAATAAACAGAATGAAAGAAAAAAACCCTCAACACTCTAAATATCTGGTTTATTTAAATGAATAATAAAATTACAAGTGTCTAAAAAACTAAGGCTTTTGTGAGAAAACATATCACCAGCTATTGCTATACATTTTTCATAAAAGGCTGAAGCATTCTTTTTCAACGTGTTTCCATAATGATAACTTTCTTTACAAAAATGAAATCAATGCTTACTCAACACTTGCATTTTTGAAGAAATAGAGGCTTGGGAAGGTTTTCATAACTGCTCATCATACATAATGTGTAAGTATTAAGGATCAGTTCCCGAAACACTTTTACAAATCTTTAAGAGAATTTTGAGGAATAGTCCTTTGCTCTTCTTTCTACACTTCTCTTATTGCTGGCATGAACAGACAATGATGCTTTAACAACAGCTGAAGAACTGTGGGGGTTTTTTAATAACTACACTGAAGATGTTTGTGTGTTTGGGGGATTGAAGAAGAAGATGAAGCTTTTAAATTTTGCTTCACATTCCAGCTTCAACTTGAGATTAGGCAGTAGCAGAGCCAGACAAAACTTGAGTAACTGTTTGGGGCTGCAGGGCTCAGCACCAAGACAAAGCATCCCACTCCCACTTATCTCCATATAAAACACAAAATACATATATGGGAATATGAAGCTTTAGAATATAAAACACAAATTGGGTGCTCGGTGTGGAGGGGAAGAAATACATAGCAACACTAAGAATATTACAAGATTAAAAATCAGAGCGTCTGCAGATTTTACATGCAATTAGCAAAGAAAAGGTAACGTAGACCACTGGCTAAAGAGTATGTGCACTTGTGAAGTCTATTTTCTCCTCAAATTATATTATCATTAAACAGACTATGCTGACAGTATTTTAAACCATACAAGGAAAAGTGAGCAGGGATTTTGTAAGATCCTAGATTTTATGGTGGTGGTAAATCACATGAATATAGTTCCCACAATGATATGTTTATAGCAGTAGATGAAAACTACAATAATCCTGCTTATTTTAAAGTTATTTTAGGAGCTAACACAGTTTACAGCAGTGGAGGGAACAGGGGGACAATTTCACAGAGGAAAGAAAATGTCTGAGAACATAAACCATAAATTCAGATGCCAGCACTTGTCCCGTTCATTATGTCCTGTTCACTTATGTATAAAAACATGTGCCAATTGCCTAAGACCATGAGTTACATGCAAGATAAATCACCTCTCATGAAAACTAGCAACATAAACAAACATTCCCTTCCTACCACCTCTCTTTCAAGTACTGCTGCAATCTCAAAAATTGAGGGAAAGTCTCCACTCAGATGTACAGTCTATTTCATTGTAGAACCGCTTGAAGTCATTAATCGTGGAAGAGATTATTGAGCAGCTCCTTTTTTCTAGTGTGTGTAGAAAGACGGAGTTCTTCCTTGTTATATACCTGTATATAACTGATCGAAGACTTTGTACAAGTAAAAAGACTTTATACATGTCATCTTCTAATCTGTTAAATCAGAGTTAGCATATTATAAATAGGGTTAAACATAGCAAATACTGATAGTTTTTCCTTACAACACAAACTTTTCACTAATGCTATTCCAATGATGAATTGTTTAGAATTGCAATAAGAAATGTATACTCCTATAACTATAAAGTAAATGAATCACTTCTTCAAGAGGACTAGTTCTTTTCTTTCTGACATTAACACATGAAATCCTGGCCCACTTGAGTCAATAAAGCTTTGGCTAATTATTTCATCAGAGCCAGATGTAAAGCCTTCTATTATGTCCTTTAATCAAAGAAATGTGATCTGCTGGAAGGGATCAAAGTTCATATGAGCTGTATTCACTGATGCCAATTCTTCTGATTTGTTGCTGTAATTGGAAACTCATTAAAATGCAATGGCTCTAAAATGCATTTTACTGGCAGTTGCTGTACTTCTCCATGTAGTACAGCTTTTCCCTATGACTTTGTGCATATATAGTTGATATAAACCTAATTAAGGGCCATGCAGCTGTACAACAAGACTCAGCTGATGAATAGTAGCTATTTAAAGCTACATGGTATGACCAGTTGAAGACAGACTTGGTGAAAAAATTGAGCTAGATGACTATCTTAAAGACATGAGAACTTTGAATCCACATTTTATTTTTGTGGTGAGCCATGATCTCTAACCAGTTGACTGGCATGAAAAAGAAATCCAGAATAGAATCTATTTTAATTGCTCTAATTTTACTCTCATCAGATAAAAAGTATAAATTATCCCATTGATCTGATACTCAGAAAAAATTCCTTCTGTTATTTTGACACTAGAGCGCTAAATTCAGCTAGTGTAAACAGAAGGTATCTACAGAATTCAATGGTGCTGTCTGCTTCAGCTGAGGTTTTGATCCAGCAAGTTCACAGAAAATACACTGTGATCTACTTTTGTTATTAATCTGCTGAGCTCCTTTAGCATTCACTTAAAGCATGAGATACTTCAGAGTAACCTTCTCAGAGGTTCACAGAAATGCAGCACAGAATAATTTGGCCTCATAAAATACTATTTTACACAGGTTTTAAAAGTGAACCGTTTGAATGATTGAATATGAAGACTTACTAATGTCTACTGACTCAACTATGTCATTGACTCACTCAGTAAAATACCAGATATCTGTTTCAATGGGTAAAAGCACATTGTAAAGAAAAGCATAGCAAGTGGCATTAGCCATACAACCAAGAAAATCATACAGCATTTCTCTGGCTGTTAAATAAAGCTTAGAAGTGTAAAGGCCTATCTTGCCTCTGAGCACTAACTATAATCTCCCAAGAGAAAGAGGCAAAGAGAATTTTCTCTTCCCACTTGTGTGAAAGGCATAAGCATCAGAAAATAACATGGCTACCATAGCACGATATTTTGCAGTACAAAATCAAGGAAATTTAAATTCTTTGGAACAGTAACAGGGGCTTTCTTGTTGGTTTCCTAGGAAACTAAGTGGCCTAGACTCCTCCTGTGCCAAGAAGCAACTGGGACATCAGGTCAAAGGCTTAATTAACTTTTTATGTGGATTACTCAGCAGTAAAAACCAGTTAGCCTGCTCAGGAAAGAAGATGCTTCTTAAATCAATCAGAAAAGCACTTACTTAGGTGGAAAAAACCTCCATAATTAAAAGCAAAACAAGCAAAAAAAAAGCACTGAGATATAAATGTGCCTGCTTTATAATTTAAGGAGCTAAGCATAATAAATATTTCAACCCTTTAACACTTCCTTGCAGCTGATTTTGACTTTGCTGCCTGTTTCTTACCATCAATAGAAATGACCTAAGAACAAGAAGAGGAGGCAACTCCACACGTTCATATGAAATATGCCATGATCATGAAGTTGAAGAAAACAAGTCTCAGATACATAATTGAAACTCATCTTCATGCTGTCAGATGAAAAAGTGTGTAACAGACTTCCCAGTAACCTCTTTAAAATAAACAACAGATTATCTTGAAAAATCCCAGGGGATGTAATCCTTACAAAGTATATGGAAAGGAGCAATGAGAGCTGCTCAACAGACATCTCTCCTCATGGTTTGCAAGCTGGCTTCTGCTGCTCCTGTTCACCAAATACATTTTGACTATTAAAAGCTACCTTTGAATGGCAGTTCGTCCATGCAGGCTGTCTTACCTGGACTTCTAAAAGTCAACAGCTTTCATCATTGTTTGCTTTGTGAGGTCCAACAAAGCTTGCACAGGCAACAGAGCAGAACTTGTGAGCCCAATTCTGTTACCGTTGCACTGCTGAAATAGGGTTAAAGCCAATGGATCTACCCCAAATTTACAGACATAACCAAATGAGATTTTAACTCTTTAACCTCTTAACTTTCTTGTTTAAAAAGCATCCCTGTGACACTTGACAGTTTGCATTGATAGCAGATCAATTTAACAGATAGTATAAACCCACATAATTACACATGAATGTGATGCAGATATACCAATTCTTTGCAGATCAGATTCCAGCACATAATACTTTTCCTTTCAAAGTTTCATCTAAGTGGTCGCCATTTTAGGTGGACTTCTATGTACATACAATGTAAAACATTTGTGGGTGCCTATGGAAAATTTTAATGTTCTGCTTGCTTTTAAAGAAATACGTAGGAAAATGTGGGAAAACACCCAAATTATAGGAATAAACATCTTTCCTACTGACTAAACTTCTCAGTGATGCCATAATATCTAATTTTGAGGGTATCATCTCTTGGCAAAGAAATACCTGTGATATCGCTGTTTCTGTACCATGACTTCATTGGCAGACTGAAAAAGAACAGCAGATGGTTTGCAGAAAAAGAGGCTTCTTTAATTAATGAATATTTTTAACAGCTAGCACCCCCAAAAGTCACAAATAACATTTCTGATAAATTAATGTGTTGAAATATTAGTTCTATCTTTAGAAGCCTTCTCCCACATAGACATTCTTCTATTTTAAGTCAAATTCATTAGTTTGCAAAAAGGATTTAGCTGAATTTCATGTCTGAGATCAAATGTAATATACATTCTCAGCATTTCTAGTTCCTGACCTACATATGGCTATTATGCCAGTGTTACTGGGTTTCTTTTCCCCAGATTTCTATTCTCTTGGTAGCACACTATTCACTGAGGATTAATATTTTACCAGGGATTTCATTTCTACTTGAGACTGAATATCAAATTCAATTCCAATTTGTGAATTTTAGACTTGGCAATAACAAGTATATTCTCTACTTTGATAGGGCAATCATTCTTTTATGGTTAGCTTTTTTATATTTTCATTGCTATTAGAATCTGACTTACACTTCTGTTTTTCAAACTGTAAGCACACAATTTTCGGAAACATTTGAAAATACTGAGGTGAGTATTGTCTGTATATATGTCTGAGGTATATACTGCTTTTTAATATATATGCAAAATGTGTTCATCTTGGTTGCAGACTTTATGACCTTATCCAATTTAACTTCAACAAATATCTTCCTTTCAGCAGTAAGGCCTCGATTTTTTCTCAAAGGCAACCTCTTAATACCCTAATATGGACACCCCATATTCCTCATGACCATCTGAGGTAACTTCACTCCAGCATGTGCAGGGAGTGGGCAAGTAGGAATGAGAAAAGCTCTGCTCGTCTGCACATTTTGGATCAGCACTGAGACCAAAGCAATCTGACAGCATCAGTGTTAAACCATCAGACATGGAAACAAAGGAATCGTATCTGCTGGAGACCAGCAAAGTCCCTCTGGGGAGCACAGGATTTCTGGTAATCATCAAAACATACATTTTTGCTCTAAGAGAGCTCACAAACTTTTCCTATGTTATTGTAAAATCCTATTGGGAGCAATAGACTATTACCATGAGGTAGAATAAATAAAGACAGTTATGGGCACGGTTACAGAACTAATCCTGTCTAGCTGCCTCTCTGATAACTGTAGAGTTAGTGCCCATTTAGATCGAACCGTAAAACAACTACTTTGCTTTTATTACCTCATTGTAAAATACAAACCACTAAAAATCTGCCAATCTCCTATCTTCTGAAGCAGTGAAGACAAATGTGGCCCATTGGTCAGTTCTCCTTGCAAATGGAAATGCGTGGGAATAAAGTGAGTTAGGGACAAGCTGCAAAATGAGTCACAATGAGCAAAGGAAATAAAAGGGAAAATCAAAGTTTCAAAAATGCAAAAATGATAAGGGAAAATGTAGGCCCACCACTGAAAGAGGAATGAGGACAAACAACTTATGATCCAGGGAAGGGTGAGGTATTTAATGCTACTTTTTTTCAGTCCTCATAATGAACCATTTCTGTAAGCAGTTATAATAAGGCTTAGGTGTGACCATCAATTTAAGCAAGGCAATAAGAAAAATAGAGGGTAGTATTACTTAATCAGAATCCTGTGTCAGAGCATATGACCAACAGTGATGACTTTAATATAAACAAGTAAACTAATAAGCATTGGGGAGTTTGTAGAAGAGAAATCTGTGGTTGCCAGAGAGTCAAAATCTGAACTACATGCAGGTTTAAATACAAATGTTTTGTGGAATGTTACATTTTATTCCAAATCTCAAAAAGAACAGTTATCCAGGCCAGAATTATGAAAGAAATAATGTTTAAGACAGTTAGATTTTTCAGACTAAAGATGCTGATGAAATTTGCTTCAGAAAATCACCAAAACAGCATTTCAACAACTAGGCATTATCTTTGAGAGCTCACATAGATGAGATTCAAAAGCATTGGGAAAAAAGTAAATGCAACGAATATAAATATCTTATAAGACACAGGGCTGGAGGAACAGAAGCCAGTCATTTAGAATATGATCTCCAGGAAAACAAGAAAAGAAAAAACTATATTAAGTTCTCATTTTATAAGATTGCAGAACATACAAAGCGATTTAAAACATCCAATATAGCTTTTTTGAAGAAAGTAGACAAGATTTTTCCTGTTTCTGCTTTTTCAGGTCAACATTCCTCCAAATATGTTCAGTATTCTTATGCCTGAGCTTCTCTCCCTTCTACTCACCTGCCAAAACAATGAAGTTCATATTGCCTGACTTTTTATAGACTTTTTTAGTAACAACCTTCCTTTCATTTTACTGGTTTAACTAAGGTCTCTCGTTCTGCTAAAGAAATGCTTTGCAGTAGCAAAATCGCGGTGTTCCAACTGTTCAGTCAATTCTAATTTTCTTTGCAAATAGCACTGTTGATTCAGCTTACATTATTGAGATGAAGACATTTGTTGTTTTATTATATTTTTATGCAATATATTGTTTTTCTTTAAATAATATATGGCTTAAAGTGGTCAATACTTACAGAATTTCTGCAGCAGTAAGAGCAAAATTGCTCGTGTTTGTAGTCAATGATAAGATGAAAGGTTGTTACAAGAGGAGCATGCCAATCTTTATACAGCTTACATCATCACTACAGAGGCAGATTTCTGATTGTTTGGGTGCTTATGTTTTTAACAGCTTAGATTTCTTGAAAATGAATCTTGAATCTGAGTACTCTATGCTTCCATTTGTTAGTTGGTTTGCTTTCCACAACTATATTGCTTCAGTACTTGTGACAATATTAAAATAGTGCGGGAAATAGATACTATCGTTCATGTTCACTAAGGAGAGACACAGAAATTACATGCAGTACTTGATGGAATTCAGAGGTTTCACCATAAAAGGAAATTTGTGCAAACATATCTTTCAGTTTCAATCCACAATGGTAGTATCCATCTGATAAATTATCACAACCTTTAACCTCTCATCTGTGTTCTCACACTAATCCATTTCTGCAGTGAATGTATCTAATATTAAAAAGTCTGGAGCAGTTTCAAATGGAAGTCATTATAATATTGTCTGGGGTGCTAGTCAAGCAATATTTCTGAAGCAAGGGCAAATTTAAAAATCAATTGGTAAGATTTTTTGTTCATTCTTCTGGGAATTTTTTTTTCCTGACTCAATACCTTCTGGCCACATTGTTGCTCAGCAGATGTACACTGTATTTAATTGGAACTTCTACAATATTCCTATTTTTCACAGTGCAAAAATCAAGATACTATCTAGAAAGAAGTCATTCTGAAACACCTTTCTGTATGTATACCATTGATAACAGTTAGAGATGTCTCGCTTTTTTCAGGAAAGCATAAGGCAGCATTCAAGTCAAGGAGTTTACCTGTACATATTTTATATTTTCCTTCCAACACCTGCAACAAAAGGAGGCTGTTTTGTTACCATATCAGCATGAAAGCTGGAATACCTATGATAGAATTGCAACAGTGTCCGTTAAGGCTATGCATGTCTGACTCATGTTGATGCAGAGGCTGGTTTGCATCAAATATGAGTGTTGAAATGCAGGGCTGCAAGACCAAAACCTGGTGCTCTGCATATGCAGGCTGGGTTCAACTGCCTGCACACTTGTCCAACACTTTTGGAAATCTCCCTCTTGTCAACTTTGTGGCTGCATTGCCATTTCACTGCTTGGATGACTGATGTGTTAAGAGGAACACAGATAGCATACATTGCTGAGAAGTAAATTGGATTTTTATGCCAAATTTTCTCTCCAGTTACGTTACTAGCTTACAACCTCCAGTGAAATGAACAGAAAGGCTATATATGCATGAGTGTTGGTGGACTGTGACCTTTAAAACCAAAACATTTCTGAGTAATACAGGAAAAAAGATACTGCTTTATCCTTCCTCTCCAGTTTGAACCTCAGTTTTTTTGAAGAACCTTTATGTTATTCTGGATGCTCTGAGCTACTAACATGGTCAAGTTACTGATATCTTTTCCCACTCCCTCTCCTTGTGTAAACTGCCCTACAAAAATATATTTCTGCCTTGGAACTGTCCCGGCAGCTTCCCTTGTGCTATCTTTGGAAATGCCTACAGACATGAACAAATGATGGGCCTAAAAGATGCCATAGCCCAATCTACATCCTTCAGTGTGGTTTTTATTTCATTGGTATCTTTTTGTGGTGTATACCTGTCACATGCTCTTGCTTCAGGGTAGCAAAACAAAGAGTCCATGGGTGTTTCCATACTTACAGACTTACAATATGTTTTCTAGAGGTTACAATTCTGTGGATTTCAAAATTTTTCTAAAAGCTACATCTTCTTAATACTGGATTATGAGAATTCTTTAAGCTCTAGTTCACGCAGGGAGCTCACCACAGTATTTCTAGAACCCCAATTCACAATTTCCTCTTAGAAAAAAGACAAGCACTTGATATATCTACTTAGCTACTAGTAAAATCATTGTAAAACAATAGAAGCATCTATAAATTAGCAATATTAAAGTCTCTGGCAAGCAACTCCTTGCATGGGACAAAATCCTGCCTTTGAACCATGCCAGGGAAAGTCCTGCTGATTTTAGTAAAACATCTTGTGCGTGTGTCCTGGTTTCAGCTGGGATAGAGTTAATTTTCTTCCTAGTAGCTAGTATAGTGCTGTGTTTTGGATTTAGGATGAGAATAATGTTGATAACACACTGATGTTTTAGTTGTTGCTGAGCAGTGCTTACACTAAGTCAAGGACTTTTCAACTTCCCATACTGCCCTGCCAGTGAGGAGGCTAGAGGTGCACAAGAAGCTGGGAGGGGACACAGCCAGGACAGCTGACCCAAACTGGCCAAAGGGATATTCCATACCTCATGACATCATGCTGAACAAAAAAACCTGGGGGGAGCTGGCTGGGGGGGCAGTGGGGCTGCTGCTCGGAAACCGGCTGGGCATCGGTCAGCGGGTGGTGAATAGTTGCATTGTGCATCACTTGTTTTGTATATTCTTTTATCGTTATTATTATTTTCCCTTCCTTTTCTGTCCTATTAAATTGTCTTTATCTCAACCCACAAGTTTTACCTTTTTTTTCTGATTCTCTCCCCCATCCCATTGTGGGGGAGTGAGTGAACGGCTGTGCAGTGTTTAGCTGCCTGCTGGGTTAAACCATGACAGCGTGCCTTAAAACTAATGGTTGCTACTCTCAGGTTAATGTTTTATTTGGTATTTTTAAAGGAAGCTAACAAATCTAGGTCTGCAGCTACATATATGGATTGAAAGTTGAAGCAATCAAAGGCTAAAGGTAAATGTCCTCACATATATGAGGAAGAGATGGAGACTGGGACTCAACTGTTTAGGTCATGGTGTCCTTAGAGATTCATGCTCTAAAAAAACCCCCACATCACAATTAGTTGCCACTTCCAAAAATGAAAGCACATAGTTTTGATCCAGAAAATGTACATGCTGATAGTTAAAAATCTAACATACAAATAACTCAATTGGCTTTGATGGGTTGCTATAAATTATGCTAATTCCTAAGGTTTTTGTTTGGTTTTTTTAGAAGAACTGGGACACAAGTAATTGAAATCATCCCGTGGGTCACTCTCTCGGTCACACAATGACTCATCTGCTGAGCTGGTAACAGAACGGTCTCTGCTGGATCTGTATTGCTTTCCCTGTGTTTCTGGCACCAGGCTCACTGCTAGCTCAGTATGATCTGCAAACTTAACATCACCATCTGCTACCACTCAAGTGGTACAACTCTTTTCCAGCATTCCTGATGTTTGATGTGCCAAAAGCAGAGATTTTAGAATTTGTCAAGTGCTTTGAAGTTGGAAAGTGCTAAACTACATCAACTTTATGTCCAGTCTGCTTCACCACCTGCACAACCTGAGTTGGATTTTGGAGATCTCTGAACCTGATTCCATAGAAACTTAAAAAAAGAAAAGAAAAATCAGAATGCAAAGGTCACTCTCGGAGTGTATGTTTATGATGGTTGTCATAAGACACACACCCCATGTATTCCTACCGATTCCAGCATGACAGAAAGATAGAGAAAAAACACAGTTGACTTAAATCATAAAAAACAGTGAATCAGATCCTTGCCAATCTTGAATGGGAGCAGTTGATATAAACACAGAAGACTTTGGCAGGAAAATCAGCATTGGTAAAAAAACTCAGAGGAAAATGCTATCCGTAGAAAGATGGAATGAATTCCAGGTAAACCTATGTGAAGGAAGGCTTAAAAAGACTACATTTCAACTTAAAATTGCCCATATGGCAAATCAGGAAGACTTCAAGAACAGAAGAGGAATTTGAAGACAGAAGTATAACAATTTGTAAACTGATTTCCTTTGTTCCATGTCTATACCCACTCTTGTCCCACATGTCAACCACGGTGAAGGGGGCAGCGAGTGTCTGAAAGCTGTTGACCAAACTAAGAGGAAGGGAATATGGAAGTACCTTTATATCCTCCAGCAAGTGCAAGACCATCTCAATCATGCTTTTAACATATCCCCCAAATAAATTTCCAATACTTGATCTACATGTCTTTTCTATCTGATGGGGAAAGAAAGTGAAGTGGAAAATCCTACAATGGTACAATAGTTTTAAGTGGCAAGGACAAGGACCTGAGCAATACAGTCTAATGACAAAGCTCTTCTCTGAGTGAGGGGCTGGACCAGATGACCTCCAGGGGTCTTTTCTGTGATTCTAATTAGCAGTTGCTCTATTGCTTTATCTTACTACCATAGAAACATGTATTGGGAAGGGACATTTGCTCCTTGAATGTTCATACGTTGACAAGAAGAGTGGGAAGTTACTATGCTGGCCATGAATATGAGTGTCCATACTTGCTGAGACAAAATGACTGCCAAAACCAGTACTCTATACCTCCAGCAACAGCTAGTTGTGCATGATAAAGAAGGGGATAAGAATGGATCCAGTAGTCAGTGATACTTCCTATTCCTGGTATTCAATTATAATAATATAAATGATAAAGAGAAATAATGAAAATAACAAATGAAGCATTGTCCTTTTTATTTCCAGACACCTCATTCTTTCACACTTAAAAAAAAAAAAAAGTAAAAAAGCATTTTGATAAATCTGTCTTGATTGTATCCCTTACATTGGTTTGTTCAGCATGTACTGCTGTGAACAGCGGGCAGTGCCCTATGGTAGGCAAGAGAAGACCTCCCATTTGCTTTGTCCTGTTGTCCTGGTTCACAAATAGCTGCCTAAAAGCAGGGGAATCTGCACCTGAGTGTGCCAAAGCTGGAGGAATTATTTGTAGTGCAGGGTGAGACAGGCAAAGGAGGAAACACCTTGCCAAGCCTCCCAAGAAAGTAAAAATAAGATTTCTCTTGTGATTTGAAGGAGAAAAATAGAGGCTATTGCAGTGCAGGAAGCTACTGCAAAATTGCTGGCCTGAGAGCAAGCAGATTGGAGGGAAAAACACTGTCTGTCTCCTGGGGGATGTTGGGCAGAGAGAGAATTGACTGTCACCCCTTCTCTTTTATTCTGTCTTTCCTGCCTAGTACATCTGAGTTTTCTGTTTAAGAACAATTAACCCTTCCTAGCACATTAGATGCTGAAAATACTTTTGGTGTTCTTGACGGACTCATTTTAAATAAAACATACAGAAAGTCCACCTCCAGACTAGTTGATCTGAGGTATCATGTTCGCCTCCCAAATCATTGCTACCTGAGAAGAACGCAAATGATTTAGACACAAAGAAATGAAATTAACATGAACATCTGGATCTAGAAATAAAATCCTGCCCTATGCTTGGACCTACGTCTGTTGAAGTGAATATAAGGCTTTTGTTACGATCGTTATTGCCTTGAGAGCTGGAAAGCATCTGTAAGGCTTTTGGATAAGGTCTAAAATGAAAACAACTACCCCATCTTCAAATATTTCCTAAAACTGGAAGGGCCTTTGGTTGACATCTGCTAGGGGATAGGGAAGATGAACTGGCCAGCCTGAAATATATCTGTTTTGTTTGCTTTGTGTTATGTCCCCGCCCAAACTGAGGGGACAGACTCTCTCTGTAGGTGCTTCTGGCTTCCTCCAGAAGCTGTAGAAATTGCAGAAATCAGTGTATTTCTTCCCACAGCCTGCTCAGGTCAAACCTTCCTTCCCAAAAATAACTTCACATGAAAAGTTCCAGAAGAAGAATTTGTAGATAAGATTTTTCCCTTTCCCAATTCAGTCTCCCAGACCCAATTGGCTTTTCTGCAGGATATAATAAAACAATATATAAGAATTGGCAAAAGGCAATTGGACAAACATTCCAGGACCCTGGCAGATCTGATAGTATTTGTAACTTGACCTTTTCTGGCCAGCATCCTTGGGTGTGGGAAGCCCTCCCACAACCATTTTAATTCCTTTAAAGAGAGCCAAGGAGCCAGTCCCACGCTGTGACCCATTGCTCAATGTAGTGTGTAGCTGGAGCTGGAACTGAGGTCTCCTTCTGGGGATTCAGAGTATGACAAAATTGCTGCTGGGCCCACTCTGCTAAACAACATGCATTCAGCAGGGGCCTCTGAGGTAAGTGGTGGTCTCTTTGGATTTGCTTTGTTTGAGTGAAACTTGCATATGCATATATAGAAGTGAAAGCCACAGCCTACTGAAGTCAGTGGGAGTCCTCCCACTGTTTCCAGGAAGTTTTAGAGCTGATTCAATAGGATGCTGACTTGTTTTGAGAAAACATGCACGCAAACATTAGCATTTCTGCCCAGGGCTTTGCAGATGCATTCTTCCACTCAATGAGACATTTCTTGTGTATGGCACAAATTCCTTAGGTTCCTATCCTTACTTATATTTTTCTAGTATTCAGCACAAAAAGACCTAAAATGTGATCGTGTCTTTTAGCTACTACTGTAATGCAAAAGATTAACACAATCATCAAATCAGTTTGAGCTCCAGGAAATCTGAAGCTGATTTTGTCATTCTCCACCATTGAAAACTCATCTTGAATGCTGTCTGTTGGCTGCTGAGTTCTATGTGCTGTTCAAGGATCTTTGGAGGATGGAAAGATGTTATATTTTGATATAATAAATTGATCTTTCTAATACATCCAGCTGAAAGGATAGAAAGAACTGCTTGACGACTTCGTAAGATAAGCAATTATATCCACACAGCCATGCTGTGAGAGAGAGGGAGATGAATTAACTGCAGACAAGACTCCTAAAATCTGTAAAAAAATGAAGTAATGTTAAAAAAATGCTTTACCTTTTAAAATAAACATCAAGTTGGAAGAGATTGTCAAATAGATCTCTTACCAAATCTTCTGGGTATGAAATATTAACTCATGGTTGGAGATATCACTGGTTCTTTTTCATCACAACTATTTTCCTCAATATTATATTTGCATAGAACTACACAATGCAATGATTTATAGAAGGGGCGAATGGACAAAAAGTTGATGTTCGGTTGTGTGCCTTTAAGGCTTCAACTGGTCACAGATGCAGCAGATAACACGGTCATTTACCTGTGTGAACCTTGTCAGCCCTGTGAAGCTTATAATTATTCAAATTAGACAAGATTATGGAGTTCGCAGAGGGAAAAAATGCCATGAGAGCCTTGAGTTCTTGTTTTACTCATATTCCATTGATAACCCAAATTTTGTCATGTCTAGATTCTTCAACATTGAAATTAAGTGGAAAATATAGTTTGGCAGCTCACTAATGGTTTTGCCATTTGTAAGAAAAGTGGCTCTAGGTAGAAAAAAAAAGTGTTAATAGTTAATGTTCAGCATGCTCTGCGAACCAATTTGGCTTTCAAGTCTGGCATGGTTGGTTTTATATTATACTGATGGATTTTTTGCAGCTAGAACTAGTGCTGTTGGACATTTCATTTCCCTTTGTTTCATAAATATATTATGTTGCTCCATTTTCTGTAGTGACAAAGAATGGTAAGATTATTTTCAATATTTTCAAACTTTAAGTCTATTTCTTATTAAATTACCAGAGGATAGCTCATGTTTGGTTTCAGGTTTTAACATAAAGTCCTTGGAAAAAATGCACATTGGAATGAGCTTTTTCCCATATGCATTGTGCTTTCAACGCCTTGGATCTCAAAATAGCAAAATGATATTAAACATTTCTGTGTTTCTAATGGAAAAACTGCAAGGACTGGAGTTCTGTTTGGAACTACTGTTTGTGCAACAGGATTTAATAAACAGTAGCTGAGAAAAAAGGCCAAGCAATCCATATGGAGAAACCAGTAGGTCTTTTCTGCAGCACTCAATAACTTGGCTAGGTTTATTCAGGAAAGACAGGAACAGTTCCTGCT
>NW_008824473.1:4235338-4238412 GCF_000699105.1 Pygoscelis adeliae
GAGTGCTGTGCCACTTGCCTTGCAGCTAGAGACCTTGGGGTATGCCGTCTGTGGGGGACGGCATAGGCAAGCCTGCTGCCCCTGCAGAAGGTCCACGCAGCTCTGCTTTAAGCAAGTGCTGCTCCTGCTTGGGAGATGCACTCCCATTTTGCTGCTCATGGGTGTTTCTTTGGCAAAGGTGAGTCCTGAACTGAGAAGTAGGCAACCCCAGGCAATCACAGAGAAAAAAAGGACTGCTGATAAACAGTGAAACCTGTTGAACCGGTACCTCAGGGAAAGTAAGAGATGCTATCATCAATGGTTCCACAAGAAAAAAGGAATCTGAAACTCAGGTTTTGGCAAAAAAATATAGGCACAAATATTCTTAAAATAGGTAAGTGTGTGTTCTCAGACACCTTGAACTAAAAAAATCCTTCTCTGTAGGGCTTTGAGAACATAAATACCTCCGAGTAATCATTTTTCTACAATTTTTTTTTTTTTTTGCAGACGCTTGGAAAGGGTCATCTTTCTTTGGCAAGATCTGACGAGCTTTCTGCAAAGCCAAACACTGAAAACTAAACTTTCAAAAGAAAAGATTTCAACAAAAGACATGCAAGTTTTGACACTCGGTCAAAAACAGTTGGAGAGCAGCCAGCATCTTATACCCTACCTAAGTCAAAATCTAAAGACAAAGTCTTTTTAATATGATTTCAGGAATTCGACTCAGATTGCTCTGAGACGTCATTCTGAGCCCATCAGGTCCCATACGAAATGCACTTGTCATTTTCTTAATAGACCTAGAGTGCGCTGTTCCTTGCTATAATGGCTCGAACATTTACCAAGGTAGAGGAAAATCTGATTTTGGTTCTCTCTTACCCTAACTGTTTCTCCTGCTCAAAGCATTAGGATATGGGGAAGGGAGATCATATCTGTTGAAACTGTGAGTGCGAGAGAGAACACAGCTGCGCAACTTGGTGTATAAGGGCGGGAGTGATCCTGGCTTCCTGCCCCCACTGCATAATTTTAACCTGCAAGAATTGATTTGAGAAAACACCATCTCTAGTTCATTTTTTTAAAGGAAGAATTTATGATCCTGCTTTCAGGAGCAGATCTGGGAGACCAGCTTAAATAGGTAGAATCATTTTGCTGAAGCATTTAGCAAGGAGCTAAGTGCACTAGAGGAGACAAGATTTAGGACACATCATTCTTCTCATCACCTAGCTCCAGGCTGTGCCTACCTTTCTCATACAGAAGTACTCGGATTGTCTCTAAACCCAGCTGGCACTCTGGATGAGGAGGTTAGGGTACATCAGTGTCCATAGCCAGCAGCACACCAGGAAGCAACAGGTTTGATATTGCATGGGCTGCTGTGCTGAGTGACGAGCTGTGCTCACTGGGGACTACGTGAAGCCAGGGAAGCCTTGAGCTTCCAGACCTAAAGCTGTGGTGAGATGATTGCTGCAGCCTGCAGTGACTTGGGGCAGTGATCTGAATTCTACCCCTGGGACCAGGAACACAAAGTAGGTTGTATTAGGTTAATATGGTGGGATATAACTCTCTCTGTAGCGCTGTGATGACTGGTTTCTATTCTTAGGTTTGAAAATGTTCAACCAAATATATCTATAAGAAACTGGCAATGAAAACTGGAAAAATGAGTTGTTTGATAAAAATGACACCAACAAGAAAAAGCAAAAGTAAGAATTGGGGTTTATACAAAAAAAGCTGTCTGCTAAGACAGGAGATTCCATCATACGTGTTACAAATTGTTTGCCTAGACTACTTTTGCAATCAAAACAAGAACCCAGCTGTATTTATATAAATATATAAAGAGGACTTACTTTAATGCTGGCTTGCTCAAGGAAGGCTGCAAAATTGTTTGGGTTACTAAACATAAAGCACAGCTTTGAAAAAAATGCAAGGGCTGATATAGTAGGAATTCCCACTCTCAGAGATCTCTCTGAAATCAGCGTAAGGAACCCAGGAAAATCAATCACGCTTCAGTTCACTTTAATTCCCTTAACAGGATAGACCAGAAGATGGGGAAAAATAGTGAAAGACACCGTTAAAACTAGACTTATTTTGAAAAGTGGATTGTAAAGAACCCCATGTAGTTTGACATTGGAAACTGTTACTTCTCTGAATTGCAGTGGCTGGGATTCATATCTCTGGAGAGAGTTCGGACACCAGTGAAGAGAAGCCAACCCTTTCTGCCTCTGCTTGCCTGTGAGCCTGCTAGCCCTGCTTCAGAAACAAAGGTGACAGATTTTTGTTGTTGTTCTTGTTTTTCTTCTTCTCGCTTAATGGAGACCGGGTATTACTCTCTGGGCTGTTTTCTTAGACTCTCAGTTTAAACAGCCAATCATTAACTTGATTTCTTTGGAAGAAGAAATCCAAAAATATCAAAAGCTGTGCACTTTAAATAATGACTCAAGCATGGCATTCTTAATTCCTTTGAGAGCCAGAGAGATTATTCAGTGCATTTCCGGCAAAACAAAATGTCACTTTCACCACCAATCTGAAAATCCAAGTAAGTCAAGTGAAAAAAAATGAATCAAAAATAACAAAATTTCTTTTGTTGCCTCAGGATACTTGATAATAAGCATCCTATGAGGGATACGTAGAGATTTGTAATAATGATCCAGGGGCCTGTCTTGTGCTCATTCCATACATGAGCAGGACCATGGAAATTAATGGATCTAACCAATAGGAGTAAAGGTCTCCAGGATCAGGCACCTGATCAGCAGTATTCACTTCTGCTCTTTTTGGAGTGTACAGGATTTTGGAGTGGGTGGGGTGCAGAGAGGAGGAAAATACCATAGAAGAAAATACCATAGGACTGGGAAGGTCATCTAAATAAATCATAACTAATGAGGCATCTGCTATTAAAAATAAATCATCATCACTTTGTCACTATACAATTTCCCATTAAATTAGTTTCCAGGTATGGCATTGGGTCCAATCTTTTCCTATCAGCATTGATGCTTTATTATTGTAAAATGGGAGCACTGGAAGGATAAAAATGCTCAATGTGCGTTAGTAATCAGATTCAGTAATCAGGCTGCTTGGAAAAGTCTACCTCTTGCTGTGTTCCCATT
>NW_008824473.1:4238435-4269801 GCF_000699105.1 Pygoscelis adeliae
ATACAGATATAAACTAAACAACTAACTCCTACTTGTGCACTTTTGGCAGGGTAGTGTATCTTCACATAAGTAATTATTGCTTGATTTTTTTTAACTTGTATACACTATTAGTAGAAAAATAATACTGTGACAAAGATTGTCAATCCAAGGATTTCAGAGCAATCTAACAATTTTATCTTAATTAAAATGTTTCCCTGGAGAGAGTAATTTTCCCTCAAAACACTGCTCAGATGTGCTGGATGACATTATCTTCCTAATAATAATTTAAGAAAATGCTGTCAATATCATTGTCTTACCAGTTAATCTACTTTGCCTGTTCCCTTGTGTCCTTATTGCAGGTTTCTTATTTCATTTGGAATTATGTTTTGCTGAACTATACCAAACAGTTATATAAAGGGTAATAATTCAGTTTGATCAGTTGCTAGTATTTGTATAACCAGCATATTAATGGTTCTCTTTCTCAGTGGCAGGGTAGGCTCACTTACAAAAAGGATTCTTCCAGATTTAAACCAGTTGTAACAGAGAGCAGAACTTGGCCCATCATATAGTTAGTGTATACATATGTGGTTAAGAGTGTAAGTGCTAACATGTGACAGTTGCAGCAACACTGGGCACATTAAATGAGAAAAGGGCATTGCTTGATTAACTGCACTGGGGGCTGTCATATTAGATGGACGGTTGAAGGAGTGCTTCTGTCAGGACTCCCTGGCACTCCCTCTCTGAAATTACTAGTTTCAAAAGTCAGCATGCAGTTGTGAGCCCAATAGTTTGTCACAAGGTAGGAAGAGTTATCCAGATAAAAGGAAACTCAGCGGAGCTGGTACAGGCCAGGAAACATTTTGGGTTACAATTTGGTTGTGACTGGTTTCCATTGCCTCATAAATCTGCAGCTCCAGCAGTGCCTGAATTTTCCATTTCAGGCTAAATTGATTTTCATTGTACCTTACCCACAAAGGGTGATAACCTTACTGAGCAAATAGCTTTTGCAACTTCAGTGGAGCTGCTCACAAACAGGCCTCCTAAACCTTGCCTTACCCTTCCAGTCTGATTCATAGTTGTTCTTGGCCTTTTAAGAAATACCTTTGTTAATAGTCCTCAAGCCCATAGCCATCAGCCATCTGTACTTTAACCCCCAGGGATGGTCCAGCCCAAGCCCAATGAACTTCCAGGGATGAAGCTGACTGCTTACTTTCTTGTCTATTTGTCTTACATCTTGGTCGGCATCTAAAAACACATCCTGGCTTTAAGCTCAGGAAAGCTCAAGAAATTTACCAGCTGCAGTCCCACACTTTCTTTTCCCTCCGTTCTGATTTTCTGCGATTTCTCCGTAGCATGCAGGAGACAAGTTGCACACACATAATTTTCCAGAATACCTTGCTTGACACAGCACGTGGAAACCTTGAGTGTATTTTGGTGCTACACTTGCAAAACAGTGCAATGTTGGAAGCTTTGGTGTGGGCTAAATGAATGACATCATGAAAGTAGGGATTCATGTGACTTGGACTGATGAGAAACAATCTCTCAGTTGCAGCTAAACATCAGTGAAGACAAAAATTTACATGGTAGTTTCTGCAATCCTGATCTTATAGTGTGACTGGGGCTTCCCCTTTGAGGTTATTCCTGATTCACATTTGCTCAGGTCCAAAGACAAAATCTACATTAGCAAGAAAGCTTATGCCGTAGTTTGCAAGAAGCATGTACCTCATTGTACTGATGACACAACATGAAACTATTGCACGCAGTGTGTCAGCTAACTGACTGGGAGAAGGGTAGGCTATTCTACACTGGAAGCAATTGTTACTGTGCAGCTTTAAGAGCCTTAAAACACAAGTGTTATGTAGCTGTTTAAAGAAGCTATTGAAAATCTTACCAAAAGTGTGCACAAATAGCTTCCCAAGAAGGAATTAAAACTTAAAATGAAATAAAAGGAGTTCCATTTATTCTGAACATACACAGAGCAACTAAAAGCCAATCATGGTCCAGAGCATCAGAAGACCAACACAAACATTTCAGAATAACAGCAAACTCCTCTTTCTTACAAACTCAACTTCTATTCACTCCCAGTGACAGTTTAGGACAGGTCTACCTTGAGCTAGGCTGTCACAATGCTGTGTTTTCAAAGGTATCTTTCACCCATAAGTGCTTATGTCAATAGGTACCCAGAGACTCAAAGTGAGAAGCTCTGCTTTTCTTGGCTGAGGATGCATTGAGTAATTTCTTGCCTGCATTGTGCAAAGGTCATTCCCAAAACAGGCTGTTCCCATGAAACTAGTGATGTGGAGTTCATCAGGAGATGGAAATTCAGGACCCTTGCCAATTTTGATATTTGAACAATTGCTTTCACCATAAATGAAGACAAGAGTCAGTATATTACAATTTTTCATTAAAAAAGTCTAAAATTTGTATTCAGTAAAGTCAACATATTTCACTCTGGGTTGAGTCAGTGTTAAGCTGAATATACCTGAACTACCGAGGTGTCTCAAGGAAGCTGTGCTTCAAATGCTGAATAGCTCTGTTCACCTATGAGTCAGGTTTCCTAGTTGGACAATGTTTTACGTATTCCAGGTTGGACCATGGTTTTAGTGCAACACACAGCCTCAGGGGAGACCATGTGGTGTTATGAGCCAGGTAGTACCATACCCCAGCCTAGTCCACATGAGGCATCCTTGGCCTCATTGGCTTGGATTAACCAGTGGAAAGCAAACGTCTTGGTCAGATTTTCAGAAATGGTAGAACAAATATTTTCAGGAAATATTAGAAATATGGGAAAAATACCATGTTCAGGAAAAAAAAAAAAAAGAGACTTGACTGATCTGTTATTGAAATGCAAGTGCAAATCAATAACTGAATTTGCTGGAGATAACTTCTACACGCGCAGAAGACACCTAACATACTACTGCAGATCCATCCCTGGTACATGAACTGGGTCCCAGGGCTGAGGATTTACCCTCTAGTCCTACCTCTTTTAACTGCTGATTTGGACTGTATGAATGGCACTTTAGTCTTGTGTAAAGCAATATTAGTTGTGGCATTTCAAGGTTGCAGGTTGTTCAATGAGCCTGGTAGGTCGGTGGGAAAATAAACCAGTTTCTGTAAATCAGGAAAAATAAAGTACTTACAAAATCTGTCTGTGAAATTTGGAGGATGACCCACTAAGTTTGACTCGCTTGTTTTATGGTGCTCCCAGGGGCTGTGTTTTGTTTAGAGTTTGGTATTAAGTAGTCTAATTGTGACTGTAGATGGGGGGCTTTTTCATTTGCATAATCTTCTCATGGGACTACAGCTGCTAATTTGGTGATTAATTATCCATATTACACAGTTTATGTGACCATGCCTAGATTAATTTCTCTTTCCAAGCAAAACACATTTAGATATGAATTTGCATATCTTGATTACATTTTAATGCCTTGGCTATCATTGTTTCTTCCCTGGGTACCTCATCAGATTAGAGAAGAGTGCTCAAGCAGGGAATGATGGAATGTCTTAAATGACATTGCATATCACTGGACAGACCATGCACATGACTCCATGTTAATGGAAAATGTGTTCCTTTTACTATCAGGAAGGTTATGACACCTAGAGTGCAGGTCCTTTGCTAGTTTTGTGGCATTATTACTTAAGAAAATGTTTCAAGCAGGATATTTTAGCAATGTAATATGAAGAAAATAACTAATATATGTTTACAAATTTAAAAGATACTGAAGTTCATAGATTTTCATTTGCACTCCAGCTCTTCCAAAACTTTTTCACCTTTATAGGAAGAATAAACGTATATAAAGCTTCTCCCTAATTTAACAATAGGAGTTAAAACACAGGCATAGAATAAATATTTTGAGAATAAGGTTCAGAATGCATCATGGCAAACCCTTGAATATATTCCAATAAAAAGCAGAAAGCAAATTTGTTCCTGACATGCTTTTCTGAGACAAGTTTTTGCAAGAATTGCATTCTAACACAGCTGGAATCTATGCAAACAACAGGAAAAACTGGATTAGTAGATTCATAAAAACCTTTTCAAGGATCACTGTAGTATCTCAACAGACAACTAGGAAATTCTCTTTATAAGGCAAGCTGCTTATTCTGAATACCTTCAAGTTTATGTATGTATGCCTTGTATATTTGGAATTTTGTGTCTCTCTCTTATTTACTTTCACAGCACATGCACTACAGAGGCACTACAGCTAGGTATAGCCTTAAAAATAGAACAATATGTATTGTAAGAAGCATGAATTTTTATAGCTCTTATGGTTAAAAAGAGTGTTCTCTTACATACATTTGTCTATTTCATCATAGCAATGATCTGTACGTGATATAGATTATAAAATGCAATACATCACTGTTGTAATAATAATTAATTCCATCATTCTTTCCCATAAGATGAAGGCAAAAAATACACTGAGACCTCCAAACATGTGGTTACACACAGGTTCACAGGGGAGGGGAGAGGAATATTATATACACTGACTTACAGAAATTGTTAACACTAATTCTATTTGGTCTCTTCTAAGTGCTCTCCCAACACTACTTGTATCCAGGAAAAGAAAGCTAACAAGTAAAATTGTAATTGTTAAAACTTGATAACCCAAACATATTCCTGTCTTTTGGAGGGGAGTTTTTTGTGTGTTCAGAGCATTTTATCACCATATGAAAGTCAATGACTCCTATCCACAAAACATTTCAGGAAGTATGTCAAAATATTGGGAGCCTGACCCTAAAAACACCTCCCTGTTAAAATGAGTCTGATTATTCATATGAATGAAGTTATTCACATGTGTTAATATTTGCTGTAGCAGACCCTTGACCTTTGGCTTTACGGGAAGACAACACAGTTGTCATGATTTCACAATATAAATAGACATTATTAAAAGACCCAGAGTAACAACATAGACTTACTGGGTTTAAAAACAAAGCATCATAAATGTTTATGGGTGTCACAAATAAAAGGGCGACTTCAAGTTCATGTGAGCTCTGCATATTTGTTGTTTGAAGTCCAAGTTCATGGGCTGCAGCCCTCCTCAAGAAATGCCTGCCAACACATGTACGCATATTTCAGTACCAGTTTGATCCTCCTTTTAAAAACAAACTGTGTTTTGTTGCACAATGAAGATGAAAAACAAAATAAACCAGAATTAATACTCCCCAAGGAATGAAAAACAGCTTTGGAAATTGCATACAAACTTCTAATTATTATTATATTGTAGCTTATAAAAATTTCAAAAGCCAAGCTAACATTTAATAAAGAAGTGGGTGGGCGACTACATCATGAAGCCCCCAAACACAATAAACAAAGCTGCTGGCAAACACGATGCCTTTCTCTGTTCCAAAATAGTGTTCATTGTTTTATTGTCCGCACTGAGGCATGAAGAGTTTGGATGAAATTCTTGCCACATTGAAATCAATGGTAAAAACCATTGACTTTGAGCCCAAATGTCACCCTCTGTGTTAAATTAAAAAAGAGAAGGGGGGAGAAGATGATGACTGAACCGACCCGTAGCACAGAAACGAGAGCCTGCTGTGGGCTGCAGCCCCTGGCTGGTGGTGCTGGCCTGGCCCCCAGGCTCCCCTCTGCTGAACGGTGGGTGACCTTGGTCCCTGCTGTTGCTGGCACAGCCCAGAGCCTTGCACAACCATGGAAGCTGCTCCACCCCTTGCTGGCGTCAGTGCTCCAACCAGCAGCAACTTGCCTTTGCAAATGCGCTTTGCTAGCTTAGGAGAAGTAAACAGGGAGGAGGACCCTAATAAAGAGCTTTACTGATCCTGCAAATACTTGGAAAATTGTGTTAGAGAAGGCCCTCAATCTATCCAGCTGAAAGTCTCCCTCAAGCCCCCAGATGTATTTAGTTTGGTCCTGACCGTGGGATGCACAATGTGGGTGATGCAGTTATGTTTTGTACTGCTAGCATACCTATTCCCCTTGTCTAGCTGAGAAGCAACTCCCTGAAGAACCTTATTCAAACTCTTTCACCATCTCGAAAACACAAAAAAACTAGGAGAGAAGTGTAATGATAGCATCCACTATGGAGTCACACTGCTTTATACCCAAAAGGGTCTGAGAGAAACTTAGATGAAGGTGTGTTGTTCTGTCTGCTTGAAGTCAAGAGGTGAGTTTTATTCCCCTTCCAGGTGTAAGTCTCCAGATGATCTGGCATCTTGAATATGGCCAAACTATTCTTATGTGACAAATCTAGGAGGGAGTTCAGCAAGAAGGCAATGAAGAAAAAAGTCCATTAAAGTTAAAGGGAAATGTTGAAGAGGAAGAAAAAACAACAAAAAACCACTCCACCAAACAACTTAAACATCTGCCTGAGTGAGATTTCCTGCATGGAGCCAGTGAATATTACTCTTTCTGGTGTTATAAATTGTGTGTGTATTTATTACTTGGATATGTCCTTAGTCCTATGTTTCTTCTGATAACAGAAAAGGAAAATTAAAGAAATGACTGTAAATGGAAGAAATTAGGAATGTTTTTCCAAATGTTCTGGAGCTTTTCAGTAGCTCTCATGGACTAGGTTGGAAGTCCTCCTCCTACTGTTTTATTAAGACATGCAGGAAGCATACCTGTATCTAATAAAGACACAAGGGTGCTAAATCTGGACCTAACTACTGCTCTTTACAAATCAGCATGATGATAAGCATTAAAAGTCAAAGGGACTTTGACAAAATTCTTTCAAAAGCCTATTGTGCAATCTGTTGGGTTTTTTTCTCTTTACATTGTGTATACTTCTGTTTAATTAGAAAATATGTCTCTATACCATTGTTCTGATTATACTAACATATAATATATGAAATCTTGTATCTATCTGTGAGCCCACTTCTAGCAAAATGTTCTAAAATCTTTGATAGAAATCTTTAAAGTCTCTACATTTATGTAAAAGTTAATGTTGTATGAGAACAGCCCGCTGTTCGGCTGGTAGCTTCCATCAGCTGCAGCTGTCCACATCTTTTTGTATCTTGTGGGTTCTTTCACTTTTCAAACAATAGCTGTATGTCTAATAAAGTGTTCCTTAAACTAGTACATACCTTTATAACCCTTGGAAGCAGCCGTCACATGTATGTTAGCTCGGACGTATTTCAGCAATTTTCTCGTGGCAGTGGCTGTACTAGGGAATGGGAAATGTGTAAACACACATGGATGCCATCCGGTGTCAGAGTTCAGCTTCTTGCAGACAGCCCCGGAAAAGCCAACATTTGACATGAATTAATCTTTTGAACAGTTATTCACAAGAGGCAAATGCTATCCTTCTCATTTCTGAGTGATATTCCCAGCAAGAGGAAGATAATATATCTTTTAATTACATTTGTATATGACTCCGTGTATTAAAATATGCACAGTTATTTAAAACTAGCAAAACAATAATTTTTTTTTATGACTAACATTTATGACTTGCATTCCTAATAATCAAGTTGGTCATTACTAAGAGCATATTTACAGGATATTTTTGTACAGAATTTACAAAAGAAAACAAAGCTGGTTAGATGGTATAAATAAATAAATATAGATTCTAATGAATAGCAGCAGCAAGGTTGTTTTCTGTCTGCACTTGGGAAAATGTCACTATAAAAAACAAAAGCCTGGAAGATTTATGGAGAAGAGCCCTTCAGAAAAAAATGTCAAGGGAATCAAAATTGAGTGCATGGGTTGTTCACCACAGTAGATTAAAAGGAATGTTTGCCTAAGAGTTGATACATGCCCGTAGGATTATTCAGCATCCTTCTTCATCTGCTCTCTCTTAATCAGGGTGAAATTAAATCTTCTGCTAATCAGTATAAGACCCTGCTGGATCCTGAGTTATCAGCTGAGCAGTGAGCATGATCTAACCAGCCTCCCTAGCGAAGAAATTCTCCTTGGACTCTGCAACCAAACTCCTATTGACCGAAGCAAGAGTCAGAGTTGCACTTGATCCAGTCTCCCCTGCCTTCCTTTGTTCCTCCTTGCTGACCAAGATGATGTGGAGCGGCACTGTGACCTCTTTACTGGTGATGGGAGCTAGCAGGAGACATGTGTACCAGGCCTTTCTTTCTGGCATCTTTCTAGAGCCTTTTTCTCACTTACTAAGTCACTTACCTGCAGAGAAGTGTTGCACTCTGATATATACAACCGTTAATTCAGAAAACACATTCCTTTAAATTTACTGTTCCTTGAAAGCAAGCTCTTGGATAACCTGCCGTGGTCCATCAGCCTGATGGGCTTCCCCATGCAGGAAGAGAGCTCTTGGCCAAGTGGGAAAGCCCGGGTTGCCTGGGGTGAGAGCCTTTCTCTCGTCCCTGCTGTTGCTGCTGGCTCCTTGAGAGCTCCCATGGGAACAAAAGCCTATCAATGACCCTGTGCCTGGGCAAAAGGCTGGCTGCTGCCCCAGGAGAGGCTAAGCTGCTCCCTTCAGAGTGGAAACTGGATGCCTTGGATGAGGCTCTGCTGGCACCCGACTAGCTGTGGAGGATACCCAGTTGGGGCTAACCACCCAAAAGACTGAGACTGCCCAGGACAGCCCTGACACAACAGGTCTTGGGATCTACAGCAATGACCGTGAGAAGGCTTTTTAATCCCGTAGCTCCCTCTTCCTCCCAAACCTGGCAGTCTGGAGACAGCTTGAGAGCTGCAGCAAGCGGGTGATGAATGGCAGATAATCGCTCTACGCCTTTTAAATCCACACCTGCCTGCCCTGCAGGTAAGCTCCCTATATTATTACTCCCACAAACAGTCCTGCTTTGGAAGAATTAAAGGTGGAGGAGCAGTGTGTGAATGTTTTTAAAAGCCCACTGATAACCTGTGGGCCACAGGCATGAAAACATGGTACGTCCCACTGATACTGGAATTACCCTATTCATTTTGTCAAAAGTTTCATACACATTTCAAAGCTAGTGACATATTTCCCCTGAACTTTTGCTCCGCCACATTGGCAAAGGTTTCTGCATAAGCATTCTGACCCTGATTCAGCACGTGATTAACCATCTACCTCAAGGCCTTCTAGATCAAGACCTTTGTGCTGATGGAAGAGCACTGTAAGTACCTGGGTTAATTTTAACCTACTCTACACACCAACATTTCTTTCTTACTTTCTCAAGCTTAAAGGACAGTAGTTTTTATCTTCTTACTGCTTTGGCCAGTTCCAAAGGTACTAAAATATTTCACCAAAGAGCAGTATCATAAGGGGTACAAAGCATATCTTGGTGTCTAGTTAGGTCCAAGTCTATAATTTGGCTAGTGAGGAGTTGATATGGTTTCTGTTAAAGCAGCCAGCAAAGGCAGAGAAAAAAGTGTTCATATATATATAGTCATAACTCAGCCTAATCCAGCCTGGATGACCTGCATATTCTGTAAATTGTATATAATCAGTGAAATTGGCTGTGGCGTAAGAGATCTCCTGTTATGATAAACTAAGGAGCTATTGAAAGGCACCAAATATTGGCCTTATGCATACATACTAATAGTACAAGGGAAACGGAATATTAGAATTTGGGAACAAATAAAACCAAACAACTTACATGGTAATAGAAGAGGTCAACAGAAGTTAGCAAGAGACAGAAAATTAATTTGATTTAAATATGTAAATTGAATTATTGTATGAGCCATATTAGAAGAGAAAAATAGCATTTCCTGATTGCTTTAAATAAGTAAATAATGTTTCTGTCACATTCCCTGAAGTATACAAACACTGAATAATGTAACTGGAATGGTGTCCTTATAAGTTTCTCTAAAACAATGCTATACTTCCAAAGAGGGATAGCCTTACTTCTTTAATGAAACAGATCATTGTACTGGCACAGAGAGATCCACTTACTTGGGAAGCCAGGCATGGTTTGCATTAAAACTGCCTCACAACCTGAATTCTCCAAACTTAGAGGGCTTTAAATGCTTAGTGCACTAGAATCATGTTTTGGTCAGAGAATTCAGAGCTTCATTTGGTGTTTCCTTAAGCTGCCTTGGCAACGTGTGTGCCAGGCATGAGGGGGTAGGTTGTGTTGTTCACTACATTTTATTTATTACAGAAAATGCCATAAGTTAGGCTGGTCAAAACCAGAACTGTTGGGTTTTTTTAATATAATTGCTAGCTTTAGTGTTTTATTTCTTTAACCCTTTCCTCTTTCTATTTTACATTTCAAAATTTTAATTTAATTGGAATCTGAAACAATATGAAGAAAATTCTCTTCAAAATGGGCTTTGGAAACATTTGTTTCCATGGGACAATAAACAGGAACCATCTTTCTACCTATCCTAATAATTAACATTCCTTGCTGGGTGAATCAATGTAAGTAAAATGCTTTCATTGGTGTCAAGGCAGCCCCCTCCAATCCCACGACTAATGTTCCACGGGAAATTTACCTGCCTGTCCTTAAATAATCTGCTGTCCTACTAGCTGGCAGAACCAGGTGTCAAGAATTTGGATTGTTTTGATAATGCTAAATCAAACAACTTGGGGACAAATCCAAAACACACTGATTAACAAAATAATATATTCAAATAAAAAGTCCGCTTATAACAGTCACACATGAAGTATGATAAATAGAAGGGATGATGCTATTTCCCTGCAATGCACCTGGAACCAAATCTTATTTTAAACTATAGATATGTCTCACAGTATCATGCTATGTCATATATGTCATATATGTCATATGCTATGTCATATATGACCTGTTGGAGCGGGTCCAGAGGAGGGTCACGAAAATGATCAGGGGGATGGAACACCTCTCCTATGAAGAAAGGCTGAGAGAGTTGGGGTTGTTCAGCCTAGAGAAGAGAAGGCTTCGGGGAGACCTTATTGCAGCCTATCAGTACTTAGAAGGGGGCTTATAAAAAAGATGGCGGCAACCTCTTTAGCAGGGTCTGTTGCGACAGGACAAGGGGTAATGGCTTTAAACTAAAGGGGGGTAGATTTAGACTAGTTATAAGGAAGACTTTTTTTACGCTGAGGGTGGTGAAACACTGGAACATGTTGCCCAGAGAGGTGGTGGATGCCCCCTCCCTGGAAACATTCAAGGTCAGGTTGGACGGGGCTCTGAGCAACCTGATCTAGTTGAAGATGTCCCTGCCCACGGCAGGGGGGTTGCACTAGATGACCTTTAAAGGTCCCTTCCAACCCAAACTATTCTATGATTCTATGATTCTATAAATTGGATTTTCTGATCCTGTTTGCACACCGTCATGGAAAGTGTGTAGGGAGAAGAGTAAAGGGTGGAAGGGCACTGTTGTGAGGCAACCTCCTTTAGACAACCCTAGGATTAAATTTAATGGCTCCCAGAAAAAAAGTGGAGCCAGCATTTAATTACTGTGACTAAAATTATGTATTTCATCAGCTGTAAACAAAAGTAATCACATTTGTTATGATGAAAAATGATGCAAATACTTACTTTTGATTTTGAGAATGACAGAAAATTAGAGTCCTGTTACATTATGATTAATTGATTCAGAATGGTTCTTGTCGAGTAATTTTATGCTTAATGAGAGTCCATCCATTCAATTTGTTATCCATTCTCTTTTCATAGAAACTCTAATGGTCTCAGGTGCAAATTTAAACTGTCTTTCATAAAATATCAATCGTTAGAAAAATAAATTATATCTCCAAGATTTATGAACACTCTTCAGAATAACACAATTTCAAAGAATTCAGGTTGATTCATGTGTTTCAAAAAGAAAAAGCTGCTCCAGTGAATTCATATTTTTGCCTACCTACAAGAACCAGAAAAAATAATCAGAATAACCTGTTAAGAACTGCATGGTATATAGGTAATACCTCTGTAAGTCTGTATGCTAGCCTGAAATATGTCACATAGATACACAATACCCATACTGTGCCCTCTTTCTGGCAGCTAATCAGGAAACTAACATTAGTTAGTGATTAATTAAGGGAGGTATACCTGAAGTCATTATGACCAGTGTGTATTGGCAGGAATCATGTTTATTTTTTGCAAATTTCATCTTGTCAAGCTGCATTAGGACACAAGTTGTCATATTAGCTTATCCTTTATGACAGCTGATACGATCACACTATGACACAATGCACACTGAACAGTGACATGCAATATACCAAAATATGACAGCAAAGGTGGACCTTGGGAAAAAAAAATATACATGTTTCTCTGAAAATGAACATGAAAACACACTGAACAAAACATCTGCCTGTAATCAGTAATTTGCATTAAACACCTTGTCCTCCTCACATTGCATGAACATGTATATGTCACCAGGACCAGGACTGGACCTGAATCTCCTGTTACAATCAGCATGAGCCGAGGAGCCAGAGGAACTGCCAGTACGATGCCGGTTGCACCGAGGGAACAGACTATAGGTCTGTGGAGGTCCAGTTGTACAGCAAATAAAGTTTATGATTTCAAATATGCTGAATGAGTCTCTGTTCTTTCCACAGAAAGAAGAGATGGAAATGGCAGGACTTGGTGAGTTCCTTGAAACTGTACTTAACCCATGATTTTTGAGCTACACACGTACACAACCGCTCTGGAAGTCGGGTGACTCCACTCAATAGCTCCCAGGCTACTCAAAGAGATACTGTCCTGCTCTTGCAAACTCACTACTGTCTTGCCTCTCATGACTAAGGCGGGGACAACATTGGAACAGGAGGGGATGCAATTCTGGCAAATTTTGGCAGGGGATGCAAATGCTCATAGCCCCGAAGTTGCTCAGCTGTCGCTGTGATTCCTTTTGCCTTGTGCATAATTTGGTCTTGCTGGCATATGATAACTGATGTAATATGCAAGATCTACTTGTTTATTGATGCCTGTGGCAATCTAAGGCTTGCAGTGATCAAACTGGTATGCGTCTGTTCCTGGTCCACCCTGGGAGCCCCCACAGAGTACTTAGGCATCCATCTGCACTCCCTTTTGCCAAACTCCACTCCACACAAGTAAAGTTGCTTGATGTGCATAACTTTTCATTGTGATATGTGTGATTACTATTGTTTACAGCTGATGAAATGCATAATTTTATTCACACTGATTAAATACGGGCTCAATTCTTTTCTGGGAGCCATTAAGCTGAATCCTAAAGCTGTTTAAAAGAGGTCATCCCACAGCAATGCCTGCTTCAGCATCTAACAGAGTTTGTCACAGTTGGGGTTGGGGCTGAACCTTTTCAGAAGTGGCTTAACTATGCCTGTGCTTGCACGGTACCACCCTGACATGTGGGTGCATTCCTTTTCTCTGCCCTGCTGAGCTGCAAACCCTTGCTACAAGAAGGGAGGGCTCATTTACCCCATCTTTGCTCCTTTCTCCAGCCTCAGTGTGAAGAGATGCAAATCCATTCCTGCAGCCTTGACTTTCTGGGGGCAGCAGCAGCAATGTGATCCCTTCTTCCTCTCCTGTAAGACGACACACTCTGCTACACTGTGCCTACAGCGTGCTTACCGTAGCTAAGAAATCCTCCTCCAGGAGATCGATTTTTGCAAATGGAATCATCTTGTGGCAGATGGAAATGATAGGCTCAAAACAGCATCCCACCCCCATTGGTAAATGATCCTCTTACATGTGCAAATTCATTATCTCTGTAGGGGCAATACAGAATTGAGCCATGACATAATCCAAGGTTATCTTTCAGGAGGAGATGAAGCTGCCTGGCATAATGCATTGATTGATGAAGATAGAGTGTCGACAAATAAAAATATGATCTGCTCAAATCAAAAGAAAATTCAATTCACAGGCTGAAACAGCATTTAGATAGCATTAAGGATGAGATAGAAACCAACAAGACAGGAAATTCTGCAGTAAAAAGCATGTCCTATCTGTGACTTTTCTGGCTTTTGTAAGTTTATGCCACAAACGTAATTATTCAGCTAAAGTTATTATGTGTGTCCTCATTTTTTCATTTGTGACACAGTATTTTAGAAAACATCTTTTTAGCATCAACTGTATCAAAAGCAATCATTCCTTTTTGTAAATACAACACAATGCATTTAACATACTCGCAGAATATGTACCTGTGGGTATTTTTTGATGTATCTAATAATATTTTGGTATTAAGTCATTACACAAAACAAGAAAAAAATAGGAATGCCTTTTGCAGAAGATAACTGCATAATATTTTGATAACCAAGTGTGCTTATTTTGTTAACTACTTTGTATATACATAGATCACACAATCACCATGCCAGTCTACTCACAGAAACAGTGTTTTGGTTTTGGAGGACCCATTATTGTATAAATTGTTTATGGTTCACATGGTGAACAAAATGTTTTAAATGGAAATTTATAGCTTTAAATTAAGTGTGAAATTTTTAAAAGGGCAACAGTTACTTATTCTGTATCTAATCTTTCTAACAGTCTTGGTAGTTGCATGCACTCACACACACACAAAGGCACACAAACACTCCTTTTTATCTTTATTGTGATTGTAATTTTTTCAAGATAAAAAATCCCCACACTGAAAGCCTAGCATTGGCGTTGCTCCAGCAGTGAAGGCTGAATTGGACGCTCATGTCAGCTGCACATCTGGCCTCTGCCAGGCAGCTCCTGCTTTAGCCTGCAGACCTTGCTGTAATGGCCACAGCTTCACCCAGTCCCTACTCTGGCCTTTTGCTATCGTTTCCTGAAACAATATCCAGTGTGAGAAGGGATTTCAGATGCTCCAAACTGAGTGGGCCAGAGAGCTGACCTTTGAGGCTTGTTCTAACCATGTCCATGGACATTGCTTTGGAGTATTGACTCGGTCCCTTCCTCTGTATTTTTAAAATATGTGTTGTCATGTCATAACGTTACTGCACCCAGGGGCAAAGACAAGACTCTGGGCTTGTTTCCATACCCTCTTCTGAGATTGCTGTTGGACAGAAGAGTAGGATTCCTAGCAATACAAAGACATTTCACACCAGAATTCCAGTAACTGAAGTTTCAGAATGCATTGGGACGTGTTTGTATATGAGGTATTGCATTTTTCCTGTGAAGAATTGCATCTCGTTTCCCCTATTTCTATCCCTTGGACTTCTGCTGAATCTAAACTGCATTAGATATCCAGCTCCCTTTAAATTAGGTCAAAGATATCCCATCTCAGGCCCTGGAAGACTTCACAGGTCAGGGAAGAAGGTTGTCACCCAAGTCAGTTATGCCTGGTCATGTTAAATAAAGCCTGTCCAGTCAGAGAAAATAGTGCTGGAACAAATGTCTGACATCTCTGAATACATATTTGCCAATGATGAAGAAGCTGAACTGTAGCAGGTTAGGGTTTCTTTTCTATCCATACTGACATTTGTTTCCTTAGGTGTTTCAGTTCAAAATTTCCTAGCTCTCAAAAAACAGGTCCTTGAATGTATGTATTTCCACAGACTCTTCTATGTTGGTGAAATGGATTTTACAATTGAAAAATGTAGCTATTATAATAATAATTATTAATAATACTATTATTATTATTTTTGTTCATCCTTATAAAGGTGTCTAAGGATTTAATGTTGGCAAGAAAGTGGCTGCCTCTAAGTGTGTATGTCCATTATGTTAACAACCTTTCCGTCCGCTCTTAGTGTGTTTAGCAGCGTTTTTACTTTGAAGTGACAACTCTAACACTTTCATGAATAACAACAACAACAACAATAATAATGAAGATTAAAATGTTTTTGATTACTCCGCTGTATAAGTCAGTGCAATCAAATTTCAAGTGGAGAACAAGATACTTAAGGCTGACCCTATTCTTCATGATAGAGTTAGGATCCCGTTAGAGTTAGGTGACATTTATTTCAATTCATTCTCTCAAGGATGTAGATACACCCTTGAAAAAGGTTCTAAAACTATATTGACCTATACAGTACTTTCTTCTAAGGGACATATTCTGAATCTGTTTCTTGCACTGTTTCATATCGAAAATGTGTTAATGCATTGAAATCACTGAAGAGCTGCAGGAAAAATGCACTTAAACCTAAAGGTGACATTAAGTAGCAAGACAAAAAGTAAAAGTGGATTTGAAGTGACAGGCAAAGCTAGAATAGCAACTATGTTGTTCAGATACTGGTATTTTATGTATGACCATTACTTGCATAAGTGATGATTCAGTGGGAAGACTTTAATCAAGATTGGAGCCCCATGACACCAAGTGCTACATTGCATGGACATGAAACACAGCCCCTGCCTCAAACAACGTTCCAGCTTACAAGCAAAAGTAGAGTGGAAGGAAGAATGGAAGCAAAGCCAAGCCAGGACTAGTACACTCCATCCTAACTCCATTTCTTATGGCTACTGCCCCATGAAATTAGTTTGACAAATCTATGCATGTCAGCTGTCTCTCTGATTTTGTTTGGTTCTGCCTTCGAAGTCAAAGTTGGCAAATTTTCGAGATGCCTAGCTTATATCTGAAAATAACACTCTTAGCTAGATTTTTAAAAATATCTTTTACTCACTGAATTTTTCAGAGAAGTTAAGCACCTAGCTCCCACCATTTCCAAGGGAGGTAGGCTTCAGAGCCCTTTCAGAAGGATCGCCTTGATGTTTGCAGTGCTGACTGCTGTAGCAATTACATTATTTAAAAGAAGGCAGAAAACTGCATATACTGAAATGATCACTGGAACACGCCCTGGCACAACTCCCTACTGCCAACTTCAACAAATCGGAGACACTGCACTGCAACACTACCACGACACTTAGTGATGATCTTCCCAGCTCCTATTTGGACCCTGGGGTGGGGTTTATATAAACTAACTACAGATGTTGAAAAGCTACAGTCCTCAATAAGCCAGCCATGGAAAATGAATTGTGGAAAAGAGGCACTTAGGGGTATATTTCATCTCACCCAAAAGTAGAAGTCCAAAATAGGTCAGATGAATTTCCATTTTACAGCAAGTTCTATCTGCATCTCAAAATCAGCTACTCTTTTTGGAAAACTCCAGACTACCACTCCTGTGAACATTAACCCAAGCTTGCTACCCACTGGGTGACAAGAGTGCCCGAGTCTCCCTTGGGAATCTAGTGCAAAGGGATTTAAAGCATGTAAGTGCCAATTTAATAATGATCCTATAAATAGACTGTGCATTACTCACTTGAAGCAATTCAGTACAGAAATACAAATCTGGGTCAGCAGTATCTAAAATGAACTGTACCATTCTTGAAACATAAAGCTTCATTTCTCAGCTAATGAACAGTAGATTGTTTGTTGTGGGTTTTTTTTAATAATTGGCAAAATACTCATAATTGTCCGCTTTTTAGATACATAATACATACCTTGTGATTGCTATGAACTAGAAGATCCCTCCTAAGGAGTGAGGGGAAAAATCAGCAGCACATTGGTTTCATACGTCTTCTCCAGTAACATGCTAATAACGTATGTATCACTGCTTTCACATATTCACCATGGAGAACAAAGATAATTAGAAGCTACTCATGACAGAGATATTCATAGCTATAAAGAGGATATTGTGACCAATATGTGGTAATGAGATCTGTGCTACTAATGTGCAGAATTTTAACAAAACAAAAGGCTTATCAAATCCATGTATATTTTGGGAGAGAGGACAAAGGGCCAGAATCAGTCAGGATGTTTTGACTTTTAGGACTTTGCAGGACAGGATGTGGCTGCTGTCAAGGGGAGGCAGGCTCTGCAACTACATTTGAGTAGGCAGCACTATTAGGCGAGGGAGCTACAGGCACCCTTCTGCCCTGCTATCACATTGTCAGTCACTGTAACACCTAGTTTTTACTGTTCTGGCATCAGTGGAGAACAGAGAATCGTACCTAGGCTCCTAATGTGCTCAGTGGCACTATGGAAATGGGTCTCAGAGGAGACGCCGTGAGTCCCAGAGCAGCAAGATGCCTTGAGCTACCCAACAGGAACCACTGCTGAGGCTTGTGCCCTGTGTTACAAGGGGGGAGTCTCAAACATGCCCCCCCATGGGGCAAGGCACAACCTTGCTCCTGATTCACAGGCTGCAGTCCATTCGGAGACCCAGCCTGGAGGAGTTTCCCAAGAACAGGTACCCACTGGTTCTCTTTTGAGTAACCGAGCCAGGTTCACTCATCCTGTTTTCAAACAGGGGCAGAGGAATAGCATTCATGCTATTCAAACACCTTCTCATTTATGTTACAGTCCTGGGAGAAGGTATGAGAGGCAGGTATTCCCCTTTCAAGCATAATGCTCTAACTGCCCTCTTCGTTGGTTTGCCAGCTCATGGATTAGGGCACTCACCTGAAATATTTGGAAAAGAGGCTTAAATCTCCTGCTCAGACAAAAGAGCATAAACTTGGGACATTTGCTGGAAAGATAATTTAACAATACCACCACTAGGTAGAAAACAATCATCACCACCCTCTTCTTTGGCTATGTCTTAAAGGCAAGGGGAACCACAGCTTCATTTTGGCAAGGATTCCTGCCCAGAGGTTTTCAGTTCACCCCAATAGCATCTACAGGATGGAGGAGCTGGACATGGACTTCCCAGGTCCCACACCCTGGCTTGATTAGACAGACCTAGCCACCCTGTGGGTGGTTGTGGGTGCTGAGATATCCAGCTGCATCCACCTGGAAAAATGTCTTAGCACTTCAGGCAAACACGAAAGCAGACACAAGTAAATGGGACTTTTTGAGACTGCAGTTTTGGACTGGTGCAGAATCACAGCACATTTTAGATTTGGCTCAAAGTCAACAAACAACATGTTAACTCCTCATTTGTATCCCATTATAGCCAGCTCCCAGCAACAAAATTCTCACTAGCTTTAACTAGAAAAGCTACAGCTCTCACTATTGTTGCTTATTTCAGCACAGTAACACCACGGACGACCTTGCCTCATAATCTCAGACAGGGCAAAACAACACGTTTATGCTGAGGCACCAAGAGCAGAAATGCCTACTGGACAGGCCAATATTTTCCAAACCAGGCTTGCTTAAAGCATAAATAAATGACAAATAAAATCAACGGATCCCTTTGTTGTGTAAAACTAGAATGGAAAAGAAAGCAGCCCAACTGATCACTGTTATGTTCGGTCTCTCTGGAGTCATTATGCCTGAGGAAAAAAAGAAAAACCCTATCAAAACCAGAGCTGCATAATGCCCTTTGGGTGATGTTGCTTGCAAAGAAAGATATGAATCACTGTTGTTTTACTACCCATGAGTTGGACCATTAGCTTTAAAACCTTGTAGAACAGTTAAATAACAATCTTTTGTTTTTTAAAAGCCCTAATCTATCAGAGCTAACATTTTTTTATTGTGTGATAAAAGAAGCTAAGAATGATAAATAAAAAGGAAAGAGGAAGAATGTGAATTTGAAGAAACAGGTAGGAAAAAATAGTTGATCTTCCTGAAAGAGCATTTTGTCTCATGAAGGATAAAGGTAGGGATGAGGTTTTTTTCTTTCATTTATTGGCATGGTCCCATGAAAAAGAAAGGACTCAAAATAGTACTGGCCTATCTTTAGAGACATCTATTTCATTTTGCCTTCTATGGAAAAGCTGAACAGAAGGGGAGGATCCTGGTTGCTGTCATTGAAGCTGTTTCAGTCAGAATAAGAGCGAATAAAAAGCACAGCTGCCAGAAATGATACATTGCTGGCTAAAGTGTAAAGTCCAAATATTCATTTTCTCATTAAAATGGGGCTTTATTGCTAGTCGATACAAATAGGCTGGGACATTCATTTCTCCCTGTATGGAGAAACTAACAATGGAAAACAACATTCCAGTATCAGAGGCAATATAAATAAAGCTAAGGTTCAATCTCATCGCCACAGAGAGTGCAATGATGCCGGTCCAGAGTTCACTGATACTACACTGGGGTCAAACCTTAGAAAGTTCTTGGTAGAATCCCCAGCAGAAATGCTGCAAATGCAGAGGATTCCTCAGTAAAACAGATTAGTCACAATATTTTAAATGTTTTCATCCTTCAGGTTTGCAAAATTTGCAGTAAACATATTGCATATGATTATCTGACCTTTTTTTTTTTTAAAAGCTTTTATACCTAAGTTAACCATAGAAATGTGATTGATACAAAATCCAAACACAATAAAAAACCTACTGCTGCTTAAATGGTCAAATTTGGCCAAGTTAGTTTAAGGTTAATCTCTGCTTTTAGTCTACAATAAGGCCCGCAGGGGTCATCTTTACACAGTTGTGAAATGAATTGCATGGCTGAACTATTGGCCTGCCCCACAGTGATTGAAGGCTAGGACTGCTCTTCCCATTGGCCACATCCAGTACGGGACGGAGGTGTCTCTGAGTTAAGCACTTTTCCACCTCGCATTTAACAACCAGCTCCTAGCTGAGAATACAGAATTAGATGCCTGCAATCATTATAGAGGGAGAATTAGGTGACTCAGAATGGCAATACAAACAAACCCACATATTGAGCTGCCTAGAGCTAGGAAACAAGAATAACTATTCAGGCACAGACCTGGGAAGCATGTCTGAAACCGTTCCTTTCTCTTGAATGTATTCAGGCTTCATGAAACAACTCCACTCAGGGTCACCAGCACACCTTCTCCAGGTGGACATTTAGAGTCTTCCTTCAAAGAATTGCATGCTTTCACTGAGACATCCTGCTGGTGGTAGCTCACTTCCACTCACAGGTGGCATGCAGACCCATGCGAGGACAGCATAGTCACGGGACACGCACCCCACACAAACACTGGAGAGTTGCAGTTCAAGAGCCAAACTCTTTCTTATAGTCAAAACTCACTCATATTTTTCCTCAATAAAGATAAAGACAATAATAATATTACCTTGTCAGCTTGAAGCATGTTACTAAAGTATTACAGCCCTTCATCAACTACCTGTCCTCCACCCACAGGCTAGGTTACATTCTCTCTCTCTGTCATACCTATCTGGGCATTGCCTTCAGCTTTTCTCCTGCACCCTGTTTTCATCCTTTCGTTTCCAGCCTAACATTCAGCCACGGAGACAGTGTCCGTCTTCTCTGAATGACTTGCAATTTTGGTCCCAACAGAACAAACAGCAATGACAGCTTCACAGTCACAACTCAGCCACGGAGAACCTCAACTGCGGCCAGGATTTCACTGGTGGAGCTATGATGCATTTAAATAACAGAAAGGTGATCCAAGCACCAGAGCACTTTGAGTCTTACTATACGCCAAAAAATGGCAGGAAGGTACAAATGGAGCAAAACTGGTCATTGCAAGCAACACCACCTGCCTGACCTTTGTGGATTAATTATCAATATGGAAACTAATTCAGGAACCCCCAAATAGCTGCTATTTCAGGTCCTTTGTAATAAGGGTAAAGTTTAAGCCAGCCGAAAGCATTCTCAGGGTTTGTTGAGTACCACAGATGTCCCTGATGAGGCCTGTTGGCCTTTCTTCAAAGAGAAGCTACTGCTACCCTCCCACAACCCAGCTCCCAAGTGATGGAAGCAGCTGGGCTTAGTTAAACAGTTACCAAGCAAAAGTCATCTTCTTGCTCTGCTGTGCAAAGGGTTGTTCTAAATATTATTTCCACTACTTATTTAACTCTACTAAAAGGGCAAAACATTCTCTTGAGAATAATGCTTTGGCTCAACCAGTCAGTAAATAATGTGTTTTGAGTATTGCTGGCCTATCTTAAGTAAGATTTATCATCTGGGCCTTCATTCATTAAGCCTGTAGGTTTTGCTTTATTTTTTTATTTTTATTTTTTATGGAAAGGGATTAAATGCTTCTAGAATTGATAGACTTACAAATAATTTATACAACAGTATTACCTATTTAAAGCCTACTTCATGGTATATAAAAACATCTCTTCATGCTTTTGGAAAGTTATAACAAGAAAATCATAGTCTCGTAGGAAGAATCCTCTGCAGTGAAGACTAATTTAAAAGTTCTGTGCTGTGAAGAATATTTTTATTTATTTCAGTTTGATTTAAAGACTTTTAACAGACTGTTCCGTTCATCTTGTGTTTGTCCTAAGTTGTGGATTTCACTTGATGAAAAATCCCAGCATGCACTATCCCAATTTTGGGTCAGCTTTCTTCACATCCAGATGGAGCAGAGTTCTGGCTAACAAGCTACATGTTCCCCACCTGGGCTAATTTTTCAGCAGTCCACAGGCATCAAAGAAACTGTGGATATTTATACCGGTGGAGGACCCTCATCTGTGTTTTTACTGATGGCGCATTTAAGCAAAACAAAGTATGAAAATGTTTATACTCTACAGAAGACCTTAAATCCAGCTTTTCCCCTTGATAAAATTTCTAGTCTTAACATAGAAAAAACCCCACCATCCTGAACTTTAACATAGACAAATGTTTGAATTAGTTGCTTCATGTATTGCAGAATTTTATTTTAGGTGTCTCAGTTCCTATTTAGGTTTAGTTAAACTTAGCCACATACTGACACTAGGGGACATTACTCAAGTATTCAAAGCAAAAGCTATTTATTATCTCTTGGTGGATCAGAGTTAGAATACTCAAAGAAACATTTTATGGGTTTGAGAGCAAGTTGAGAAAACGATATGTATGTAATCTATCTCCCTGTCCCTTCTGGGAAGGAAAGAAGGCAGTACGTGAAAGGAAGGTGCCTCCAAAAGGAGGGGAAAAAAGCCCAGAAAGAGGTAAATTAATTGCTTAATATAATCTGTGTCATTCTACCACTGACCTTTTCCATTTCTCCATGCTTGCCTATACTCCTTTGACTGTCAAATAGTATCCGGTAGTAGTAGCAAGTTATTTATAGTTGATTAAAAGCACTAATAAGTTCAGATATTATACCCTCTACTGACATTTAGCCAGAAAACAGCAGACTGGAGAATGACATAGTCTGAAAGCACTAATGCATGGTATTGATAAAAGCACTGGAACACACACTGAAAAATCAATCTATTGCTTTAGTGACTGATGCCTGCTTATTTTGCGGTTTTTACTGTCCTCAGATGTGCTAATTACATTAGTTATTGCTATGGTGCTTGAACAAATTTGTGCTGAATGGTTTTGTGGTTTCATAAATCATCATCAAGCATTAAAAAAGCCTCACTCATTGTCCTGGTTTTGGCTGGGATAGAGTTAATTTCCTTCCTAGTAGCTGATACAGTGCTGTGTTTTGGATTTAGTATGAGAACAATGTTGGTAACACACCGATGTTTTAGTTGTTGCTAAGTCGTGCTTGCACTAGTCAAGGACTTTTCAGCTTCTCATCCCCTGCCAGTGAGAAGCTGGGAGGCGGCACAGCCAGGACAGCTGACCCAAACTGGCCAAAGGGATATTCCATACCATGTGATGTCATGCTCAGTATATAAACTGGGGAAAAGCTGGCCGGGGGGGGGCCGCTGCTCGGGGACTGGCTGGGCATCGGTCAGCGGGTGGTGAGCAATTGCATCATGCATCACTTGTTTTGTATATTATTATTATTATTATTATATTTCAATTCTTAAACTGTTTTTATCTCAATCCATGAGTTTTCTCACTTTTACTCTTCCAATTCTCTCCCCCATTCCACCAGGGGCAGGGGAGTGAGCGAGCGGCTGTGTGTTGCTCAGTTGCCGGCTGAGGTTAAACCACGACACCCATATGAAGAAATCTGCAGTAAAATGCTGTCCCTAAGTTCAAACAGAAAATGTTTAAGAGTGAGAATTTGTCTTGATTTTTCCCACAGTTCCTGTAATGGATGCAGATCCTACTTAGGAGTGGAAGAATTGGTAAAACCACTGGCTCCCAAACACTGAAGGTCTCAACAGTAGAAGGAACTGAAATCAGCACCACCAGAATCGTCACATACCTGGTGCCTAAATGCTGTATGTCAGGTCCCCCAAAATAATAAAACTGATTTCAAACAGCATTGATAAATGCAATAGAATACATTTGGGTGTCTGGCTCTTTCACTTGTGTTTGCTGAGGTGGGTTCTCACTGAGTGAAAGCTGAGAGTCTCATGGATCTGTGCTGTCACACATTTACAAGACCTGAAGATCAGAGACTTTTAAAGACCTACTTGTTATCACAAGATTCACAGTACAGTTATAAGAGTTAGTGACCTTGGATTCTTGCATTTTATTCACAGCTGAGTAATTACCTTGCTCTGTGATTCTGAATAAGTCATTTCCTGTCCAGAAAAGGATGGAAGGATTAATATTAAATATGGAATATCCAGGAGTGGTGATAAATTCAAAGTGACTCTGAAGAGTCATACCAAGCAAGTCAAAAAAAAGAGTGAACAAGTCAGAAGTTTTAACATCAGAGAAAATAACTCATTCAGACTTAGCCTAAAACATGGAACAGTAATTTCTTCTAGTTGGATTTTTGGAATATACAGGTAAATACGTGCCATTTTATTTCCAGAAACCTGGACTAACAGACATTAAAGCTGGAAACATGGAAAGGAATGAACATACAGCATTCAGAGAAAACAAATAGTTTCCAATGAGAAAGTCTCAGTAAAGACAGGAGGGGAAAAAAGGAACAATGCACAATTGATCAGAAAAGGAAAAGCAAAAAATATACTGTAATTAAAGTGGCAAGACAGCTACTTGATCTTAATTGCAAATAATTTCTCTGTGTTTAGCAGCTCTTCCAGGACTGAAACAAATATGGTTGTTCTCTAGATTAAGAATGTTTTTACCATTTAAGACAGAAATTTCTGTCAAGTGTCTAGAATTCTGCACTCACAGCCTTTTAAAACTAAACCAGCAGATGTGCTCCAGCAGTCAAGCTTCTTACAAACTGCAATACCCTTTCTAGAATAAAGCTGAAAAAAAGATTTAAGAGCAGTTGAAAAGTCATATTTTACTTGAATGTAGGTGAAGAATCCATAAAGTGTTTTTTGTTTTCCATGAGCATGTTAGCCACTCATAGTGATCTATCTTTTTGTTTCTGGAATCTAGAATTTTGACCTGGTTTCCTAGGGCCTGATTTATTTCTGCACCGGTGTGGCAACACTGGTTTTAACAACAAGAAGGCTTTTGAAAGAGCTGTTTAGTGGTGAATCACAAAGCCTGCAATACCCAGTTTATTTCATTGCTTTTTTGCATTGTTATTCTGCAGTATTCGTAGCCTGGATATAACAGCCCAGAAAAAAAATAAAACTCCTACTGCAGTCTGTGAGTCATTCATGTTATTTTGTCACAGATTTACTCTCCAATATTACCCTATGGCATTTTGCTGAATTCTTCTTCATTAGGCTATTCAGAAACCAAATGGGAAATTCAGGATGATCCTGTTTCTGACAAAAGCCTCCTCTAAACTTCAATTTGCATACTTGACAGGGAATGAAGGCTGCAGAATACACAGTCACCAGTTGCATTACTTTGAAGGAACTGAAACAGTATCTGGAGCCAGGTTCAGTGCTTCACCTCCTAAGGGAGGGAATACACAGAATGATTTTACAGTGCTCTGGTAATCTGTCTAGGGACTGCCCCATGCTCTGGGCTTGAGAGATTACAGCACGCTGCCCACTCTTCTCTTCTGTCCTTTGGCTGTTTCCCCAGAAAATCCTTGTTCTGGGAACTGCAAGAGAAGGTAATTATATTTTATTTAATGGGTAATTTCTCTATTGTGTCAGCTCTCCACAGGGGAGCTACTTGGGGCACAGAAGACATTTAAGACCCTTGTAAATATTTGCAGGAAGCAAACTTAAACTCAGAATTTTGCTGGCAACAATATGTGGCTGTGGCTGGTGGGATGGCCAGAGCCAGGTTCAGATGTACGGGAGAAGAGGGAGACTTGAAAGTCACAGGCAGCTCAGTTTGCATATCTGAACCACAGCTGACTGCCAGGGCACATTGTGAAAACGCTTCTATTACAAGGAACTTCCCAGCTAAGGCTGGGAAGCCACCACTGAGCACATGTCTCTGGTGAGTGGTAAACGGCTTTGACATGAACAATCATAAGGATGCTGCTTGAGGTGTGGGAGTGAGGGTGCATGTGCTCCTTCAGGGAGACTTTCTCTCTAACACAGACTGTGAACATCATCAGATTCAGTTCTTCACCGACCTGCTCTGGTGGGTAGTGCCCTTCCCAGACAGCTGGTGGGACATATGGGTACAGCTGAACTGCTTTTAGGCTCTGTCCTTGTCAGGTCATCCCCACAAGTTCCTGTGGCAGCAGAGGCTAATGCTGTTGCTGATGATGCCACGGATGTCAGCATATATCACCAGTGGAAGAAGAGAGTGGTGAAAGGGTGGTCTACATGCCACAAGAGAACTGGGTAGATCTCTGTAAGGTGTGAGTGTTATGCATGTATCCACTGCATCTGAGGTTCATGTGCCTGAAGTGGAACAGCACCTTTACAGCTGCAATAATCACAGGAACTGTGAGCAACTCCATTAATAATCTCAGCACAGCTGGACACCTCACTTTTCCAGACCCCAGTGATGATAACTGGGATGTCATGGAGAGCGACAAGCTGGGGGGTGTTTTCCAAAATTTCAGTAACGACAGCAGAAGGTATTTGACAGTGCTGAACCACTCATCAATTCCCATGCAGGTCTGGCATACCAAATACCCAAAGGGTGATACTCATTTCTGAAACAGGCTGAGTCTGGAAAAAGAGGTACTGCTGCTCCGTACCCCATACCAAGTCCTGGACCAAAGCCATGTGAACAGATCGCTGAACCTTGTACCTGGAAAATAGCAGCCCGCTGTTGACATGGATGCCAACAGGCAAACTTAGGGTACTATCAAGATACAATGGGGCTGATATGGACAGCAGGAGTCTCCAGTCTTCTTCTCAGGGCTCTGAGGACTGGCAGGCATGTGCCTGGAGCTGGTACCCATTGTGAGATTGTATCCATGAGAGATGACAGTGGGCTTGCATCATGGAGAGCACTCACGTGGTCCTCCCATGTGGTGGCCTGCAGATGGCAGGCAGCATTGAGGCTGTATAGTGCTAATATGGATGGGGATCCTCTCAGGATGAGCACCTCTCCCAGGAAACGGTGACTAGGACAGCCTTAGAAGTAATTCAGACATGGTAGAGTAACTTCACTCTATTTAGAAGTAAATCCACTGGAGTACACTTAAAATGATTGCTAGCTCGGGAACAGGCACATGCTGCCCGTGGTATGGTTCATGGTCAATTTGCAGGTAAGCATGTTTGACATATTAAAGCACTGGAAAATGCATTTTAATGAAGACTTACTGTGATTTTTACTTGTAAATATGTTTCCACATTCAAAGCCTAATTAAAAGCAGGCTTGATATATCCATCATTATGGACTCAAAAATCTCCCTGTAGCTTTAGAAAACAAATAGCTTTCATTTCAAACAAGTAATGCTATTACAGCTCTTTAAAAGGTAGGGGGGCTCAATGTAAACATCAACATATTTTTGTTTGATGTGTGTACTCATCAAATACCCTCCAAACCGTTACAAATCCTGTGCTTTTCTACAGAACTTGTTTGTCATTTCTACAACTAGTGAATCCAAAGAGCATAATGGGGAGTGGATGCTGGGTGAGACAGAGACAGACAAGTGCGCTAAGTCCATTGTATTTCTGTAGGACTAATTAGTCCAATGTAGATTTGGGAATTCAATTTGAAAGGATGTTGAATGTTTTCAGATCTTGCTGTCAATTGATTTCAAATGAGGTTTCTTGTTTTGTTTTTCTCCTATGAATTATTGTGCTGACATGATGTCCAGAAAACATATTACCAAAGAAAGCCTTTGCATTTTAAAAGCCTGGAAATTTCTCACATTTACAGATTTGAAATTATAGAATTAAAAAAGAATTGGGAAAGAAATTCCCCACTTTCCAATTTCCCCTACTTTTTTGGGGAAACTGATTCTTGTGCTAGCAAAATATGGGAAATTAAATATCATATTTTGGCTTTTTCCAAATATTTTAACAGATTTTGTTCTAGAGTGAATACACATGGAATAATTCAACCATTTGAATCCCTCTCTTGGGCTTGGAATCACCAGATGCTCTTGAAAACCATGAGTGCTACTGACCTGTCTTACATACAGCACCAACCACCTCTTTATTTTGGGCCAATACCATAAACTGGGGGGTGATACCTGCTGACTTGATCACAGTTCACACAAAGGCAGTTGTGACTAGTGTGCAGCATTGCACCATCTTGAGTGAATTATCAATGTGCTGGTGCATTAATCCGATGACTCTGTTCTCTTTCTGTGTGGCTGAAGAGTCCAGCCTTGCTGTGATATCTTCTTTCTGTTTCTAGTACATGAGCTTTTGGTCCAATTTATTTCCACTGATTAGAAACAGTTGTTGGAATACTATTCACTAGGGGCTTACAGTTTAATACAGTATCACTACAGTGCATATACATTCAATAAATTAAATAGATGAATGAATAAATAATACCTCCCAGCTCCACACAAAAGAGTTGTGTGTATCACTGTGCTGTACAGTGTCACATCAACCCAGTAAATCCTTTTCCCTGTCACAATATTCATCATTATACCACCCAGGGTTCATAAAGCACAATTTAGAGATAATGGAAAAAATACAGGACACAACATGTTTCTGGCTGATAATATTGATTCCAGGTGTTCCAAAAGAAAATTAATTCAGTCATATGTTCCAACTATAACACTGCTTACCCCTTTTATAGATGCCTGTTGAAACAGCTCCTAATATTCTGCAGACCCCAAACCACAGATCAAAACTAATTACAAAAATTAAGATAATTGTTTAAGAGCTTGCAGCAGAGTGCAGATTAGAGACACCAGCAGCTGCACAATGCCACCTGACTGTTTTCTCACCCATGTGGAGTTTATGAGAGGAATGATACTCAGCCGAGAATTAATAAATTCAACAGATATGGTCTTAAAATTTTCCCAGGGTATTACACTTATACTCTTGGAGCCTAGATAAGTCACAACCATGATGTCCCCTCCTTTTTTTAAACTTGCGTATAACATATGTCAACAGATGCAAAACATTTCCATTTATTTCAATTGGTACATTAACCAGACTACTGGTTAGTAGGGCAGCTGAATTATTCATCACAAATACTGTTTTGTTATTCTGCAGACCTTCAGCAACTCGATTCACGTTTGTGCAAGTGAAAAAAACAATTTGCCAAGCAGTTTGTTTGTGGCCAAATCTGAACTTACGACACACTCGTGAACTACTCTTTTTGGCTATATCACTGAGACTTTGCCATGATTATTCATCATGTTCAATGTGTCATCTCCTGCTATGTGATATTACCTTTGTGTCATGACTAACTGACATTGCTAAGTGTGAGAACATCCATACAGATGTCGACCAATGAATATTGCACATTGGAGATGAGTCCTTGGATGAAACCGCATTTCTGTTGAGTAAAATAAACATTTCAAGGCCACCACATACACTGTTAAAATATTTCCATATTATTTTCTAGTGTTCCAGAAAATTAACTACTAATTTTCAGAAGACCAAAGGTTTAGTCACCTCTGACTATAAAAACAGTGCAATGCAAGAGAACTGATGTGAAAGACATCTTCACCTCTGGAGACAGGACTGGCAATATCAACTTCTTGAGCCAAACACTGAATTTATACTAGGCAGGAAAAAGCGAGGAGTCCCTTGTGCTGCCCACAGTGCTGATGAGGCAAGAGTGCTCTTCCTTCAAACCTCATTCAGAGTTACAGCCATGAGTGAAAAGACAAATGTGCTAGCCATAAAGCTCAATTGGATTTTCCAAAATTAATCTGCTTTTGTGCCTAAAGAAGAATTGTTTTTCATATACAGCTTGTAGTCTTTCTTACAAAGGAAGGATGAGTTTGCTTAAAATTCGTAACAAAGGCATGGTGGCTCTTGATGAATGAGATTTTAGGTGTGAATAAAAGTGATCTAGGATTTGCACGAGCAGTCAGTCTTTACGTTCATATTTATTAATCCTGGCCTTAAAAAGAATAATTGACAATGACATACCAGGTGGTGAATCTGAATTTCCATGGTTTTCAGCATAGGATGAAAGTAAGCAAGTTTGTTCTGCCATTCTACAAGAAGGTACTGAAAAGCAGTCTGACAGCAGAGCTGTTTAGACGTTTTTCTTGTTTACTTTATTTCTAGATTATTCAAGTACAGATTCCCTTGTGAGACATAATTCTAATTTAAACTTATTCCTATTTTAATTTTGCTATGAGACTATTTTGGAGCTACTTCAGAGCTGATTAAGTTGCTCTCTGAAGATAGCAAGCAAATTCCACTGCAGAGAAAACAAAATAAGCTAATTTTTATCTATGAAACTGTAGTGTTGCTGTCCTGTATCTTTTTTCAGTTTATATTAGAATTCATCTGACCAGACATTCCTATTTCTTTGTCCTGTCTAGCTGAGAACTGTCAGTATGCAGTATGTATCCCACTATCATGGGAGTGAAACTGTACACATTTAATGAAAATTTCCTCTCCTTGTATTGGGTTCATACCTAGTTATATGGCATTTATCATAAATTGACCCCAGTCCCATAACTACATAGAATTTATCTCTTTTCCTTGAGGTTTTGTTTTTTTGTTGTTGTGGTTTGGTTTTTTGGGTTTTTTTTTTGCATTACTATGTAACTTTAAAGCAAGCATGTGCGTACTTATAAGGCCTTCTGCAAATGAATGAAAATGGACAATCAGGTGTTCCTTTGTAGAGGACATCAGGAGGAACAGTAACTTGAAATTCACATTCCTATTTGCATTTTCCCTCCAATTTATTGAAAATACCCAGACGGAATTTGCTGAGTTGTATATTTATCAATCCTAACAGGCTGCACGCAGAACCTTTTGAAGACAAACCAGCCGTTAGCAGCTGGAAGAACAATGCTAACCGCTGTACTGTGTAATAGCTTTTACAGCTTAACTAGGACAAATAGCTTGATCCTTCAGTATGGAAATTCTAGCTTTGTCAATATTCACAGGGCACTGTGTTTATTTGTATTAGGTTTAAAAATGTACAAGGTGTGCCACTTGTTATGTTCATGTAGTATATTCACACATCATGTTAAAAGTAAGGCACTTCAAATCATGTTTGTTAACAGCTAAAGATAGCTAAGATTTAAAAAAAAGACTTACTAATCTTTTTTCCTGTGAATCTTGTAAACATTTTTGTCTGTAGTGGGAATGGGCAGGCCAGAAACTAAGAAGTTTGCTTCCTGTATGAGTTTTTTCCAGGCACCTACTTCAAAGTTTTACAAAGCTTCTTCTAAATAGCATATATTCAAAATGAAAACAGGTGAATACCAAACTCTGTGTTCACTGTTAGGATATCACTGAGAAACCATCGCCATTGGGGGAAGGAGCTCCCACTGATCCTGAATGAAACTTTCACTGATGAATGAAATACAGGAGTATCAATCCATTACCCATATTATTAGTAGATTTTGTGACAGGAATTTTCTCTGTTAAAATAGTCTTACACCAACAGCACTCTTCTCCCCTGTTTATGAAGTTGCATACCGTACCTGTGAATTACTACTAGGTTAATTCATCAGATCAGATGAGGAGTTAGAACATGACTACCCCAAATAATAAACTCAACAACATAAATACAAGTCAGCCCTCAGGTTTTCCACTGATTAAACTATGAAAATGTGGAGGAAACAGG
>NW_008824473.1:4269814-4297233 GCF_000699105.1 Pygoscelis adeliae
TACTGCATCCATGAGCCTCTCAGCCAGGAGAATCCAAGCTGATGGGGTTGATAACACAGTCTTGTCTCCTTGTACAGTTTCTGAAGACAGCTACAATTCCTGGCATGGTAAGTCTGATAAGTGCAGTGTCTGTAACAGCCGTGTGGAGACCATGCTCTGACCTGTTTGTACCTGCCAAAAATCTTATCAGCCAAGCCCCACAATTTTTCAGCAAAAAAATTGCAATGTTAAGGGCTGAGAGCAAGGCATGGAGGCGGTAACATCCTCCACAGCTTTATCTGTTTAAAAGCTAGGCCTCTCGTGTAAAGCAACTGCTTTGCCTTCCTACAGCTGGTGGAAAAGATGACACCTCAAAAGGGCTCTTAATTCCATATTTTAGCTAGCTGGATGGTCCTCCAGGGGTTAGTCTCCCTCCATTGACCACAGAAAGAGCTTCAGAACTACTTTACACTAGATGTCTAACTTTTAAATTGCTGAGGTTAGTGAGCTGAATCCCATTTCAATTCCGCAACTTCAGAAAGGTGAGGAGCTGGCTTGAATGATCGTTTGTTTGGTTATTTTGCTAGTGCTGTGCCTGAGCAGATGTTTCTATTGAGCTGTCCACAATGACTCCAGAACTTCTCCCGAGTGCTTGCCATTAATTTAAAAGTCAGTCATGTGTGAGTAGTTTAGATTGTTCCTCCCAAAAGTCCCTTACCTTCGTACTGAATTTTATCTATTTAAACTAATACACATATGCCTTGCTTTCTCTAAATGACCGTGGAAACAGTGCAATGTAATAATCTGAGTCTGACCCATGATGCTTTTTAAAAACCTATGTGGGCTAGTATACATGGGAAACTTTCTTGACTCAGATTTTCACTGTACGTGCAAAGAGTAACAGAGATGCAGATTCAGATGGTGAAATTAATAATTCACAATTAAATATCTGGCAGTCTGCCTCAGGAATTCTGAAGAATAACATCTCCCATCATTAAATGGTATTATTTCAAAGTATATAAACACACCTTGTGTTCATCATCAGTCCACAAATAAATATTATCAAGAGACATGAAACCAGGCCAGATGGAGCACAAGCCCAAGAGGCAGTTAACAAATAAATTAATTAACATTCAAATTAAAATAATTACAATTCTGATCACATACAAATATTGAGCTGTCAAATCTAAGCTTTGTTTGGAAATACAGCATTTGCCCCTATTGATGGATGGAAGAATCAGAGTAACTATTGACTTGAAAGCTCAAAGTCTGTTAAACACATCATCTCTGGATTCCACCCTTTGTTCACTGACACATCTGAGTGACTTCTGGTTAATGGTTTGGTCTTGATGATATATTTAGTGTAATCTCTCCCACAATGTGATTAACTGTACTGGAAATGCAGATAAAAAGGTGTATTCAGTGTTTTGCAAAGGGTCGCAGATGGGGAGCATTACCTTCAACATTTGTAGCTATCTAGGCACAGAGATAATCCGTACTCAGTGGCAGACTACCAGGGCTTTTCATACTACATGTAATGACCATACATAATAGATTTTAGAATAAAAACTAATCATCTCATCATGCAACCCAGAGACAATAACAATCACTAATAATTAAGGAAGGGGAGCAACAACTCTTTATACAATGCTTAATATGAAGGCTTGGAGGATATAATTACCAAGAGTTCTCACTTAGGTTCAGTCAATAATAGAGGTCAGACATGTAAGAGTAACCTGATTCTGCAAAGAGATGCATATGTATAAATACTCACGTGCACATGCACACAGACATGCACAACCCATTGTGAATGGCATAATTGAAATCAATGGGCTTACTCACAGGGTCTATGACATATTTACTCTGTGTTTTCTCTAAAACGGTCTGGTAGTGAGATTGGTCTTAAAGTAGTCATCAAGTGCATTTACATTCATTACAATGATGTAAAAAGGCCTCAGTTTAACTAGGAATAAGGCCCAGCGTACATTAAGTTAAATACATACATAAATCTTTGCACAATCAGAGCTTAAGGGCATTGGGCAAAAGGTGGTGCTTTCAGATGAAGTAATTTGATATAAGGATTTAGCATAATTCATGTTACTAAATGAATATGAATAAGGCAAGAAATGTATATTTAAGAGAAATTACTCTGAAAAGCTCATTACTTACTGATTATTATTTCTCCTGTGCCCTTTCCTATTTCATTTTTTGTAAGTACATGTTGATACCTTCTATGCCAAGGAAAAGGAAAGCATGTTATTCTCTTTGCTTTAAATTACTGATCCATAATTTCATAGACCAGGAAAGCTTCCTTTCCCCTCATTCTCTCTCCAACAGGATGTGTCTTCTGAGCAGCAAAATAGAAGCCAAATTTAGTTACCATTGAATTTATTATGGACTTCCCATGCACCTGTCCCAGCACAGAACTGCTGATGAGAAACGAGGCTGTCCATTCTCCTCGCCACACCACTACATGCAGAGGACAGGGTCTGTGCTCTGCAACTGCAACTGCACACTACACAGTCCTCTCCCATGTCCGCACTGTGACAGCAGCTACCCATACACAAGCCATTTGCCACATTCACAGAATATTTATTCTTCATATACATGTTTGGCCCCTCTTGTGGAAATATTATTGTGATGGTTTGCTGTTCATGGGCTGGATGCAGTGGAGTTTTGGAAAACTGTCACATCGCCTCACATATGGAGAACATACATGAATTAATCTATCTGCCAAAGGCATAGATTGAATCCACTTGTCTTCTATCAGTCACCAGTTATTAATCATGAACAGACTGGTCTCAGTTTGGCCTATTAGACAGTGGTTTAGGTTGCTGGCATTTTCTCATTCTTCTCACCATTTTCTTACTGTGCTGGTTTTGGCTGGGATAGAGTGTGGTGCTTAGTTGCCAGCTGGGGTTAAACCACGACACTTACAAAAAGAACCAGATAGGGCCAAATTACAGTGCTGTACCTATACTGATAGAACTGAAATAATGCAGCAGCCCTTCCCAGTCGGCAGGGTTACAGTGGCACTGAGGTATGTGAACACAATTATATGTGTGTTTACATACTTATCACTAAAAGATATTCCTATACTGGGAGGGAATAAACTACTGGAGTACGCATATTTATGATAGCGAACCTATGCCATCCTAGTCAAGCTGTATTAGTAAAAATACAGAATGAAGTATGTCAGCATATAGGGAAATAAAACCTATAGGGTTTGGCAGCTTAATAAATTGGTATAATAAACCCTGTATATGCCATAGCTGTCACAATTGCAAAGGAATATGCATGAGCTTAAACCACCTCTGTTGAAGTTTAGCTGATCACATTTCACTTCGCAAGGGGACTGGTTAAGCATATGCATGTGGCCAGTTAGTGCAGCTCGTGAGAAGTTGAAACTGAGTATAGTATGATAGCTAGGTTGCTCAAAATGTTCAATTGCATGTCTCTATCTTCCATTAAAATGACATGGGAACTGCTAATGCCAGATTTTTGTCTCTAACTGTTCCAGTTGTGAAGAAAACTTTGTCAGTGTACTTTGTAGCTAACCAACATGCCAGTTTCAAGTTTCTAGATTACAAGAATTGACATCTCCAAGAAGCGTGGATAGCACTGCCAGAGGATGAAAACTCAGATGTTTAGTGGTAGCTGTTTAAATACACTATTTATTTATTTTGCTCACAGTGGCGGAGCAAGTATCATATTTGGAAGGCCAGCACAAAGTACTTTTCTGTATTTTGTTGCCTTAACTGGGTATTCTCCAGGGAGCTCCATTCCACAGGAACAGCAGTGTCGAACCCAGATAGACACCTGAGCTGCAGTGAGGAAAGCTGAGATCCATGAGTACAAATGGCCAGATTTAAAATACAGAGTTACATCTGCAGATCCTAGAAAACTGGCATGGATCACATTCAGCATATCTATCCAGTCTATCCCAAGTAAAGTTACACAAAGATGATTAAGGAACTGGAGCATCTGACATACGAGGAGAGGCTGAAAGAGCTGGGACTGTTCAGCCTGGAGGATCTTGCCAGTGTGCATAAATACCTGATGGGGGATAGCAAAGAAGATGGAGCCAAATTCTTCTCAGTGGTGCCCAATGAGAGGACAAGAGGCAATGGGCACAAATGGAAATACAGGAAATCCCACTTAAACAGAGAAGAGAGAGGAAAAAAAAATAAATGTGAGGGTGGTCAACCACTGGACCAGGTTGCCCAGAGAGGTTGTGGTGTCTCCATCCTTGAAGATGCTCAGAACTCAGCTGGACACAGTCCTGGGCAACCTGCTCTAGCTGACCCTGCTTTGAGCAGGGAGGTGGACTAGTGGTGGACTTAGTCCACCTATGAATTTCTGTGAGTTCAGCTACATTCCTAAAAACATTTTTAACATTTTTATCCATACACATATCTGGCCCTGATAGTTTCCTGACTAATCAAATTCTTCTCTGGTTAAGAATTCATCCCCTTTGTGGATCTGCAGCTTTAGTCACAGCATTTATTCCATTCAATACTTTTCCATTTTCTATATTATCTGTTGTGGCCAAAGTTATCTTTTTAAAGACGAGTGTTTTACAAGCCCCTGTTAAGTCTATTACATTGACTCCTGTTTTCCCTCTTTAATGCCTCCTCCACCTCCATCTAGATTTTCTTACAGTTTCTGTTTTCCTGTCAAAGTAGAATTTCTTTAAAAACCACAAGGTCCCTTTAAGCATGAAAAATCCATCTTCACTGAAGCTTACAGAACTTCTGCCTGGACTTCAGCAGTAAAAGCTGAAGTTGTATTATAGCAGTCAAAGTTGATTTTGATTCTGACGGGAACCAGCTCAAGGTTTTGAAGATCTTTGCATGAACTGATTACATGCCAAGTAATTGTGAAAAATTAACACAGGGACACCTGAATAAGAAGATATTGTATGGTCTTATTATATACTCTCTCTATATATAAAAAATAGAAAGGGAGTGTAAGAGAGCGAGCATATGACTACATACATATACATAATATGAATATACATATATACTCCATTCATATATATACACACATATATATGTACACAAATACATATATATGAATATATACACATATATTTCACTCAGTTCTAACCACGATAGAGTTCACTGATTTTGGTAAATGTAGCCATTATTTCCCTGTAATGAAAACACCTCTGCATGACTGATTAGAAGGCAATATTGGATAATGCTGACTTCTCTTTACTGTACTGCAGGTGTTAATGCACTTAGAAGTGCTACACTTCCATGATTAAATTTGCCCTCAGGAAAAAAGGAAGTATTTGCTCTTCATTAGCATTTTTGCTAGATGGGATCTCACAATCCAGTCTCAGGAACAAATGAGGCATTTTCACTCATCGCTGCAGATGCAGTATATTTGGGAAATAGGCTTTTAAGAAATGCAAATTAAGCAAAAGCTATGAAAAAACACACAGACAGGAAAAAAATCCCAAACCACTGATAAGAGTGCCACTCCTCTTTGGCAGAGCGCTCTCCTGGAAACTGCACGGTGCAGGGCTTGAAGTCACCACCCTGACTGCATTTGGCTGGCAGCAACTACGAATCCCTGCAGCTGAATGCCTGTGAGTTTTTAGTAATCTATATGAAACAGGCTACTGCTTTCAAGCGTTTTTTGATGGCCCACTGCTCCCGTCACAGATTCACTCCACTAACCTATCTTGTAACTTTGGCAGAGAGGGCAATTTGTGGCAGGATAAAAACTGACCAGCTCCTTTAGCCCTGAGGGTGGTTTTCCAGACCACATTATGAGGGTAGTGTGGTGAATTTTTTATGGCAAAGCATCTCTTCAGACATAATACATTCAGGCTGAAAGGCTGTTAATCCATCCACTGTCATGAGCAATGTGTGTGTTTAATTATGTTCCCAGGAAAATAAAGATCTCAGTTGGCTGAGTCCTCATTCTCTCCTCTCCTCTCTCTCTCACACACACACCCATTTATTAATGATGGAAAGGCCCTTAAATGTAGTTAGGTATCTTCTTCAAAGAGGCATTTGCTGTAAAAATCAGCAGGCTTCATCCTGGATAACGTCACTCAGAGTACTAAGGAAAGACTGAGCGTGGAATCAAAGATGGTGGGAGTCACAAAAACCAATTCTCTGAGAAATTTTAATGTTTCAATATAGGCCTTACTTCTCATCAGAAAATTCCAGAATAATATGAAGTTCAAAAATAAATACTGACTAAGGATTACAGAAGCATTTATTTTCCAGGAAAAAGCAGTCTTCTTAATTTATGTAGTACATTAAACATTGTGGTATATTGGATAGAGGATGATATATTAATATGACTGAAAAGTCTAAACAAAAGGAGTAAGAAGTAAAAATGAGGTATTTTATGTTATCGGAACAGCTCCTTGGAAATATTTACCCCAGATGATTTCATTAGAACTGATTTATTCACTCAAAATATTTCCATTTCAATGAAATTGTGTTTTCCAATGGTAACACTTTCCCTCATTTTTTTAATCATGTCTTTTCAGTATTTTGTTAAACCTGAAAGCATATTGCTCAATCTTTTCTTCCTGGAGGGAAATGCTCAAGTCCCAGACACATTTCATTTGGTTAAACTTAGAGATACTTACAATATTTCTTAGCACATTGTGCACATTCCTTGTCAGAAAGCTATTGAGTATTTTTTTAAGCCATTACTGAAGAATTTTTATTTAATAAAACTTCACTCAGTAACGTTAAACACTACATTTTCTGTCTCAATTTTATGTAAGTTTCATACAGGTTATTTCTGAATCCCTTGCAAAACTACACAGATTCATAGTCCAAGCTACTATTTCTGTTGCCTGCCATAGATATATATTGTCAGACAGAAATTTAACGCAGCGTTGCTAAATGTTTCCTTTCATCACACTCTCATGAAATATTGATAATATGCCCTGACGAGGTCAGACCTTGTTCCTATGCAGTATTTTGTTCTGTGAAGCTGTCATGAAATACTTTTTTCTTACTTTATTATCTCATTGGTAACATCCTGGGCCCGCTATTCATTTTTTATGCATGCATACTCTTTTCCTTCATCAGGCACAGTTCAACTCTTCTGCAAGGGCCAGTCCATGGCACACAGATGAGGGAGGAGAAACCATTTAAAGAAGTTGTTGACTGGTTTGCTTCCCTCATCTGAGCTGCTTGTTCCCATTGCCACTTCATGGTTTGTTTTTCCACTGGCTCAGCAGTACCTGTAGCACTGCACTGACTGGGGTCACTGAAATGAAGGGTTGTTTTATGGATGGTTCTTCTTTTAACCATTTCTGTGATGTGCAGTATGGCCCCATGAACTACTCCCTCTATAGCACTGAGGGGGTGAGGGAGAGGAATCAGCAGCGGGACAGATGGGAGATGAATGAAACTTCATAAACCAGCTTTGCTGCTGAAACCCGGCTGCCCCTGAACTATGGCTTCAGGCAACTTTGCTAATGTTATGGTAATTGATGGTTTGGAAGAATAAGGGCTACATGTCAGCTCTTTAATTTTTAGTTTTGTGCTTGACCAGTGTTAAGTAAAATGATACAGGGTAAACAAACCAACCAAACCTGAATCCTTTACCCAGACCTGATTAATATCAAACATTTGGCTGGTTCAAATCAAGGGGATCCCATGACCTTTTGAAGGAAGTAGAATGGTCTAGTGAAAGGGAGGAATGCAATGGAAAGAGAAGTAGGTGACCAAGGGAGACATCAGAGCCCTCTTGAAGCCAACATGAGATTCCCTATTAGCTTCAAGAGGATAGAGACATCACACTGGGCTCTGTTCCTTGCTCTGAAACAGAACTTAATTACGCTGGCTGCTGTGTCTTCATTTACAACTTTTCCAAATAATTCCCTACATGCTTTCAGCAATTTAAAGAGAGAATAAGCGTGTGGATACAACTCCTCAGTGACCCCAGAGAGCTGCATAACACAGCTGAGGTGACTGGCTTTTTGCCACCTTTTGTGCTCATCCAGGCTCCAGGATAATATGTCTGTGAAATGCCCGTCTGTCTTTTGTTAGACAAAAAGTATTTTACCCAATACAAGGCGACTCTGGGTTGGACTTTATAAGAGATAAAAAATTAATTAATAACCAGACCAAAACTTTATGGCTGCTTAAAGACTAGTCATCATGTATTGCATAGAAAGAAAGTAATGGGAATTTTGCAGAAATTAGGTACAAATGATTAACAAATTAGTACATCAAATATATTGTATTATGAATTTGACCTTCCCTTGCCTCTCAAGTCCTTCACACTTAGGAAACATTTGTAAATAGAAAACTCAGAAAAAGTGGTTTGGATTCATTAGAACTTGAAACTTTAAGATAATGAATTTCAATTTAGAAGACTTCAGAAAAAACAAAACAAAACAAACAAAAAAAACCCTAAAGCTCTAAATAACATTTTCACAAAGCTAATTTTGTGACAAAATAGTCTGAAATGGCATGCCAGAATCTGTTTGCCTGTCAGCTTTGCTGCTATGTAACTTACAAATATGCTATTAGCATTCTAGCACCTCATCTTAGCACTTACTTTCATACAAAATTAGCCCTGCATACAAGATGTACACACATGTCTTTGTGACATAGCAATGCTGATTTAAAAACTGGAATTCACAGTAACCTAATAAAAATGAGGGCTGTAAATTAACTAGGCATAATGTAGTCTTTGCAGTTCTCCAGAGTCCTTGAATAAATAAAAAAATAAATGAGGAAGAAATGTAAGTGAAAAGAAACAGCCTTTTCTTCACATGGTCTGCATTTCTAATTGAAAATTTTGGCTGGCATTAGTTGGCAGAAGCATGGAACACACAGCGTGAAAGGTCAATAAATGGGTCTAATATATGGAAAAAATGCCTTACTGGAGAAGTTGATAGACACCATCAGTTTTAGAGTTACTTATCCTGCTTGTTTACCCATTTCAAAGCCCTTTCTAACACTTTAGTGATACTAGTCCATCACATTGACTGACAAGGACCTAATCAGTTCAGGTTCCAAATTAGCAGATATAGGGGAAAACTTGTTAGTACTTAATGTCTATCCAGTTCACATAGCTGGTAGAAAACCCATATTTGTAAAAGAATAATGCTGAAAAGAAAATACACATTTCATTCTGCAACACTAATAGGCTGTGCCAGGGGTATTTTAACAGCTAGGAAAATGCTAGTGGTGTATCAGAAGAGACAAATTAAAAAGAAGCCTTACAAAACATACCTGAATCACAGCGACACTTCACATTCATCCAGTGTTGTTTTATTTAACAGTTCACAATAATTGTATTTTAGACTATTTTGTGCTTAGCCTCAGGGGAATTCTATGCTGACTTCTACAATACAAAATGAATATATTTATTTAGCTGGTGAGTCCTCCAGGGGCAAAGACTGTCTCTTATCATGTGTCTTTTACTGGGCCTGGCATAGTGGGTTTTGTCTTGATGGTGTTGTAATACAAACAAGTAACATATTTGAAAGCCAGAAGGTGCACTGTAATTGCCCACTTTGATCTCCAGGACAAAATGGCAGGGGTTTAGGAGGATACAAGTCCTACTTGCTTAGGAAGCAAATGTGACCTATACAGTGTAAGGAGTTTAATGGCTTCCTACATAACAAACAGACTCATTCATCACTAACAAGGAGAATATGAATGCTTTTGCATTCATTGCACAACCCCAAGCTACTCACTAGTAATGACAATAATGAATAATACCAGAAGCAAGTGAAATATATTTGATTTCCTTTCATTTCATTCTTCTTAGAAACTCAGCAGTGGTTCTGTATGAAATCTGGTGGTTACATTAAACTACATTTTCAATAGTGTTTAAATTAAAACTATGCACCCAGATGCCAGCTGAGAGTCTGTATTCGATGGGTCTGATGATAAAATAGAAGAAAGCCCAATTCACAGATTTAGGAAGCCAAGGTCTTTCGGCATGGCCAAGGCCTTGCTCTAGGTAATAAAGTAAATTTTTTAGATAACCTCTTTTTTTTCATTATTTGTACACGGCGTTGATCTGTTTTATTTTATTACTTTCAGCATTTAAGTCCTCAAGGATCACAGCTTCAGATTAGCAAGAAGCCCTGCAGTTACTGAAGCACAGTGAAGGGTTTTGAGCAGGGGATCAGCACCTGTTTTGCGGCTTTCATTGGAGTTACTCTTCAGCCATCTGAAGAGTAAGAAATGCCTAATAAAAAATGAGAAATGGCCAACTCAATGTCTGTAACATCTTTTTCCTGACATATCTTCCAAGTTCATTCAAAAACATTTCACTAGACCTTGATCCTTAAGTGATATAAAATAGTGCAGCTTCACTGATGTTAAAGAAAGAATCTGGACTTAACAGCAGTTGAGATTCAGGCCTGTGCTCTTTATATTACAGAGGCTATATTTACATTTGCAAGTAGTATGGTGCATGGAGTAGGAGGACTATGGATCTCAACCTACAGAGTGAAACAGAGATACAGAGGAACCAATGCCCATACTGTGTGTGATACAGGGGTTTTACTTTGGTCAGCTTTTCCCATAGAGTGAACACCCAGTAGCAGTTGGCATACAGTAGGGGTGCTGCTGGAGGGTTGACATACAGCAGAGTGCTGGGTGCTTCTGGTTTAGTTTCATCCTAAAGGATTCTGGTTTAGGTGCTCCAAGACTACATCAATATGCAGACCAAAGCATGTTTAGATGAGATGACTGGGAACTCTGTTTCAAAAGCACGGTCCTGATATGAACAAACATGAATAAACAGCATGAACCAACATAGTAAATCTAGAGTGTTCTCTTAGAGCAAATAAATTGATTTTAACTTTGAAACATTCCCCTTCAGGACGGCACCAACTATGTATGTTATTATAAACTTGAATATTCTTCAGAAGACCATTTTTGACCTACAGCCATAGGAACATAATCTGCTTGTAGCATTCTGAGCATTTTTGAGGCAAACATTTGCTCATTTATGAAACACTAATTTTCATATTCTCCAAGGATGTGCAACATGGAATACAACAATAATGTGTTGTCTCACTAGCTGCTTCTTACTAGGGGCACAGGGCATAGTTTCAGGTTCAGACTCAGGGTACCTGCTTAGATGCCTAGAATTAGGTTGAGAGAATACCACCAAGGTCCTTAACAACAATAAAGTCTCCTCCTAGTAAATACTGTTTCACTGTGCTAAAGTCCTATTGTAAGTAGAATGGATGTCTTTAGACTATTGTTGAATTAATCAAACTAAGTTTAGGTTCCTTAAGCTTTAAGTTTAGTATATAACAAAGGCAGAATGCTTTGCCAAAATTAGACTTCCAAAATGTGTGGACCTAGCATATGCCAGCCAACATTTTCTAGCATTACATTTTCATACTTAACCTAGACAAGCCAGAAAAGATAGAGAAAAAGCCAAACAGTGAGGGATAAACCAAAGACATTTTGACGAAGAAGATGTTTACGTATTTATAAAATACTCTGTTCAAAAAAAAAAGTCCTTTCTTAGACTTCAGTCTAAGCTTGGCAAAAGAATGACTATTGGTTTTATTTCTATTGCTGCAGTATCTGGGAGGTGTCACTGTTGTGTTAAAAAGAACACAACTCTAAAGCACTTTTGCTGTGGCTGAACATATTTTATCCAGTAGGTTAGGGAAATTTACTGCTAAGCATCACACAGCTAATACAGAAGATCTAAATCTCTCAGCTGTCCTAGCAAAGCTTAGCTTTATGATTCAGAATACAAAATGCAAGGCTAAGAAAATATATCATGGGCAAAGGACTGATATCCAGAACAGCATCTTGAAAACAAGTAAATAGTTTTGTAAGAATACAGGAAGTGTGTTTTTTATGGTAAATATTTTGCAGAAGAATCTTCATTTAAAGAATGTTTAAATGTCTCAGAAGTTGAAAGTATACTTTCTGAGCAATACTTACATAAAGCCTCAGAGTGACATGGAATATTATCTATTATTTCTACTGCAAGTCCATTGAAGCACAACAGAGGAAGACTTGTAGAGACTTTGCATGAGATTTCAAGTGGAAAAAAAAGGTAGGCCCTTGCCACAAAGTTTGTAGGACCCAGGTATAAAGGTGGATCAGGAGAAAGAGTACAACAATCCCCTCTTTTTAGGTGAGGAACAGAAACAAAGGACAATATCCTTATAGGTACACAGATGTCTGACTCTGAACAGTTTCATTTTAGTTGTGTCCATAGGCAGGAAACTTACTGGTGATATATAATTTTTAAATACAGACAGCCTCCATTTTCTATTCTGTCTTCTTAGCAAGCAGGTCTGAGACACATCCTGATTCTTCCCTCACTGCAGGCAAAAAGGGCAAGCAGGAGTATGTCACTGGTGTACTGTGATATTCACAGTGGCAGGGGGATGGAGGTGCTGGTGGGAAAGGAACTGAGTACTTAGAGCAGATGCAGAACTTCGGATTTTTAAGTCTTTTAAAGCTCCTGGGATAGCACAATGGGATAGTTAAACACCTGGGAGGAGGAGCTGCCTCAAGCTAGCATGTTGAGGAGGGGGCTGTCTCTAAAGCCGGCTACCTAGCAGGCAACTTCATAGAGCTAGAATATGAAACCTGGTGCACAGGGGTAAGTCTCACCCTCACTCTCACACTCCCCCCCATCCGTGTAGGTTCCACTGTGAACACCGTCAACACTTGAAACTTTTGGGTGATATTTCTGGATGATGGGCGTTTATGGTGGGAGACATGCTCTACTCCTTCCCTTTGAAGCCAGGCCACCGTGCAGCAAAATGTTCAAGATTTACATGAAGAGAGAGAAGAGAGGGTGTAGCTCACCAGCTTGGTGTAGTGGGCACTTGGAATCATAGAATCATAGAATCATTAAGGTTCAAAAAGACCTCTAAGATCATTGAGTCCAATCGTCAACCCAACACCACCATGCCCACTAAACCATGTCCCTAAGCACCTCATCTACACGTCTTTTAAATACTTCCAGGGATGGTGACTCCACCACTTCCCGGGCCAGCCTGTTCCAATGTTTAACCACTCTTTCAGTAAAGAAATTTTTCCTCACGTCCAATCTAAACCTCCCCTGGCGCAACTTGAGGCCATTTCCTCTCGTCCTATCACTAGTTACTTGGGAGAAGAGACCGACACCCACCTCGCTACAGCCTCCTTTCGGGTAGTTGTAGAGAGCGATGAGGTCTCCCCTCAGCCTCCTTTCCTCCAGGCTAAACAACCCCAGTTCCCTCAGCTGCTCCTCATAAGACTGGTGCTCCAGATCCTTCACCAGCTTCATTGCCCTTCTCTGGACATGCTCCAGCACCTCAATGTCTTTCTTGTAGTGAGGGGCCCAAAACTGAACACAGTATTCGAGGTGTGGCCTCACCAGTGCCGAGTACAGGGGCACGATCACTCCCCTGCTCCTGCTGGCCACACTATTTCTGATACAGGCCAGGATGCCATTGGCCTTCTTGGCCGCCTGGGCACACTGCCGGCTCATGTTCAGCTGGCTGTCGTCCAACACCCCCAGGTCCTTTTCTGCTGGGCAGCTTTCCAGCCACTCTTCCCCAAGCCTGTAGCGCTGCATGGGGTTGTTGTGGCCGAAGTGCAGGACCCAGCACTTGGCCTTGTTGAATCTCATACAGTTGGCCTGGGCCCATCGATCCAGCCTGTCCAGGTCCCTCTGCAGAGCCTTCCTACCCTCGAGCAGATCAACACTCCTGCCCAGTTGCATTGGAGAAGATATCTTGACTTCTGATCTCTGCTTCAAGGAGACTTTCAGCATTTGCCGAAGTCGGTAGCACAGCTGCATTTTGCAAGGAACCCTGTCCTGCTGTGTTTGTGTTCAGCATGCTGAATAGACCTGCTAGGTGAAACAAGCTGAGGAACAGCCATGCCCAGGCACGAGGAGGTGCTGAGCCACTCAAAATCCAGAATCAGCTCTGGGTATGGGCACTTCTCTGTGCCTGGAGACCTTCACATTGCAAAAAGAGGAGGCCTCGGCAAGCTCAGGCACATCCAGGCTTAGGCAGCAGTTATGACATTTATTTTCAAGGTTATGATTTTATTCTGTAGCCCTTTTGTTTTAGGCACTAAAGTTCTTTATTAGAGTTGGCCCCAAGCGACTTGCCCAAGGTTGTGGAGAAGCAGTTTATAGGAAAGCCAGATCTTCTCAGTGCCAGGCACAGCAGAGGATGTGGTCACGGATATGCCAGGAGGAGTCCATAAAACTGCAGCGACCTGTGATGAATCAGCTCTTTTGCTCTCCAGATCTCGCCATGGTAATACTGACTTTTGTTTGTAGGGGAATAAGAAAGATTTTTACCCAAACTAGTGTATGTATTTAGTGCTTGCACAGGTCAGGAATCATCTTTGTCCAGCCTGCCTTCATTATGCAGTAATACAATATGCTGGATTTCTGTGAGATAAGCCACTGTCAGCTTTATTAAGGAAGAATTTTGCCTTACAGATTAATGTAAGCAACAAGCCATTTCGAAACACCGATGGATGTATTGTGGGAATGAACATTTAAATGCAGCTTGTTCAGGCTTGTGCTGGTATTTGGTGCTGAAAAGAGCTTTTAGTGATGTCGATGGGAAACTTCAAATAACAGCTTTAAGAATTTGCCTGACAATGAACCTAGAGAAAATACCCTGGAATTACAAGATCTTTTCCTTTCAAAATAATCACACGTTAATCATATATATTATAATGAGTAATATCACTTCTTCATTCAAGCAAATTCAATTTCTGTATTTCTAACACTTTAATCTGGGCTCAAATCACAGGTGGTAAATACTATTTGCAGTTATCATTTTTCATTGCTTTTCAGTTAGAAGTCTTTTTTTTTCAACTTTGGTGGAATGAATAAGACAAAAATATATATGTGCTCAGGAAATGTATCTGTTTTCCCTGTCACTCAGAGTGGAAAGAAAAAAGCAAGAAAATTTATTGGAAGAAAAAAGCCAGCAATTCCAATTCAAATCAATAAAATATTTCTTACAGTTTAAGCATGGGATTCAGCTAATTCAATTATCATTTACAGTGTGAGCACCTACCTTGGAGCTAGTTATCTTAGATATCTTTTCCAATCAATAGTCAACTAAACACTTTTGAGGTGCAAAAATCCAACCCATTTTAGATACCTACTTTAGGAAGAAATGAATTTGCCTTTTGTTTCTTTCCACTTACCATAAGATGATGTCATACAAGTAGGCATCTACCATTAGTCTGATGAATTCTATTTTAATTGACTAACCAAAACAAGCTCCATTGAATATAAGCAACAGTTGAGGTTTTGAAGTGTTTTATCTGAGGGTTTTTTGCTGGTTTTTTTTTGTTGTTTTTTTTGCCTTCCTGTGAAGCATTACACTTGTGCCACAGCTAGCTATGGCTAGCATGTTTCTAAATGCATTAAAACCTCTTGAGTGGATGTTCTGCTAATCCACTGGGGCTAAACCACAAGCAGTGGACATAAGGAATATTTTTACCCACGGTCAGATTGGCTGAATTTTGGGATTTTTTTGCTTTCTGTGAAGTAGTGAATTTGTTCCTCTTTCTAGGCTCATCTGAACATTTTTATCTGAGCTCCCCTCCTCTTACAGGTGTCCAGATTTTCACCTCTGCTCTCCTTCCACCCTGACCTGTTCCTGCACTGTGTTACAGTTCTGGCTGGGTTTGCTCGTTTAGATGCTACTCTGGACTCTTGAAAGTGCTGTGTAGTTGTGAGGTGGTGCGATGAAGATGTGGACCCTTCTAAATTAGACTTTTTTGTCTAATGTGGCACACATCATGCTATGTTTACTAAGATCACAGAGAACTGGATTTGAGGGTTCAGATGATCTGCTTGAGCCCTCTGTTCCCATATTCCCACAAAAGCGTGCAATACAGTCAGCATAGATCTTGATCCAAAAATTTACTTAACTGCAAACTTATGAGTAGTCATATTGCCATCAATGGCATGAACTAAAGTTAGGCACATGTTTGTCAAGGGCACGCGCAGGTCAAGAAAGTATAAAATGAGGCTTTTCATAAGGTAGACATGCTTGTATAATTGTAGGTATGCTATATCTTCTGAATAATTTGCCAGAAAGGTTATATTTGGGCTCATAATTTTTCCTGGAATATTTCCCAGATCCCTGCAGAAGTAAAAGCAAATACAAGAAACCTAGGGAATTCGCCCAGTTTCATAATAAACCTAAGGAGCCCCAAAGAGATTTTATCTTTAACACACCTGGATAAAGCCAGTTTCACTCCCTGTGTAAATTCCCATTGACTCAAAAGGGTGACGGCATCTGTTTTACCTGCCCATTAATATCTTCATGTGATGAGTATGAATATAGGGCATAAAAAGGAAGGAAGGCCACCAACAACAGGATAGACAACAAATCAGAATATTTCTTGAATTCATTTTGAAGATTTCTTGTCAGAGCTTCATGTTAGTCCAGCCTCTTCACATCATGTAAAAAGGATGAGGCAGCAGGAGATGTTACGTAGACATTGCTAAAACTCTGCTTTCACAGGAGGATAATTCCGCTGGCTTAAGTGCCACAGAAAGCAGTCAAAAGTTTTCAGTCTGGAGCAGTCCTCTTAGGCCCTGGAAATGGTAGAGGTATGTTCAGCACAGGATGCAGGTAGTGATGCAGAACTGAGCGACACTTTTGTCCATTGGGCAGCATGACGTGAAGGAGGATGTCTTTTAGGTCTGGAAAACCTTCTAAATTATGCTTGGGGACTCTTACTGTTTAACCATTGCTCATAGCCATAGAGTGTGACAGAATCTGCGTATTTCAGTGTCTGGGATCTAACTGGGAATCCTCATGTAACGTAAGAGTTTAGTAACTTAGTGATAGCTAAGTAATAGCTAATGTAGGAGCCTCTTAAAGTACGATCCTTTACAAGCAGATGTTTTAATGTTTTCACTTCCTGCTTATATGTTCCAAAGCTGTGTACCGTCACAGGGAAGGGAGTGCTGTTGAAGTTTGGGACCTGAGACCATCCCCCATCCACTCTGTGTCTTTCCCCTCTCTTGAACAGTAGTTGGAGAATTGGGATGTGATGCATTAAATCTTCTTAATACTTTTGGTTGGTTCATCCTTTCTGTTTTGACATTGTATCTTGTATCTGTCATTTTTATAGATGTACATAAAATTGGTTTAAGGAACAGATTCAATTTGGCATCCAATTTTTAACCAGTGTTGCTCATAAATCATACACAGTATTTATCAGTTTTAAGAGGAAAAGGCATGGATGTCCAAGGCTTATGAATTCCTCACAGCTCCTAAATTCTCCTGGAAACCTGGCTTGTAATCATGTGGGCATACAGTTTCCACTTCCATTTTTCTGTAACTTTGACTAAGACTCAGACCAAACTTTAAAACCTGATTTACCATGAAGAGGTCATGAATTGCATCTGTTTATTAATTTTAGAATTGTTAGAAACTCAGCATTACTAAGCCTGACAGATGTTTCTCTATCTTTGATTATGCTCATAAACAGAACAATATTGCTGTACATAGATGGGATGAAGGGGAAGGTTTACTTTCCTAAATTAGCTATGGAAGTTTGAATCTGAAAGCTGCAGAATGACTCTGTATGCCACTGATTTCCGGCAGAGTTGTGGTATCAATTTGCATTTTTGTGCACCAAAGTTAAATCTTTGTCCTTTTGTTTTTTCACAGCAGTTTTCCCATCTCTTTGGCAACTCTTAGAACTAACTTCAACAACTCTGAGAATTTTAAAGTCCTCTGCCCGGGAACCTAACTAGTACAGGTCTCTTAAAGGTGCGAATTGGAGAAAGGACATCTTCTCCCAGGAAAATATCTTTGATATGATAGTTCTATCATATCAGGAAGGGTTTTTACCCACAGACTGAGGTTGACCATAATTTCTGAGACTGAATTGATATTTTTGTTGTTTCTGAAGGAATGAGACATTTCTTTTACAGAAGCAGTGCTTATTTCAATCAACACTAACAAAATATTTTATCAGCCTACTGAAATGCATGTGGGATGTTTAGTGCATATCTGAAGGAAAAATGGTCACTATTGAAATTTTTGAGAGCTCAACATTTTCTTCATCAAAACTGTCAGGAAATATCAAAGCATTTTCATAAAGTGATATTGAAAAATTTTTTTGGGGGAGGGATCAATTAAAAGTCTTTTCATAAAAATTATATAATAGTGCTTTAATTTAAAACAACATGTCTGATAATACATTTGGGGTTCATGCAATTTAAATTTTGGACTTCTGATTATATAAAATTTATGTGCTGCTTTAAGACATTTAAGACTTCACTCTTTCTTATTCCCATGAAGTGAATAATCCTTTTCTTGGTTAGTTATGAACTTCAAAAAAATCACCCTTCCTCTTTAAAGGGAAATTAACTATTACGGTTCCTCCATGTTTTCTGAGCTTTTCTTATATACATGGTACAGTGATCTGGTACCTGGATCTCTTGTACGTGATTTTGCAAGGGGAATTGATATCTGTTTGGTTGAAACCTCATAAAACTGTAGTAGTTTATATCCACAGACCTCCATTCGCACATGAGAAATTTACACAAATTATTTCATTAAGAGCTTCCCCTTCCATTTCACAGAGAAATGATTGTGTGCCCCTTTTTTTTACCTCTTGAATGCTGCAACCAATGCATTTTTAGCTCTAACATACATCATATAGGTGGAGGTTGACTTCCTGATTTAAGAAGTAGCTGCGTTTTTCAGCTGCAGACTGGGACAATAATTGTCTTTTATTGAGCTGCTGTGCTTGTTCTTCCTAAAGTAGTATTTCCAGAATTATTGTCCTGACCTCAAATCATGACACTTTGTCACTTTTTATTTGTGACTCTCACAAGGGATTCAAGCCCAAGGGGAATTCAATTGCAGAAATCAGGATCACAGGCGGAAGCGAAATCAGGGTTTGCAAGGGAGGGAATATGACTGAACAGGGCAATGTGATTCCATAAACACCACTAGCAGGTGTTTTTTCCCCCTATTCCTTCTTTACAGACTCAGTAGCAGCTTCTGTTTCAGCTAATTGTCTTTCAGAAGGATTTTCTGAGAAACTAAAGCCAGTCTATGATCAAGGACGCGCAAAAGCAGCAGAGAATCAAAAGCTTTTCTCTCCTCACCTCAGACAGGAGAGAAATTGTGAGATCAATTTCTCCACAGCACGGACTTGTCAAGTTTACCTGCATACTATTCCAGAATTTCTTTGTTCAAATTCCCTTGCGTCAGGAAATCAAACCTTCTTAAAAGTGGTTCCTTTATGGACTGGCTTTGATGTTACTTGGCTGCGACACTCTGCCGACAACATTCATTACAATCAAATGTTATCAACACATAGCCTTTAGGTTGCTAGAATACATTCTCCATGCCATTTCAAATCCAGTTTAAAAACAATGCAGTGCCAATAGTCTGGGAAGGTTCTGGTGCATGGAAGAAGTTTATTTTGATAGACAGTGAATGCTCTTTTACTTCCCTGGATTTAATTTAATTTTACTTATTTTTGGGATCCTTTACTAAATGCTGTTCCTTTGAAATTAAACATGAATTAAGAGGTAAATGTCTCTGCCAACTCTGAAGTTCAGTGATTGATACATTCTCAATTGATGTGACGTACTGGTCTGTAGTTTACCATTTTCTGGCAACATTAGGATTTGCAGTGTGGCTTATATCCAATACAATAAACATCTTAAGAATCAATCCAGAGTGTTCTTCCTTTATAGGTGTTAGACCCATGGGATAAATTAAGTAAAAACAACACCCATTAAACAAACCTTTAAATTATTGTTTTCATGTTTTATGGACATAAAAATGTACATAACTTGAAGGCAAATTAGATAACATAAATGTTAAGTTATATTTGCATTTCCAATTCTTTGGCTTGATTCACCTCAAAAACTGGGAGGCCATTTAGAAGATGGGCAGCGGTTCCCTTTACAGTATCATTCCTAATGCTTCCAACGTGATAATGTAATTTACAGTGAAAAAGAAAGATTGAAAGAAAGCAGGAAGTAGAAGATTTTTGTCTCAGAAAGAACATTTAAATGATCTGATATAGTGAGGATTGTAGGTTAAATTGTACCTTGCATAGCTTTTCCTAAAGCAGGAAGGATACCAGTTAAAGAATTATTCCTAAAATCCTGTAACTTTAAACAGAATGTTCAGTTGAAGAGGTGTTATTTCCAGAGAAAAGTAAATATTTAAGAGGTCTATTAAACATAATAACATGTCCTGCTGATAGAGGTAGTGAGTTCAACAGTGCTTGGAAAAACCTGTCTTGCGTGCTGTAAATTGATTACAAGGTTGTTTATGCAGTGGATTGGCCAGTGGAAAGTCAGCCTGCATTTATCCTGTAGTTTGCAGTTGGAAACAGGGTCTTCCCAAACTCGCGAGGGTGGATGTATCTGCTGCTGGGCTTCTGCTGATGCAGTTCCGTAGCACTACAGGCTGTTCTTGCAAGCACACAAGTGATTAGGTTAATTAAAGGACATATTTAATTATTAAAAATGAACAGGAGCTACTTCATTTCCACTGTGGCATGTCAATTATTTCTTTTCTAATATACAGGGTTTAACACTTCTGATTTCTATGATTCTATGCTTTGGAAATTGTAGGCCTAATCATTTAGTATGCTGTGGGCGTGATCAGGTCATCCCACTAATGCCAACAGAGATACGGGGGGTGAACTCAGTGTAAGAGAGAGAAGAGCAGGTACCATAAATTTAAAAAAAAAAGTCCCTAGCTTAAGTGCCCAATGACTATCATAAATTTCAGCTTCCTCATTTTCTTTTAAGTAACCTTTTTCTCCTGCCTGTGTTTTGTGCAGTAAAATGTGGTGACTTAAAGCCATAACACTGGAAAAACAGAAGACAAACTACAAGAAAACCAAAAATACTGGGTTTTAATTGTCATTATTTTTAAACTGTTCAGTGATTTTTAAAGCAGAGGTTGATGGCATCTCCTGTGACTTTAGTTGCAAAGGTAAAAAATTCTGAAAGATTTGCAAAATTTTCTCTGCAAACTTTCCCAATTTTAAAAACCTGTGTAGGTAACTTGGGTAATGCCAATTCATTGTACATATTCTGGCAATTTTTTTTTTTCTTGGTATATATGCACCTATTTCTGTATTCACTTTGGTTAAAAATATTTCTGTATATGTATTTCATCCTTTATTCTTTAGGAAGATTTCCTATCCAATCTTTGCCCATATACGTACCTGCTACATATTCAGTCAAAACAAATACAGGAAACAAGAAAAGAAAGTGTTAAAGAGTCTGCTGTGCAATACTGTTCATCCTTGTCTTTGCTATTAACATAACAGCAAAAGCTATCAGGTCAGGGTATTTTTTATGTCTGTGAGTGTAGTCTGTATCTGATCTTTGCTCTTTCCTGAAAGGGTTTGGTTTAAATCATCCCAGTAGCACAAAGTCTCACATTCACAGTCTTCTATTTTAGTTTTCCTTTCAAGGAATTACTGCAGTTTTAACCTGCCTCTTGCTCTCTTTCCTAGTGCAAAGCTGTGTGATTACAGGGGAAGGGTGATGAACCACATCAGCTCTGTCTCTTAATCTTCTTATAAAGCCTAACAGATTCTGAAGATGAAATTTGGCAAATGTTAATTGTACGTGCAGAATTCATGCTGGGAAAATCTCCTTCAGAAAAAAAAAATCCAAAAAAATAGAGAAGAAAAAAAGCTGAGTGCACAGCCAGATTGTTATACAAGATGTTTATTTCCATCAAATCTAGCCCAGTGGAGGCTATGCAGAAAATAGGCCAAAGCTGCGGAGTTGTGACATCATAACATCATCAGAAAGGTCAAAGAAAACATTGGCACACTGAGAAATACTAGTTTATAGTACTGGTCATTTTTGTCTATATTTAATATCTTTTTTTTTTCCCTACGTATTGGAGTAGAGCCTGACAGTGGTAAGCAAGCCTGGGCTGTTTTAAAACTTCCAAAGAAACATGTTTGTGATAGCACGTGGCAGCATAGGAACATGGTTGTGAGAACTACTCATTGTTTTGATGACAAAAATGAAAACCAGAAGAAAAACAAAGACAAAATTTTGGTAGAGTGTGAAAAGTTGCATTTAGCTTAAACTTGACTTTGGAATTTTGTCATAAGAAATTGAAACATTTTGCATACAGCACATCTGAATGAATCTACTGATTCCTTAAAAAAAAAAACTTTTTTTTTTTCTCAGTCAGTTCAAGACCAAAATAATGAATTAAATTAAATGTCATGAAACTCTTTGTTTCTGTTGAATAACCTCATGATTAGAAACATTTCTCCAGCTCTCGCTGTATTGTTGTCAGGCTCAGAATGGCACCGATGCACAGTTGCTGTTCTGTTCTATCCTTGAGGAATTTACAGTTTAGCCAGGCATCCCATTACATTCACATGGATTGCCTCTTCTCATGTTATGACTAAAATGAGGCATATATATGCTCAAGTACATAATAAATTCTACACAAAGTAAACATTTTTAATCCATATTTATTTTAGCTTTCATGCCTCTTCATACTTGTGGCTAGATGTAAAAAAAAAACCCCAAAAAAATCAGACAACTCTATTCACAAAAAGATGTTAGTAAATAGGCACAATTGCCTGAGTATAATAATAATTCTAACTAGTTTCTTACATATTGGTTAATGCCCATTTTTTAAATCAACTTTGTTTTCTTATATGCTGTATATAAGCAAAACAAATACCAGGGGCATTTTAAGTGATCATATGTAGGTATCGTGGCTTGGGTACAGAGGAAGGTACAGTTAATTCATGTGTTATTCCCTGCCCTGTGTGAAGTAAGTTATTTCAAGAAAGGAAAGAACATGGTGCCGATAGGCTAGTGCTAGCCCATAAGAAACACCAGTGACCTGAGAGCACAGGGAGGTCAGGTGAGGCGCATCAAGTTTTCAGGCTCCAAGCTGCTGCTGCTACGTAGGCAAAGCCTCCTGCTCTCCTTCTGGCCAAAGGATGGCATCCTGTTGCAGGGCCACAGGAGGGGCGAGGGCACCTATGTCATACCCACTAGATGCCTTGCTACTCAAGAAATAACTAAAAACATTTAATCTATGCTTTTTTTTTTTTTTTTTAGCTACACAGATTGGGTGACAGTCTTCTGTAGGCTCTCCAAACAGAAATTTGGAAACCAGTCTTAACAGCAGATTGTATTTGCCCCAGCTTGTGTACGCAAGGGGAGGAGAAAGCAACAAGGCTGAGGATTCATCCGACCAAGTGTAGATGCCTACAGCACAGTTGGTATGTAGGCTGTTTGCCAGGTTCATGGAGAGAAATAGGCATTGCCAGAGAGCAATTTTTCTAATTCTAAAGTAAATATCCAAAACAGGTCAGGCAAATCATGCCATAAAATGTCTACTTCTGCAGTGTTGCACGAGGGGAACCCCTGGTGACTAAATCACAGGATCTGCACTGTAGATGTCTGAAATCAGATGAAATTAATCTCATCCCAGATCTCCTTTTGCACCTCCGTCCCTCCTGGGACAAGGATTCAACATGGCTTCTCACATAGAAACTTCTTTCAGGCACATATTTTTGTGTGCGCTTGTATGGTGCCTGGCACAATGGAGACTACTTCAAGGCTTTGTTCATATGGTGCAACATCTACCTCCCAGGGATCCTGGGAAAATATCCTTATCTCAGGGATAAGGGTATTTTCCAGTGGCAGAATCATCCAGCTCCAATGCTGAGTGATATTTCAGTATTTCTACATTGACTTCTATAATTAACACAAATTTTTCAGCCAAAAAAATACCCCTAAAGATCTTATTAGCCTGAAGTTTAATTTGTGATGGCAAATTCTGAGCTGAGCACTTTAAGCCTTCTTTTGGGGAATGCAACCTACTATTGCTTGCTTACTCACTGATGGGCACTTAGGCACATGAGATGATCCCACAGGCACCTGCAGGGTCATGGCTACAGGTCTGTGCTGGCTTCGCAAACTAGAGGACCAGTTTGTGCTCTTGTCACAACTTCAAGGCTGTTGAAGTTGTGACAATTAAAATTACAAACTCACTGTTTGTAATTTTATACCTTGTTTGTAACTTTATACCTCCAGTGGCACACTTGTCGCAACTGAGGAATGGAACCTGTAGATAAGAGCACACAAATATTTATTTCGGTCCCATGAAACCATCTGGCCTGTAAGTCCTCAGGAGCTGTGCCCTTTCTTATTTGCAATGTGTAAGCCAATGTCCAGGGCTGGTGCTGGACTCTGAAGGCAGTAGAGGAGGTGCTTTCAGCCTCAAAGCTGTTCAGATAGCTCAGCCTTCTCTTTTGCTGCATTTCTTCTTCATTACAGACTAAATACTTGTCCCACAAAGGTTAAAACTTTGTATGTCAGGAAAATCAGTTCTTGATTTACTGTCATTTGCTTTAGCTCTGTCCCTTGGCTAACTTCCAGTGGGATTTATTTGATTAAGGTATAAACGAGACAAAATGGAACGATAATAGGCATTCAAACAAAACCAAACTTTGTCATGATTATTCTGTGATTTATAGCTGATATCCAGAGGATGGAGGAACACTAATCAAAAGAGGAAAATTTTGCACATAAAAACCAGACAGTCCTGATGCAATCAAAATTGAATCAAACAAATGACAATTCAAATTAGCCAACATTTATTTTCCTCTTTTCCTTCTAGTGAGTGAATGACTTTCAACCCAGAAAGGGTTTGAGATGATTAGAAATTTAGGTCTGCTGCCCTTTTACGCTTTAAATTAGTTTGATATTTTGAATATATTAATCTTGCCTCTGTCTTAAATCACGATGGCTCTCACCACTCTTTGTATAAATAGCTGTCTTATTAAGGCTCATTCTGTGCTGAATTCCAATGAGCACAAGAACTTACCACTTTTTCAGTATGTGTGAAGTGTGCCTTCACAAAAAAAGCTTTAAATAAAACTGTTGTGTGCATTTTCTTGATGATGGTGGTGGAATGACCAGTATCTTCATATTAGGCTTTTCAGAAGGATGCTCCTGATAACTGTTTTTTCCTTTTGGGTTCCCTCAGCTGTTATTTTGCTGACCAAGCAAAATAACTTCCCTGAACAATATGAGCATACTTTGAGGGCCTTATGTATTGAAAGGCTGCAGATCTTTATGCTTGCCCTTTCAATTTTTATGTGAGTGACAGTGAAAGCTGGGCCTGATAAAATTGTTAAGAGGTTTCATTCTCTTATCTAGTGTTCCCTTTTCATCTTCCCAACCTCTGCGCATCATCAAGATTAATGTTTCAAGTTAGAGAAAGCTCAATCATTGGAGCTTTCAGATGGCAGCTATAGATGAGATTTCCCAATATTGATCCCCTCTCCCTCCATTTCTTTTCTTTCCACATCTGAATCATATCTGTCTGAATTATGAGCCAGCACAGATTTCTTGCTCTGGCAGATTGCATTAGAATCATGTAGGGCTGGGCTTCGGGCTATCGATTAGCAGCAGACTGACTCCACTGTTAACCAGACGTTTCTTCTTCTGCCAGAGACATCTCCATTCACAAATACCTGTGTGGAGACACAGAACCTGCTGCACTGTGGGGAAAGCTGCGCTGCCATTGTTTGAATGGATGTTAGCAAAAGGACCAAAACCACTCTTTGTCTTTGATGCCCATGAGAACTGACATAGACAGTGTTGAGCCTCTTTTGACAGGAGGTGTGCATGTTGGGAAAGACTAAGTGACCCTGAGGTCTGTTTCAGGCCTTTGCTTCTATGATAAACAAGTGCTCCATGATCACTGATATAAGTGTAGTGACTTAAATGAGATCAAATTTGGGGAAACTTGGCCATGACTGTTAGGCTTGGTTCACAAAATGAATTAAACATGGCAGCATTCAACCTCATTTTAAAGTGCCTTTTTGTCAGTTGAATCTGAAGGTGACTCACCACATCATGCATGGAAATGCAAATGCCTTTGATGGATTCTCATGGTGGGGGTGTGCACGCAGTACACAGTAGTATGCGGTATTGATTCGCCAGCAGCATGTTATGTTATTTACCAGAGCAATTTTTTGTCTTATATTGTTATTTTAAAGGGGTCATCCATGAGTGCCAACATTTTAAGACAGAAATGTATGCAGAACTCTAATTTTATAAAGCCTGGTAAACATGCATTGGAACGGAGAGTCAATATTGTAGTATTTTAATGAAGTAGTTATGAAACATGGCTGAGAAAAAATAAAGAGACTCTAAGATATAAACCAACATAAAGCAGTACAGGTACAATGGGTACAGCTGAATGACTAATTTTAGACTGAATGACTGAGTATAGAGTTTAAGAAATCTGGTATATAAGGTACAGCAAGCGACAGAATTCCTACATGTAGTTCACATTTCTCCTTCTGAGGAAGAGCAGTAGTGAAGACAGATTCATGTAGTGCAGTGAAGTGCCAACCTTGGAACAGTCACCTGAATCTCCTTGCATGGAGAAAGATAGGAAATGCAAGAAGGTAGCTCCAACTCACATGTGCTGGATTGCCTTCTAGAGCTGCCCGTATTCCCCATGGATAGTTTAAGACATACACAAGGGGCAACAGTGGAAAGTCCCAAGAAAGGAAATCCTGTCAGATCCGGGCTACAGAACAAAACATTTTCGGGATGAGGGTGGTTAAGCGCTGGAACAGACTGCTCAGGGAAGCTGTGGGTGAGGCCCTGAGCAAATTCACCTCACTTTGAAGTTAACACTTCTTTGAGCATGTGGTCGGACTAGAGGTTGGACTACAGACCTCCAATTAAAACTCAATCTCAGTCTTCCTGTGATTTTGTGTACTCTTAGCTTAGGTACTCTGCCTCCATCCCTCATCCCAAATCTTCCTCTTTTTACAGTAGTACTGATCCTGGACATATGTACAGGTGTACTTGGTCACTGATCTCACTAAGAATATTTGTATGCATAAAACTAAGCATATTCTTGGAACAGGGCTATATATATATGTGGACATTGGTACAATCTCTTCCCTATCTTTCCTTTCCCCTTTCCACAAATGCTTCAAGAGGTTTTAAGTTTTCTTTTTGCCAACTCCCATTTCAATTGCGACATTTGCATATTGTTATAGACCTTTATCTTTCTAACTGATTTGTCTTGCTTCCACTGAGATTGTAGTTGCCACTAATACAAATAAAAAATCTGTGATCTTTTTCTATGTTTATCAAGAAAACACCTTGAAAATGTGTCGTGGTTTAACCTCAGTCAGCAACTGAACACCATGCAGCCGCGCGCTCACTCCCCCACCCCCTGGTGGGATGGGGGAGAGAATTGGAAGAGCACAAGTGAGAAAAACTCATGGGTTGAGATAAAAACAGTTCAATAATTGAAATAAAATGATAATAATAATAATAAAATAATAATAATAATAATACACAAAGCAAACGATGCACAGTACAATTGCTCACCACCTGCCGACCAATGCCCAGGCAGTCCCCGAGCCGCGGCCCCCCCCGCCACCTTTTCT
>NW_008824473.1:4299913-4310191 GCF_000699105.1 Pygoscelis adeliae
GGATGGGGGAGAGAATTGGAAGAGCACAAGTGAGAAAAACTCATGGGTTGAGATAAAACAGTTTAATAATTGAAATAAAATGATAATAATATAATAATAATACACAAAGCAAGTGATGCACAGTACAATTGCTCACCACCAGCCGACCGATGCCCAGGCAGTCCCCGAGCAGCGGCCCCCCCGGCCAGCTTCCCCCAGTTTATGTACTGAGCATGACGTCACATGGTATGGAATGTCCCTTTGGCCAGTTGGGGTCAGCTGTCCTGGCTGTGCCCCCTCCCAGCTTCTTGTGCACCTCCAGCCTTCTCAGTCGGTAGAGCATGGGAAATTAAAAAGCCCTTGACTAGTGTAAGCACTACCTAGCAACAACTAAAACATTGGTGCATTATCAACTTTGTTCTCATCCTAAATGCAAAACACAGCACGGTACCAGCTACTAGGAAGGAAATTAACTCTATCCCTGCCGAAACCAGGACAAAATGACTGAAAAAAAGACAGTCTTTTTGGTGCCTCAGATGTGGCTTGCAATTTTTTGAATAGGAAAGGTAACTGTTTGAATGATATCTGTTGATGTTCAGAGACTGCCTCAAAGATGAGTCACTAGAACTGGCAAACGCAACCTTGAAAATGCCAATAAGTTGTTCTTCTCCTTTCTGTCATTACACTGACTGAAATGTTACCTTGATGTAATACTAGCATTATGCTTTCCTACATTACACTCCATGCAAATTGTATTTACTACTGTACTTCAAATGGTCAAAGGTGTATTATTTACGTTAGACGTTACAGGAAATTTTTACCAGAGGTGGTAAAAATCCATACAGCCTCTGATAAAATCCGTAGAGCCTTGCAGGACCAAATTAAATTTACTTAGCTACATAAATTCAGTAGAAAGGTTATTTTCAGCTATATGGAGGCCAATGCATGAAATTTTGGGAATGCTAACTGTAAGAGACTGCACATGCTCTTCTCATAAAAATATATCCATATATGTGTTTCTAATTTTACCCTTAGTACATACTCATCTTTCCTTCAAAAGAATGGGAAGGCAGAGCAATTGATACTATTTATTGACTTTAGTACAGGCCAGATAAGAGGACAATGGTCTGGCTGAGCTGCCAAGCTCAACAGGCTGTGATCAGCAGCACAAAGTTCAGCTGGAAGCCAGTCGCTAGTGTTGCACTCCGGGGGTCAACACTGGGTACAATACTGTTGAAGCTCTTCATTAATGATCTGGATAGTGGGACCGAATGTAGCCTCAGCATGTTTGCAGATGACACAAAACCGGGAGGAGCAGTTGATACACCAGATGGGTGTGCTGCCATTCAGAAGGACCTCAACAGGTATGACAGATGGGCTGGCAGGAACCTCATGAAGTTCAACAAAAGCAAATACCAAGAAATAACCCCATGCACCAGTACAGGCTGGAGGCAAGCTGGCTGGAAAGCAGCTCTACAGAGAAAGACCTTGGGGTCCTGGTGGACAACAGGCTGACCATGAGCCAGCAATGTGCCCTTGCAGCAAAGGTGTCCAACAGCATCCTGGGCTGCATTAGGAAGACCTATGGGTCAAGGGAGATGATCCTTCTGCTCAACTCACCCCTGGTGAGACACAGCTGGAGTGCCAGGTCCAGTTCTGGACTCCCCAGTAAAAAAGAGACAAAGACATACTGGACCAAGTCCACCAAAGGGCCAGGAAAACGATTAAGAGACTGGAGCATCTCACATACGAGGAGAGGCTGAGAGAGCTGGGACTGTTCAGCCTGGAGCAGAGAAGGCTCAAGGGGATCTTATCCATGTGTGTAAATACATGATGCGGGGAAGTAAAAAAGATGGAGCCAGGCTCCTCTCAGTGGTGCCCAGTGACAGGATGATAGGCAACAGGTGCAAATTCAAATACAGGAAACTCAACTTAAACACAAGACAAATATTTTTTACTGTGAGAGTGGTCAAACACTGAACCAGTTATGGTCACAGGTTGCCCAGTGAGGTTGTAGAGTCTCCATCCTTGGAGATACTCAAAATCCTGATCCTGCTTTGAGCAGGGGAGTCTCAGTAGATGATCTCCAGATGTCCCTGCCATCCTCAGCCATTTTTTTATTTTCTGTTATTTCACAAATATCCAAGAGTAGTGGTTGGCATAGTTATGAACTCAGGCAATATGATAAAGAAATTATCTAAAATACTTGTAAGTTAGCTGCTCTGAATAATTACGGAAGACCATTGTTCGGCATGCTCATTAAACCGTTGGATCTATCTTCATTTCAAAACAGACCTGTGCAACAGACTAACTCTTCTCAAAAATAGGACATATGTAGTCTTAAAAAGAAAGGTAAAGCAAGGACATACAAAACTTCATAACTGTTCATTCAAGTGATTAGATGTACAAACTCATTACATATGAACAACTATTTTGAAATAATATAAAGGCTAAGAGATAAAACAAGAAGGGAATTTATGAGCTGAAGGAAGCATTCTTTAGAGAAAAGTCCTGGAAAATACATTAATGTGATAGAAAATGCTAGCTCCCTTTAAAAAGATTTTGCACCAGGCCATGCAATATAATGGAAAATTGTATCACCTCCACAGAATTCTATGGGATCCTTCAGAAATTCTAGACAAAGATTTTAATTTTCTATTAAATCTGAAAGATTTTTAGTATAATTTTCATGGATCCATATGACTTCTCTACAAAAGACTCTTAGCTTCCTCACATCATTCAGATCCTCAACAGTAGTGTGAACATTCATTTATTTTATTGTTATTATTTTTGGCTTTCTTTTATTTTCACTGGATAAAAAACCCGAAACTTCCAGTAATGATAAACTCAATTCAGAGTTGTTGTGTCTAGTTAGTAGAGCATGCATTGTACCTGTCACGGTCTTTTAGGCCTCAGAGAACTAACAAATGCTTTTAGCCTTTGTGACTGCTGATGGAGAGTGCATACATTACTGTCTGTTTTTATACCCACTTCATGGGGGTGTAGTTCTGTTTTTACTCTCTGGTATTCTCTCTGAGGCATAACAGCTAAAAACGCTATTTAACTTCAATTCTAGTGCAGGATGGCTATGAACTATCAGACGTAGAAGAGCTTTTTTTTTTTAAATATGATTGGCTTAAGAACTTTCTTTCAAAAGTAAAGTAAAATAAAATGAAATAAAATTATAAAATAAAATGAAATTAAATAAAATAAAATAAACAGAACAAAAAACCACCCACTGTTCTGCCAGTTCATCTGAAAATGTGTTTAACATTTTTGACAGATATTTGACAATCAGGCAGGTATGCAATTATCTCATTGGTGGAATTACACAGAAAGTACATCATCCTATTGTGTAAAACTCTTCTGACATGCTTCCCCAGACACAAAGTACAGAGCCTATCTGCCAGCCAAGCAATCACTGTAAATGAACTTCAAGCTTTAATGTGCACCTCTGCTTGGTGTTGGAGAGCATTTTAGTTATGTACATGCTGTGGTTTAGCTGGTCTGTGCCTTCCCTTGTTGAGGAATTCTGACATTAATGAAGTGTCTCCCGCTAAATCTAAACCAGTTCTTACTCTCCGTAAGATAATCATGTGAAAAAAGTTACTGTGTGTGTTTTCATGGTTGATAATTTTCTTCCATTACAATTTCAAAACTTACATGAATCTGGTGATTTTCTCCATTATTTATTTTGCAGAAAAACAGGTATGTCAGTGGTCATACAATGCACAGCAACTGATACTGAGAAAAAAATCCAGACTATGTAATGGCTGCTTATTCTTCACTTTGATGTTTCTCTAACAATTGTCAGCTAAGTATAAGAATTTGGTATCCACGTCTTTCTTCCTTTGTATTATGCAAAGCTCCACCACCCGCTAAAAATCAGTGTTGTGGTAAAGAGAGAAGGTACATGAGACTTCAGCGGGTGCTAGGAGGTTTTCTTCTATAAAACTGCACTTGTTCAGGAGGTCTTCAGTTACATTTTAGCAGGATGTTATTTATGTGCACGTATTTCTCCTCTAAAAGTTTGCAAAGGGCAAACTAGGTAATATGATTAAGTAGCTGAACACAGTAAAGGTTCCAAAAACTAGGTCATTATTGAGATTAACGACTGGATTAAAAGGATTTAGGAGAGTGGTAGGATTTTGATTTGCATATTACTCCAAAGACCTTTGACTTATGTAAAGCCTCCTCTTAAAGACTATCAAGCCAAAGTATTACATCAAGCAATTTAGTTGTTGCAAATTACTCTTGCCTGTTTTTTGACCTTGTGTATATTACCCATATTTCTACAGCGGAATTATTTTTCATAATTCAACACTTGGGTTGCTCCTTTGGATGTGGCAAATGCACAGGGAGCACTAATATGAATGAGATAAGTTGTAAAATAATTAAATCTTATTAAGTATAAGCTATGGGATTCTTGAAGGATTTCACCTGAGAGTATTTTAGCCAGCTGCTAAACCAGGAGACCTTGTTTAACAGCAGATTCTAGCAATTCAATCAAAATCAAGTCTCCATCAAAAGCCTCACAAGTTTATTTAGATTAACCTTTGTGCCACTCTACAAGAGTATACATAGCTGTTTTGGTATATGAAAAATATATCTAAGAGCTGAAGCCTATAACTGCTTTGGGAAGTTAAACTGGAGGGTCTGCATGGCTGAGGCCACCCATTTAGCATCAGCTAAAGGAAAAAAATAGTTTTAGGGGTTACTTAGTATAAAAATCTCTCCATTGACAGCACGTGTTTGTGTCTCAGCCTGTCTGAGAAGGCTGTTTATGGTACCTGTACGTTTCAATGTATGAAAGAAGGAGGGGAGGTGCTTCTGTGTGGGTGATTTAGCACAAACAAATGTGGTGGTGGGAAAGAGGACAGATGACATTCTGCAGGTGAATGATTCTGTAAGACATGACATTTATGACAATAGGCAAAATAGGCAAAATGTTTTCAATACACCACAGGGTTAGAAAAGGTAAATAATTTTAGGATTTTCAGCACCAACTTGATAAATGACAGCAAATACTTGCAGATCATATTTTCATAAATCATATTCTTCATATATTATCTAGTCACTCGTACCTGAAAAGCAGCCTATTTATTTTTATAAACCTTTAATCTGGCAAATGATCTTATCATTTTACTGCTGTGCTTTTAAACAGTATTACTTTAAAATGTCAGTCTCCACTGGCCCATCAGAGTTGGGATGATGTCATTTCAGAAACTGCCTCAATCACCCTCAACCTCAAAAGTACAAATTCTACTCAAAGGTACTAGTAATACTGATGTGTCTGAAAAAGAATATAAGTGGTATGTGGGATCATTAGTTCATCTAAGAGATTCATGTACATATGTTACAACATGCGTAAGATTTTCTGGGTTCAGGGGGAATGGATTGCAGATTTCCCATGTAAATCAATCTTAATTATGCAGTGATGAAATGAATACAGAATTAAGGCCAAGGAATGGTCCAATATGGTAAGTTTAGATTTATCGTTCAGGAGTTGTTTTAGTGTCAAGATATCATTTGTGCAATGTTGTATGAGACAATCAGCAACTTTTAGATTTTAAAAAGCCTAAATCAAAACATACAATTCTTACATATAGAAAATACCAAAGCTGCTCTCTGAAGGCAGCTTCAGCTCTAACAAACTGTAGCTTTCAACATTTTCTTCTGTCAACATTTTCTTCTGTCAGGACCTTTGTGGCAGAGTTATGATGAGGAACACAGCATTTCCACCTCCCGGCTTCTTCCACTTAATTTTGCTTGCAGTCGAGCTGGATTTCTATTTCTACAGCATTCAGATTTCATCAAATGTTTTTTCCACTCTAAAAATGTTATTCTTCTTCCTTTCCTTAAGCACTTTTCCACTGTGATTACAGAAAGCAACATTTTAAAAGTGCATTGTGAAAAGGTGTCATTCATGTAGAAAACTCCAAGAGAAAAACACTGCATTTTTAAATCTGGTCTCTAAGGTCCCAAGGCTGAAGGGGAAAGAGGGATAGAAAGGGATAGAACAAAAGCTTATGTGGTAAATTGACATGACTAATGTCTATGGTTCTGACCAGGTGTTAGATTTTGATCCCAGGATTTTTTTTTCTCTGTTTTACTTAATTATTGGCTGTTGACTTTAAAATGTGAGGATCACAACACAGGCTGCCTCAAAGACAAGCAGCCCAATATCCAAGATGCAGATTTAGCTTCTCTGTATTGTTTGCTTATCCTTTTCTGGAGTCTTGGCCGTAATGTCTTCAGAAGGAGAGGTGGAGAGCTTGCCCCATCCAAAAGTGCATGTAACCTGATGGTAAAGGCCACCACTTCAGAAGCAAGAACTGTGCGTTTGAACTTTGTTAGACTGAGGAGATTTCCAGCCCAGGAACCCTACGCATCCTGGGAGAGTGCCCTTGCCTCTAAGCTGTAGCATTAGAAGTAATATTTGTAGTGATAAGTTGTTGCAACTACCTTTTATGAAGTGTCACATCTTGTTGATTTACTTTGGACATGTCGTGAGGATAGCTAGCAGGTTACTCCTTTGAGGGGATTCACACTGAGAAGTGCTATGTTGCTGGATTCCTTTCAAGTTTGAATGGAAGATAGATGCTGAAATATCCAACTGCCACACTCATGGTTCTGTAGAAAACAATTTTAGCTGCCAGGGAACCTTAGAAGCCCAAGAGGCACCTACAGAAGTAGGAAATAGCTGAGTAAGGGATCTGGGGCTTTAATATTCAAACCTGATTTTGGTGTTTAAGAGCCTTAAGAGCCTTTCAAAAAGACCTCAGGTTTGGAAGGCACAGCATGTTAGAACAGAAGTGTTGTGACAGAGTGAACGCCCATCCCACAGGTTGTCCCCAGCCCTTCGCAGAGGGGTGACGGCGTTCATTCAGCCAGCCCTGCCTGCAGGTCCCGGGAAGTGCTGGGTGAAAGCCTCACCACACACAGACTCTGACTGCCTACAAGCAGTTAGTAGCAAACAAGCACATATTGGTGGATTATACTAGTTCATCACGACTGACATAAACATGTTTATTATTATCTACTCTTGGCTTCGGTAGCTGTTTCTTGCTCCAGCAGAGGTTTCTGTTTAAGGATTAAATGATGTTCTCTACAAAATGAGGAAGAAGTAACTAAGCAGTATTTCTTCTACTTTTGAGGATCAAAAAAATTGTTTCAAAGCAAATATTTCAATGCACAAAATCAGGATCATTTTAAGGGAAGATTAATTGTTTGTTAATTACTAATTCTTATTTGCAGAATCTAGAAGGAAGCAGTCCTGAAAGAATAATCAGTAAACATCAGTTATAACAATACTGCAGAACAGCATCTTCATAACTCTGGAGTAAAGACACCTTCCTCTAAAATAATCAGAGATAAACCACAATTTTTCACCATCATTCTTGCAGACATTATGTTTTGGAAGCAGATTCCTGGTTTCTCTCCGACTGTTGCAGATCTCTGAGGCAGTGAAAAGTGGCTGTGTTCTGTCTAAACATAGCCAGTGGAGAAAATAAATTCCAGAAAGAAGCTCCATGTTGCTAGATAATTAGCAAAGACAAAGTGTTTGGCCAATGATGGCTTAAGCAGCTTGGCTTGGCTAATAATGCTGTGGGATTTAATTCAGCTGATGAACATGTGCTCAGAAAGCTCGCTACAAAAAAAAAAAAATCAAAAATTCAAGGTACTACTTGAAAATTCTTATTCTTCAACCAAGTGAATTTAAAATCTCCTACGTGTAGGACAAGGAGAGGAAGAAGAGATTCTTGGATGATTTTTTTTTTTAATGAAAACAAATTTTCTTTTAAGAAGAAGCCACTTGAAGTGATAAAAAAATTTGATGCAATATCTCTGGTTTCACTTTCACACAAAAATAATTATAAATTTAAAGAATCAGGTGTGCACACCACAAACTTCAGCAGGTCAACATAAGAAGAGCTCTAGTTCACAAGGACTGTGCAGTACCATTGGGAGTTTAAGATTTGGACTTCCCAGTAGTTCCAGCAGGTCTCAAGCAGCCCCAAGATCTTATTGCCTTATTCAGACATCTAGACATAAAGGGCCAGCTTTTCTAAGATTCTCAAGATAGCTTGGGAAGATGCCAACATAAAATTATTGGTAGAAGCCAAACACATTTGTATGGGTTTAGGAGGTTTATTGTTGTTTTGGAATGGTGGAGGTTTTTGTACTTTTTTTTGTTGTTGTGTGTGGTTTTTTGTTTTTTTGTTTTTTTGTTTTTTAAATCCCACAGGTATCTACAGGAACATTTGGAAATGTTAAATTGTGGCTCTGAATTTCTTCCCCAAACAGTGTCCACTCTAAATATAGGATTCACCTACCTTTACCTATAGTAGTTGGGCATCTACTCCAAGCTAGACAGCTGCATTCCCTCTAACAGTACTCACTTCCAGAGAGTAATTCATTCCAATCTGGCTAACCTTTTTAATGATAAACAGAATCACCCTCAGGAAGTTCCTGTCACTCTTCATTGACTCGCATTTAAACTAGATTATTAACTTCTAGATGGCTAAAGTTAGGTGAATCATAGAATCATAGAATCATTAAGGTTCGAAAAGACCTCTAAGATCATCGACTCCAACCGTCAACCCAACACCACCATGCCCACTAAACCATGTCCCTAAGCGCCTCATCTACACGTCCAGGGATGGGGACTCAACCACTTCCCTGGGCAGCCTGTTCCAATGTTTAACCACTCTTTCAGTAAAGAAATTTTTCCTCATGTCCAATCTAAACCTCCCCTGGTGCAACTTGAGGCCATTTCCTCTTGTCCTATCACTAGTTACTTGGGAGAAGAGACCGACACCCACCTCGCTACAGCCTCCTTTCAGGTAGTTGTAGAGCGCGATGAGGTCTCCCCTCAGCCTCCTTTTCTCCAGGCTAAACAACCCCAGCTCCCTCAGCCGCTCCTCATAAGACTTGTTCTCCAGACCCCTCACCAGCCTCGTTGCCCTTCTCTGGACATGCTCCAGCACCTCAACGTCCTTCTTGTAGTGAGGGGCCCAAAACTGAACACAGTATTCGAGGTGCGGCCTCACCAGTGCCGAGTACAGGGGCATGATCACTTCCCTACTCCTGCTGGCCACACTATTTCTGATACAGGCCAGGATGCCATTGGCCTTCTTGGCCACCTGGGCACACTGCTGGCTCATGTTTAGCCGGCTGTCGACCAACACCCCCAGGTCCTTTTCTGCTGGGCAGCTTTCCAGCCACTCTTCCCCAAGCCTGTAGCGCTGCATGGGGTTGTTGTTGTGAATCCCATCTGAAAAGACAATGTTTAAATGATGAATGGGACAAACAGGAAGGTGACAAGAAAGAAGGACAAGATAAGTTTTTTTTTTTAAATACATTCTAGAATTAACCAGCACAGTGTGTAACCGTTATCAAATCAGCACCAGAAACTGTATTTTTTTACTAATCTAAGTTTTCATTACTTCAGTAATTGCAATGCAGAAGAATATCTATCAGTACGAGGAAGCTGGGATCTGCCACTCAAATTCAGCCTGCTAGTCAGAGAAGTCCCTGTATTACAGAAATCAGTTAAATTGTCTGTCCTTTCTTTTAACAAGAGGTAATTCATATTACAGACTATTTCCATCAGGATGGGTTGTCATATCAACTTAACTTAAAGTAAGTGGTCTGATCATACTATATTTTGAATACACACACAAACATGTGCACGTTTCTCCAAATTCCAGTTGCAGAATGGAGTGACTTCCAATAATAATTACATGATTTTAATTTTCTCATCTTATTACTGAGTGTACACACTCGGTATCTAAATTGTATCTAAAATGTTGGAAGAATGAGCCAAAGCATAATGATGTTTTTTTCACATGATACAGTAGCTGTGCTTATACCACAGGGCAATGTGTGGGTCTCAATGATTCTCCATGTGAATTCTGGCTGCAGTATGTCCCCATGCATCCCAGTGTCCTCTAGCAGGAAATTTGGATGCCCATGGTGCTTTGATATGCTCCAAGAGGTTTCAAAATCAGCAAATGGAACTGCATGGCACAGCTCAAAGTGCACCCAATTTGCAGCACAGACACTACCAGTGAGAGCTAATTAAGTATGTTGTAATTAAAATAGGGTGAATTCACTAGTGCTGATTAACTGAAAACAGAATAGTTGTGGCTTTAAGTTGGGACTGCCTTATTAAACATTCAGCAGATCAAGCTTGTGAGCAAATTCTAAAACTGCCTATATTATACTTAGGTCACCAGTATCTTGTTCCTTGCTGCTGTCCTTGTGAGGTGCTCCCACTTTGAGTTTGCAAAAAAC
>NW_008824473.1:4310303-4314582 GCF_000699105.1 Pygoscelis adeliae
TTTCCTTTCGTTTCCTTTCGTTTCCTTTCGTTTCCTTTCGTTTCCTTTCTTTCCTTTCTTTCCATACTTTCCTTTCTTTCCTTTCTTTCCTTTCTTCCTTTCAAACAGCAGCCATTATATTCAAAGAGGAAAAAATCAATAAGGGTCACATATCTTTCTTTTATTTGTGAACTCATTCAATTACCTCAGATGAATTACTGTTGTTTCCAACTCTGTCTTTTAACACTTCCCACAAGTGATTTATATTGCAGGATTTACAGTCCACTAATTTTACTAGCCCGTGTCTGAGATATCATTTTACAACCAAAAAATCTCTGAGAGATATGAAACTCGTTGTAGCCTGATACCTGTTCCCACCGCACAGTTGAAATACAGCCTTGGGAACCACCATCTCACACAATAGAATAGCATCTTCTGTGGCTCTGCATCCTCTATGCAGAGATCTACAGCGTGATCCAAAACATCACCTACGCGCCTAAAGTAAAAGATCCAGCAGTGTTAGACAATATCTAGACTATGGGTGAGATGTGCTCCACACCACAACCCTTACACACTTGTGATCCCGCAACTGGCCAGACCAAACTCCCAGCTGGAGAGCGGTGCTGTGCAGGCAGCTCCTCCTGGATCATGCCCTGGGCTTGCTACCTGCACAAACGGTGGCACAACAGCAGTGCAGACATGCCACAAGGGGCAAGACATAGCTCAGGCCCTCCCAGAACTGGGAGTCTCAATGAAATCTTGAGGTCCCTCAACAAAAAATAAACTGTACTCTGTTACTACAGGAGTTATTGCACATGTGCAGATCTGCGGAACCAAAAAATTCAACATTTTTCAAGCAGAAAGATCAAGAGAAGACAGTGCTGTCAGTGGTTCAGGCTGAAAAATCTCTGGACAAGGTACTCTTTGAGTATCTGTTTATGTAATTTATTAAACAAATCTCACATTACAGACTCCAGAGAAGAATTTATGTGGAAACATGATTCTTTTTCTTGGCAGCAGAAAGGAAATCAAACTACAAAAAGCTTAAGGAAATATGAAGGATCTGAAATCAAGCCAAGCTGAGTCAGGAAAGTCACACTTGTGGCTGTAGTTCATGATTGTTTGCGGGAGAAGGGGGGTGTCACTTTTGTCTTAGTTTAGTGAAAAGACCACTTTGGGCAAGGCATTCTGACTTAATTTTTCGGCTTGGATTTGTGTGTTTCTGTCAGTATGGTGGTTCAGAATCAGAAGATTAGATCCAAGAATCAAAATTTAAAAGGTTGGAGAGGTTCCTGTCAAAGTTACAGCCTAAATTCACACACTTTGTACAGAGGGAACTCCAAAGAATGGAGACATCTTCATATTAATTTTACTCGCAAAAATAGACCTTACAAATATAAATGGAAAAACGCCTCAGTTTTGTAGTCAGACAGGTTTTCTCCTTTTGCCTTTTCTCTTTCTTTTTCTTAACACTTTTAACTATTTTTTACACCACCACAGTGAACTCAAACTCAGGGAAAAAAATTATTAAAGCTGAGTCGCCATTTTCTCTACTTCTCCATTTTTCAGTTTCCAATTTCATCAACAACACCACTAAAAAATACTGTTAGTTTTCCTCATACCCAAGTACTCTCATTTCAGAAATTAACTGAAAATAAGAATCTTGACCTTTCAGTTAATATGTTTTAGGCTACATCATGAGTTAGAGATATATTCAGGCTATTAATTTCAAGCTAATCATTCATTAATTGTATTCATAAGGTTGTTAATAACTTTATTAACTTAGTACCTCAGCACATCGCTATCTTCAGTGCTGTTATCCTAAAACTGCCCTTGGATTTATTTACAAGTGTTCCCACTGAAGCTATGTGACATGCCAAGACAGTCTGGGTGAGGCTGATCTCACGAAAGCTTCAGTATCTATGATTCAGATAAACTCCTTTTTGACCTCCTTTTATAGAAAATTGAGAGAAATGGGTACTCTTAGGGAATGATTAATCTGACCTATCTACTCTGGGATGAGAGAAATCATGTCCTAGAAACGTCTTTTTCTTTCCTTTGACTATAAAGGGACTCTAGACTTCTGACAGATATCCTTCGAGGGCTGTGTGATGAATTCTAACTTTCCTGGCCATAAAGACATTGTTCGAAGTATGGTGGAATGAAGCTCTTTGCTCCGAATGTGGTCTTTTCACTAAACTAAAACCTATGGTTTGGGAATCTATGGAAGCTTTGGGCATTTGTGTGAACTTTAATCCTGCCAATAAAATTGTATCCTTTAAAAAAATATCGAGGGCATTGTAAGAGGTAGTGCAAAGTAGTATTCTTTTTTAGAGTCACTATTGTTCTGCAGAGTTAATTAAAATGTGAATTCAGCACCAGATATCTTTTCAGCGCTGTTTACATTTCTTCTTCTGACAGGTTGTTGGCCAGATTGAACTCCACTGAGCATTTTGCAAACTTTACATCTGTGGCCTCTGCAAAGCAGGTACTGATTTCCCTTTGAGATGCCCATTCTGAGAGCACAGATTGACCCCCAGTTTCTCCTAAGTATCAACAAAATTGAGTGCTGGGAGACTGCATGCAGAGAACTAAAGGCAGCTTCTGATATGCTAGACTGAATTTTCAACTAGGCCATGGCTTCATTTGCTTTTTTTTATTTCTCGCCACCATGTGAATTCCTACCCATTTTCTGCTCTTTCACTCTCAAGGGCATCCAGAAGATATTTGGAATAAGTTTAAAAGAGTTTTGGGGTTCTTTCTAATTATGCTGCTCTAAAAGAGCATGTTGCACTGATCTTTCTTTGCACAGTGAAATTTCTATTTGAAACATCATCGTCATCTTCAGTGCTGTAAAGAATGGTACTTTTTTGACCCTCTTGGTGCTCCTACAGTGTTCTTCAATGGTTTTAGGGCGGAAGACCTTGATGCTGATCAGCAATAGATTTACCTCAAAATTTCTGACCTGCTTACCATTGGGTTGGTCCTACACACATGTGTAACAACAGCAATGACACATTGTTGAAAGAAACTTTGGTTTATTTATTTTAAAACAAGAAATTCCAGAAAGTACGTTATTGTGTGTGAAGCCATCTTGTAACATTAGCATGTGTGGTAAAGAGTTTAAATATCCATGTGTATTCCTAGTATGAACAAATATATGTATAAAAGTATGTCTATTTTTCTCTGTGTGTGTATGTGCAAAAGATTGGGTACCAAGTAATGAAGGATTGGTTGAGTATTACACAAATGCCAAACAAAGAAGGCTGAAAATCTGACCACCACCAGACTGATGAAATATTATTAACAGATAACCAGTGCCTCCCAGGAAATTTCAGTTTATGTAAAATCAAACATGTCTGATGCTTCAAAACAGTTATGGACTGCTCAAAAGATTATTTTCTGCACCCAGTCCTGACTTCACAGTTTCCATACACTCAAAAACCCCACCAACTATTAGTAATTCCTCATTAGTATGCACCTGACTGTATCCTAGAATACTGGGCTACAGATGCAGCACTGTAAAGAAGGTATCAATTATTTGCCTTAATCATTGTAATCCATAGCATTTAAACAATACTCTGCCTAATGCTGAGAAACCACTCCTGAACTCAAACTGCATAATTATCTACGCTACTGCTATTTTAAATTATTTTCCTTTTCAAGTCATTGAGTCAACCAGTAAAAATGATTTTGCACTAGGAAATGAGCAAACCTCTTATTTGCCCTTCAGTAAGAAAGGTGACCTAGATTTTAGATCTAATATTTGTTTAAAGCCACACTGTGCTTTAAAAATGGCTCTAAAAAATGGGTAGTAAGAACTCAGCAAAAGCCCAAGGCTATCAATATGGTAAGTAAGCTGTGTTTCTGGATGGGTTCTGACTCATATTCAGATATCACCAGAAGTTTCCTGTCAAATCCAAGGCTAACAGGATGGAAAGCAGAAGACAGGGAATGCGATAATTATGGGGGAAAGAAAACGAGAAAATAAAAATACTGTGCAAAATTAGAAGCACAAAGTTGATAGGGGCAGGGAGAGAATGATGACATCCTTTCCATTCAATACTGAGATGTCCATTAGTACTGGACTGAGGTGCTCCCTAGCTCTGTCCCCAGCCCTTCACAAACACCCCATAACTATTCCACATCCCCTTCAGATTGCCCAGCTTTGGGCAATACCACAGGCAAGGCACAAAGCTTGCTTGGAGCCCTCTTTGACAAATCATCCAAAGGCTTTGCCACCTGCAGTCATGGCCACCCTTCATTTGTGTGTTTGCAAGCATTATTTTAAAGCCATTCC
>NW_008824473.1:4314621-4324175 GCF_000699105.1 Pygoscelis adeliae
ACAACTAATGGGCTTGTGGAGAGAAGAGTGACAGAGACTTTCACCTTAGATCCTTCACATTTACATATTTAGGAGAAGCAGCTGCACTGACATGCAGAGGCATCTTTCTCCTTGAAGTCCAGATGACACAACTCACATCAAACTGGAAAGAGTCTATTGAAAATACAGCATCATGGTCCAAGGTATTTTTAAAAAGCTGAGTGATTTTGTAGGACTTTTATTTATTCACCCTGGCTGCACATTCTTCATCTGATTTGTAACAAAGAGCCAACACTAAAGCGCTGCTAATTCACACACACATCATTCATCCATCTAAAACATGTGGGACTAAGATGGGCTCTCAAGTCATGGACAGCAAGTGACTAAATAAGTTTGTACTAATACTTGAAAGAGACTTCTTTCCCCACTAATGTTCAGGGTTACTTAGGATTAGGACTCCAGAAAAATTTTAAATCTTTAGAAGCAAAAAGACCATGAGACCTACAGAACAAGTGGGAAGCAAAGATGAGCACAAGTTATGGAGAGTTACAAAATGCAGTAAGTTATAAAAAAATGGTTGAAATAACAGAAGTTTTGACGGAATTTCATACTCAGATAAGCTGATGGAAGACTGTGCAGAGAAATGTCTTAAATCAGTGGATTTACTACTGGTTTCAATAGGACCACATAAGGCCACTCAGCTAGAGTTTTTTGAGTAGGGATAGTCTTCAACTATCCTTAACAAGTATTTATGTTCCCATATCAGAGAATAATGAGCTAAGAATGGATCTTTTATTTTTATTTTAAAATCCTTTCATAATTGAACTCTTCACATTAAACATCTTTCCACTTGGCAGTGCAAGTAGTGTAATTTGCAAAATATAGCTTGCTCCGAAGATTGCCAGTATACGTTTCAGGCTGATAAATATTACTTCCCAGCTGCTTCACATTCACAGACAATACGTGTGGCCTTCCGTAAAGAGAATGGAACATGTGGTACTATATCCCAGTACCACATGTCTTATCCCACTTCATGTGTTTATGTTGTTTTTTTGCTTCTAGTTGCTAAAAAGCACAGTTTTCTCAAGACACTGCTTCTTGCTATATTTTGCATACAGCTATTGGTTTTGTTATTCTTATTGTTGCTGTCTTTTATCCTGCTGTTTAAGAAAACATTTGTGGGGCTTCAAATGGCAGACAAAACTGGGTAACCTTTTTGCAAGTTTATACTGGAAGTTCTTTGATACTATCATCACTGTAAAGGAAACTGTGCCCCAGTAGGCTCAGCTAGTGTGCAAAACCTAGTGTTATCTACAAATTGGTCATCTCACGCTGCCCTTTAACTGCTGGCTCCACTGTCAGCAGTAATAAAACTCGGGGACAGACCTTGGGAGGTAAGCCAGCCATTGATTTGCTCCTGATACCTGACTGTGTTGGCTGATGTGTGAACTCTTGGTGTCACAGAGATAAAGTGCAAATTGTTTTTGAAAATCATTGCCAGGAGCAGAGCGGATGCTTTTTTCAGAATGTCACACCCAGTGAGCTGTGACACACAGACAAGCTTTGGTCCCCCTACCAGGTAGAGGAATTAGGTTTATGTTTTATGGAAAGATTCAAGATCAGCCCAGCGATGTGCTGATTTAGTCTTTTTTAACCTCTTCTTGTCCTCAGTGTTCTTCCTGAAATAGATTAACAATATATCTGCCAGCAATTCAGTGAGCAAAGCAATAGCTTTTCAAAAGATGGTGAACCACAGCGTGCATTAAATGCGTGCCCTCCCAACTCGTGTTTACTTTCACAGTCTGATGTATAAGGCACTGCATCGGTGTTCTGTGATGCTCATAAAACAGTCTAGCTCAAGAAAAGACTGTGAGGTCACCCGCCACACCCAAACAGAGCAAGCACATTCCTCTCTGACGGCAGAGAAATGAGATGCACTGTCCTCAGCACACCCCTTGTACAGCTTGCACTGTATGCTTCTTGGGCGGGCAATGTCTCTTGCTATGTTTATGTATGCGCACAAAGCCAAACTCGGCAGCGTTACAAAATGGGCATTAAATGCTAAGCTCAGTGGGGAAGGGTCCCCCTCCAACTGGGTATTTGAAGACCCACACCACTGCATAGGGACCCCAGTATTATCTGGAACTTCTAGTGAGAACACAAGTAAAAAAGACAAAATAGGGGAAAAAAAATAAAGATAGAAATGGCAACGAGACTCAGCAAACAACAGAGCCAAGACCATGATTTCTAATCAAAAAGAGTGTAGGCAAATTACTGCATCACTAAACTTGGCTCAGTTTCAATCACAGTCCAGAAAAAGAGGACAGGAGCTGGGCAGGAATAAAGGGGGCAAATAACAGTCTTTCAGAGAAAATAAGGAGAGAACATGCTGAAAGACGTAGACTATGCAACAGGAGCGACTGCAGCATGCCCAGTGGGTTAGGAGGAAAGATGGTCACTGTGCCACTCACTACTGCCCTGTGAAATTGCTTTGGCATAGGGTTCCCTACTACCTGCTTGATTCTGTTTTGCTTGAAAATGGCGAAAGCTTTGCAAGATACTCTGTTACGCCCAACACTGAAAAGAAGCTACTAGGAGGGAAAACTTCTACCAGAGATATAAAAGTGAAGCAAGAAACTGAGAGGCTTGCCAAAACAAGCAAAGATGTGCTCCTAAAACACAACTGTAGGCAAATGTGCTCCTAAAACATAATTGTGAAGCATCCCCGTGAAAGAGGTCATCCATGATTTAAGTGACCAGCTGTCACGTCCTCAAGGAGCACCATGGGCAGTCCCATAACTGCTTCTCTCACTACAGAATTCAGCTGAGTAGGAGAACAGACTTTTCCCTGCTTTTCCAATTTTCTTAGATGGAAGGAAAAGAAGTCTTTTTTCAGCTTAATAAAATTAAGGGGGGGGGGGAAATCCCTAAATAATTGCTCTAGCAGTTAACAAAATTAAAATGTAGTTATGAAAATGATGAAACTACAGATTACCTTCAAATGTAAGCCATGATCAACATTGCCAAAATTCATAACCTGAATGATATTTATTTAATATACACAACTAGCATAATGCAAATGAAAAACAGCTGCAGTCAAAGTCCAAATTACAGGGAGCATAAACCCAGCTCTTACTAAATAAGAATCCTTGGTACCTTTGCCCAAAACTTGGTCTGAACCCAAACTAAACATCATCTGAGGTTCACAAAATTCAGATAACACTGCTAATTTTTTAATTGCCACATGTCTCTTTACAGTTCCTGGAATTAGAGGCCGGAGTGCCAAAGCTGTCCTGGTACCTGTTTCAGTGCAGTTATGTGAATGACACAAAAAGTTTTCCACCAGAACTTTTGAAATTCCAGCTGACTTCTGACTTGACTGAAGTAATTACCAGAACAGGCAGGGGAGAGAAAATCCCATGCATGGACTTGAACTGATGGAGTATAAAAAGGCACAAAAGTGCACTTTTTCTCACCTGTTTTTTTTTTTTTTTCTTTTTTTTGCTGCTGGCTGCTGTATTTTATCCTGAAAATAGGAAAGGGGAGGAAACAAAGGAACTTGATTGCTTGTTTTCTGTTTTTCCTTTTTTCCGCCCCCCCCCCAGATGTGAGAATATCCTTCTGTGCACAAGTCCTTTACCAAAACTGTTCCACACAACTCACTCCACCCACAAACAGTTCTGAGGTTCTCCTGTCCTTCGGTGTGTGTTGTTGCAAGGATGGTCTCTGCAGTTCTGAAAATGTGGCTATTCCAGGGTCTCACTGTCATTCTCAGCATCTCGGAGCACGGCATTTACTGTGCTCTCTAGATCCAGAGCAACAGAAACACATTACTTCAAGGCTAATTAACCGAAGGCCAAAGTCACGAAGTAATTCTGCCCTTGATTGACAGAATGGATTTCGTTTTGGGCTGGCATGAGGTGTGACTTTTTATTATGGAAAATATGTGCCGAAACAATGCCCGTGAGGTGAATGGCAGCCTGAGTGCGTGATGGGGTACTGTGGGTTTAAGCAAAGGAGTGTTTGGCTGGGAGTTGAAATTAGAGCTTATTGTGTGCCCTTGAGTAAGCAAAGCTATAATGGGTTATTGAGAGTGCTGACTTCTAACAGTGTTCTCTGTGTAAGCACGACATTTTGAAACCATGAAGCCTGAGGCATATATGCTTATTATCATATATCTTTTTATCGACTTATTTTATGTAATGCTTTTGAAAGAACAACACAGAAACACAGTATATGAAGGGAACAGAGATGAGGTATGTGGATAGGACTGTCACCAAATATTGGCATGTGCCATGGTGATGGTCAAGGAACAAAAAATCTAGGACAACACTTTAGAAGTAGCTGCAAGTATAAATTAGCAACATAAATTTGTTCCAAAGGTGTGGCCTCTCAGGGAAATTTTCAAACTGGAATTTAATGATCTGGGGATGGTGCAGACATACAAAAATCCTTACAAGAGTGTTCACACAATGGACCAAGAATAATACAACTTTGACTATTCTTACCATGAACAAGACCAATACACTTCTTTGCCAACATTACATTGGTGAGAAGATGGGGAAGCTTTACAGATTGTTTCTGAATGATTCCCATGTCCTGGGTGTCTTTTCTGTACTTTCTCTGTCACCTTCACTGTTTTTACAAGCAGTTTGCCAGTTTCTTGTAGGATCAAGCCCTTAGGATCAAGCCCTAGTGAAAAGAAAAGTGTATTTAGTTTTTCCTCTGGTTAATATTTTGGTTAAAAAGATGGACGAGTAGAAAAAGCTCTATAAACCAGCTATTGAGATTTTCAGGACTCAAAACATTTCAAAGCATAACCCTAGAAAGAAACACAGCTGCCCTTGTCCCATTTCTCATTCCTGTCACAGCCTGAATGAGCAAACATGCTGCCGTCTTCCATTCACGTTACAGTTGGAGGTGCTGGGATGGGAATGAACTCATCTTGTGCCATGATCAGTTCTCATTTCTGTCTGTGGATAATGAGTTACAGCAACACCGCAACAGCAGTGACTCTCGTTACAGACTCATTTTAGGGACAGAGAGAGTAATAAGAACAGAAAAGCACATTAAAAAATAGAACCCGTTTTACAACATTCTTAAAGTTGTGAGGAAAATAGAGAAACAATTAATCCATTTTTAGGGTAAAAATTTTCCTGAAAAACAGGAAATTGCTATCTCATTGCCAGCAGTGTCATGACAAAATGCATACATGATAGGATTTCGTCTGCAAACAAATAAGCTCAGGAAGTATCATTCCCAGAGACCACTGCAAAACATCTTCCTTAATCCCAGTTTGTGTGGTAACCCCCTGGCTCACAAAGCCCCATACTGAAGCAGACTGAACGTAAAGCAAAAGCTTTTTTGTGTGTTTGATTTGACTTGGCAACGTGAAATCCCAAGCAAAATATTGCATCTTGATTTTCTAAGTGGAAAGCAAAAGGAGGACTGGAAAAAATCAGGAATTTCCTTAAGAACCAAGTGTCAAAAGCTTTAGTCATGACATCTCCTCTCCTGCCCACAGCCCAGCTCCATCCGAGATACCCAGCCTGAATAAGTGACTACAAACAGGACTTGTTTGGTGCCTATCAGTGTACCAAATACCCTTTCTCGTTTCTGAAGCAGGAGCTCATGCTGTGCATTTGGCTTGTCTGGCTGTAAGACAGCAGAGCTCCACTCCAGTCTTTGAGGTTGGGCTCCTCTCAGGGCAACCTCTCTTTTCCCCATCCGAAGGAAAGCAGCCTTGCAAAGGGAATGCAGAAATAGCATTTTTGCCATGCACTTGCTACTTTATTACCTCCCATTTCCAGACAATGTACACAGAAACCCTTTGTGTTTACTCATTTTTCAATATATTCCAGGTAGTCAGGGACTGAGTTTTCATCCACACTGTGGACAGGAAAATGTCTATAATATCTGGCAATAGCATACCAGAAGAACAGCTACAGACAACAGTACCTTATGTTAAGACGCACCCCACTATTGAACACGTTGCCTATTTCACGTAACAAATCTATTTTTCATATTTTATTAAATACAAAAAGAGACAAATGCTACATTAAAATGCCCCAATTCACTTGAATCTGTGATTGTAGTAGAAGCTCAGAGAAGGGTGGAATGTCTTTACTTCTTTTGATTTTGACTGTCTTCCATCCAAGTTTCACTTATAATAGCAGCAGGCTTGAAAGACGTAATGTAATTCACATCAGTGATTTTTTTTTTATTTATGGCATTATGAGTTAGAGGATGCATTTGATGTAAGATCAGACAGATGAACCAAGTTCTTTTTATTTGCCATTTCTTAATAGTGTTTTTTTCAATATTTTACACAGAGCTGTCCTGTGGGGCAAAGATTAAATTCTCTGGGAATAGTGTTAGTATACTGGAATAAATATGGAAGGTCAGATAATGCGGAAATACAATTAATGTCACCAAATAGTTACAAGGAAGGGAGGTGGAAGAGGATTTCATTCAGCTAATTTATCACTACATTATATATAAGAAATTAACTTCAGGATAAGGAAATAAACTAGTTTCCCAGGTGACCTGGATCTATTTCTGGCTCTGCCACAGATCTGAATTCTGACGTAGGGTGAACCATTTTGTATAAAATAGACATTTAAAATATATTGTTTCTGGCCAGCAGTCAGACCACAATCAAAATCAGATCAGGACCACAATCAAAAACAGTATCTAAGGTATGTTAGGCACCTGCTTTTCTTCTGAACCCTCTTTGTCTCAAATGCTCAGAACATTGTAGATACAGATTGTCATTTCTATGTGCTTTTATAACAGCTAACACAGCAGGATCTCAGCTGAAACCTACAGGTATGATGCAAATAATAGCAATACTGTACCATTGCTATATGGATAGTATAAACTTTTGGACAAATATATCTGGTACTCTTTCAACCATTGTTTTCTCTTTTGTCTTCTTCCTCCTGTTTCTTTTCCTGGCTTGGTGCAGCTACCGGTGCTTTATTCATCACTCTTTGCAGCAAAACAACTCTGCTCTCTTGTTTTTGGTGACCCCGGGAGAAACATGGAGGAGGGAAAAGGAAAAATCATCCAAATTACTGGTATGTTTTCTTCTTTACCATCTCACATTTTGCCTCGCTTGTGACTTGGTCTTAGCTATGCTATTTGCACAGCAATTTCACATTGCTGTAAAAATGTTTTGCTGGAAAGGAGTATGCTAAAGGAACTTAAAAAAAATCTACAGATTAATATCCTTACAAACATCCTTTTTAGCATAAAAATCTTCTCAGCGTTTTTTCCCCAAACTCAATATATTCCATTTTGTTTCTGCTATTATCAGAAAGCTGCAAATAAGCTTTTATTTCAATTCCCTAATAACTTTATCTGAATTCATTCCACATGAAATGTTACTTGCTTTATCTTATAGTACGGTAAGATTAATCCAAGAACCGTGGAGAAAATCAGCAGTTCAAAATGGTTAAGGCTGTTTGAGCTAGCTTTGATGCTTATGCATGTCATCTAGAAATGAAGAAGAGTTACTAGGAGATATCTTTGTATCTCTAATTAGTTGGTTACAGTAGTTCTACCATCTCTGTCATCAATTCTTGGTCTTTTGACTCTGCACAAGCAGTTCATTGATACCACTGAATATCTGAAATGTAAAAAATTCACACTGCATTTTTACACTGTAGGTGGATACAGACACACAAAATTCCGCAAAAACAGTTTCCATTAGGATATCACATTTATCAGTTCTAACCAAATTAATTTTCAACAAAGTTTTTACTATTTGATGTGCTTTTTGACTCATCTGCCAGAGAACTTTGCAAAGTGATAATGGTGAAGGAAGACAAATAAGAAGAAAAAAAATCTTTTTGGACATTTAAACCAGTATTAGATGCATTTAGTATATATATGCTTATTTTGATACTAACTACCTAAAAGAATAAAGTTTAGATTCTAATTCGATTCCTGACACGGCTGTATTGAAGAACAGCCACTGCAAGACCATACACAAATGCTGTAACTTGTATTAGTCAGGATGTGCAGTGATGCAGAGCACATGTCTTAAATTAGAAGCTGCCTTTTCATCAGTATGTCAGCTGAAGACCACATCCTAATCTTAGCCATGTGCCACTCTGCACAGCACCTGCATGTGCATCTGAGATGAGCATGCTGTCCCAAGATGCGGCATGGAAAAGGGGTTGTTCATCTTGCTGTGCTCCATGAAGCACCTCGGGGAAAAAAAACAACAAAAAAAGAATTAGGTAAAAAGTCAGCATCGTAGAGAGATGTGTTTGACTCTGAGTCGCTTTAGAATGGTCCATTTCAAGCAGTTAATTTGTGTTTCTTCCGAAGTGAAAGGACAACACAGTATGAACATACAAAGAGTATCTTAATCACTGCAGCTCTTGTCACCCTCCTTGCATAAAAGCATTATGTGAGCATCTGATTTGCATCAGTGTACAGCTCTGATTGCTGAGAAAGCAGTTTGCAATTCAATAAGATTCATACACAACATTGCCTTTCTCTTATTTTCTTGCAGTAGTGTTTGTAGCTGGAATTACACAGATTTTTTCCTTACACTAACAAGCACCAAGGCCACTGTGAATAATATGATTTTTGTCTCTGGATGTATTAAAAGACCTTTCAAGACTGAGAAAGATATTGTTCATATTTCATATACTCGAGGCTCAATATGAAAAAGACAAAAAAATGTCACCAGGTCAGGAAACACAGACATATTGATTTCTTCAAAGGGAAGGACAGGATTGCTGTACAATACACTTTTAGCTCGCAGTGACTGAACCATGTGCTATCTGGAAGTATTTTCTTGGTACTGATGATATCTAGCACCTCTGAGCTCAGCACATTATGTTTTGATTCAGAAAAGCTAAAGATGACATTTCTAGCCCTAAATCGCTAAAAACCACAATAGAGACCAGAGCTAAAATCCGGGACATTTACAAGAGGTGATATCAGACATCTTTTACGAGTGACCTCTGCTACAAAGAGCCCTCAGTATAACCAGAGAAGACAAGAGAGTAAAGAGGCAAGGGGAAAGACAGGTTACCCTTTCCATTGCCCACATAAAACAGTGAGCATTAAACAGCGTAAAGGCCTCAACCGAGAGGCATCAGGAAACCCACAGCAGAGCTGGAAGTGGGACCTGTAGATGACTCCTGCCTGACACTTCCACCGGAAAGCTGTACAGGAGAGAGTGGAGAACGTGGATTACTTTTACAAAACGGGTCTTGTACACATTTTAAAACACACGGAAATTCTTTTATCAGTGATGTCATCAGGAAAAGTAAACACTAGTGAGGCAGTTATCACAAACCAGGTAGAGTTTGCTAGCCCTGTGTTCGAACTGCCGTGTCACCACTGGTTTTGTGAGAAACCATTAGAGCTTTGGGCTAGAAAAGGCTGTGGAAGAAGTTCAGTAATGCATCCGCCTGGAGACCGAAGGGGATGTTCAGTGCTGTGAGCATCCAGGACAGGAAAATGTGCTTCTTTAAAGAAGGTTTTTTATTGGTGAATTCTGAAGACTGCAGCAATATCTGAATTAAACTATGAAACAAACACTAGGGAACAGT
>NW_008824473.1:4324238-4336676 GCF_000699105.1 Pygoscelis adeliae
TTTTTGTACGGAAATGGATTACTTACTCTTTATTTCAAGGATAATACACTAACCGAATGGATTAAAGCTATTTTTGAGAAGACTATCTGAAAGGAGGCCAGTAAGCCAGAATTTCTCAAATTGGCCTTTTCTCAACTCTGTGAATTCAGGACTCCCTCCTCATATATGACAGATGACTGAATTCAGGTGAAAGAGGCATAGTGAGTGAGGTCTTGGGTTTTTAACTTTCGAGTGCAAGTGTACCCAGATCTTTCAAATCACTGAAAGAACTGAGAATTTATTTCTAAAGACTTTTTCTCCCCTCTGGAAGAGTGGAACATTTGAGATACCCTTTGGCAATTATAGCATGTGAAAAAAAGTCAAAGAAAATGGCATATTTGAGCCAATGAAAAAAATCTTAGTAGTAAAACAAATGAGGTCTTTATTAACACGAATGAACCAAACACATTACATCAACTACTTCTGAGCCGCTTATGGATTTCTGTAGCCAGAAAAGTTCATGACATTTGTATCTCTATTAATCATTGTATTTTATTTGAACTTATTAAAAGACTGCTATGATATTTCTTCCCCCCTTCTTTTTAAATCATTTAGGTTTCTTTTCAAATTGTACTGCTAATGATTTTTTTTATAGCATTTTTTATTTATATTAAACTTTTGGCGGTATTACCAGCTTTCTACAAAAACGCAGAATGGAAAAAGACGGAATGCTTCTGTTAAAGCACTATTCTGTAGCGCTCTTACCACTGCCAATACTTAAAGTATTTTCTTTACTCTCAGCTGTGTGATATAGTAGTGAAGATCACTCCATGTTTTATAGCTCAACCGATGAAAGTGGACAGTTAAGATGTAATGCACGTATATATGGGTGAAAAACACAAACCATGGCTCTTTTAAAGTGCGTGGGTAGGGAGGGCTATATTCACTTAACTGCCTTAAAAGGACATTAACAGTACAATTTTGAGCTCACAAGGGTTAAGGAAATATAACACGACACCTTAATTCAGTGGAATCAGGCATTACTTTACCAATTTTAAGCATATGTTCACCTTCGTTTTCCACCAAGTGCTGATCTGTGTGGTATCTGTTTCTCCTCATCGCTGATTCCCAGTACTACTTACTTTCCTCCCTGATTACCAGTCTGCCTTTCTCTTTTCAGCAAGTGCCAGCCTTCAAAACCAGCCTTTCTTTGCAGCACCAACAATGTCTAGTCTCGATTTCTTTATCTTATGTTCTTCGTTCCAATTAGTTTATATCAGATCTCTGTGCCATCAGCATCCAACTCGAATGGCTTTCTTCCCATGTGCATGGGTTACAGGGCAAAGAAGAGAGAACAAGAAATATGTTTAACCCCCCCACATACCTTAGTTTTAATGTCTGGCAGGGCTCAGCAGATAAAGTAGACAATTCTACCTGGTTTATAGCACGGTCAAATATGGATGGATTTTTAAACAGAAGGCAAAATGAACAACTCTCACAAAAACAGCTAAATCATTTGAAGACAAGAAGAAAACCCCCAGATTGTGGCAGACACCCAGCATAAGAAAACTCAGTTTTGCCTGGCTAATTCCAAGTGCTGAATAGTGCATTTTGTAATGTGAAGCACTTGGCTGTCTGGAAAATGAGTGTTGGTTATGCTAGGAAAACCTCTTGTAAGTAATATACACGGACATCACACACTAACCCATTCCTTTTTCTTTCTCGGTGATCCTTCTCCTTCCCTTAATTTTCCTAATTTCATTGTGCACTCATGTCATCCCATATAGTGATTCTGCAGCTTATTTCAATTAAAGGTTGGTGGTCTTTTTCTTGTCTCCCTATTTGTTTCTCTTTTTTCAGAAACCCTATAGGCATTAAATTGAACTTTGGAACACATGTTGTTAGAACAGATTTTAAGGACAAGACAGATGTAAAGGCAATACCATGCCCTCAAATTCATCATTACAGAAAGGTAACTGAAGAGGTTTTAGGAATACAATAAAAACTCTGAGGTGGCACAGGGACACAAGTAAAAGAGTCTTATCAACAAGGTTTTTTTGTCATCTGACTCAAATGCCTTTTCATTTCTTGGCTACAGGTGATCTTTAGAAATGTGTATTGAGAACGGCAAGCATATCTGTCAATTTGATGTTTTAAACTTCTATGATCTCTTAAGGTTCTTCTTGCAAAACCTAACTTCCAAGGCCCACTAGTACCAAATCCAATATTAGCTTTCAGAAAAAAGAAAACATAAAAATATGATTTTGCTTTAAGCTTTAAATTAAAATCTGAATTCCAGTCTTAGCTGAGAGCTATAATTTGTAATTCTAAGCCTATTCCTCAGCCTTCTGTATCATTCTTCCTCACCCTGCACATCAGTTCATTCAAGAGGCATTCCTCATTCCTCTCAAAATCAAGATCCATAACCATGGACTCTGCCCTCCCCTGCAAATGAGTAACCCAGATGTGAGAGAAATGCGATCCATATCTCAGCTCAAAGTATTTTTTGTTCCCTTTTTTTGTGAGACAGAGAAGCATTTTCTTTGCCAGAAGTGAGGGCTTACACCCTCTCAGCTATGGATCAAGATGCATAGAAAGCCCCAGCACCAATTACTTCTGACATCCAACCACCACCATTCTGCCTACTGACAGCCCCACAGGGCTTCACAGACTCCAGCTGCCGCCTTCTACACCACCTCAAAAGAGAGCTCTGGCACTGGAACCAGAGTGTGTGACAGGACATCCAGCCACGCTGCCTTCAGACATGTCTTTGGAGGATGGCAAAGACCAGCAGACACTGGAAACTCTCCCCTCTCCCTGCTAAGTTCGCACAACTGGTGCTCTGTGGAAAAATCTCTACTGGATCATGGAGAGGAGACATAGCAGATGTAGATTGGACACGTTAAGGAGCATGTGTCCCAAAGAATCTCTTCAGATGCTAATCCTCCAAATGAGCAAGAAAGCAGCAGGCGTTGAGCCTGAAGGCACCGACAGCATCAACAGTATGCCCTCCAAAATATTAATTCAGGAGCAAGCACCCCACCAGATGTATTCCTTTAGGCTTAAAGTCACCTTTCAATGGTTGCTTTATTGAAGGAGTTTTTCCTGAAACAGCAGTTGCACCAGGGTGCTGCAGCAAGCCCTAAATATTACTTTATTATTAAATATTAATATTTTAATATTACATATTATTACTCCCAGTAATAGCAGTAATGAGAAATAAGAGAAAGAAATTGGTCGGAAAAACGGCTGTAGCAGCTAGTACTAAGACACACACAGAGGTTATACAAGGTAAGGGAAAGCGTGGTTTGAGTTTATATTTGCTTTCAGTATCAGATACAGAGTAGGTAATCTCCACCTTCAATTCCAAATGCGTTTTCCTGTGCCTTCTCCACAAAGCGAAACAAATCCCTGCAGTTTTAACACAAGGAACTTTCAGAAGAGCCTTGTTCCACATAAAACATGCTGATGGCACTGTGAACACACCAGTTCCCATGAAGGGACTGAAAGGAGAACTGACTGTGCAAAACTCAGCTTTTGAGCCATTATGCAAAAATATTTTAATCACCTTGGAGTCTTTCTTCATGTTTCATTTCTGTTTAGTGTGAAATTAGCACAGGTCGCTTCTGATGGGAACACATTTGCATTCATTAGAAACTAAGCAAATCAAATCAAGAACTGGTATTGGTAAAATCCACCAAGCTGTGGAGAACACAGGTTGTCTTTATGACTTGAGCTAGTTTTTTGAAATAACAACAACATGATTTTCAAACGTTTTAGAGAACCTTACAGGGTCTCAACAAACACACAGCCAGACTCCATCTCTTTCCTGACTGTATTCCTATAGAAGTAGACAAGCAAAGTTTAAGAGGGGCAACAGAAGATCAGCAAAGTAAAATGTGCAATTGCCCTGCGTAATACACAGGGTTATTCAGAGACCCAGGACTCAGTCTCACCTCTCCAGGTTCACAAGATGGCGATCCATCATCTGCTATCCTGTACTGAAACCCAGGCATCACATCTCTTTGAAAAAACAATGCAAGGAGAAGGTCTTCCTCCTCCGTCCCCTGCCACCCCACCACCCATGAAACAAGAAATGAGCTGCATTGTGTCGGAAAGGAAAGGCAGAATTAAACCTTTAGATCTTTTTTTGCCCAGGCTGTATCTACCATACTTCAGCTGTCAGTAACTATGTGAAGCTGATCCTGTTAGAGTGCACTGTATCTCTCCTCAGAAAACCCTCACCTCTCCAAAAGGAGGAATGGACTACTCATAGCTGAGCTGTCACTTTGATTTTGACCTTCAGAGTGCATTTTGTGTTCCTTCTTTTGAAGTCTGACACTTGCAACTTGTTTGTGTTGCTAGCATCTTTGTATGCTAAGCTGCACATACCAGGTTTCTCACAAGGAAACTGAGGGGAAGCCATAAAAATAAGATATCATACTTAACCAACTGGACAAAATCAACAAACTCCAGAAAAACAATAGCATTAGTGGATGGGTTTAGGTCTCTGGATACATTTCTAACCTACTGACTTCATTTTTTTTAGCGATGATGGGATGAGTTCTGTACTGTGAGGAACAGCATAAGAAAGACATGGACCTGTTGGAGCGGGTCCAGAAGAGGGCCACGAAAATTATCAGGGAGATGGAACACCTCTCCTATGAAGAAAGGCTGAGAGAGTTGGGGTTGTTCAGCCTAGAGAAGAGAAGGCTTCGGGGAGACCTTACTGCAGCCTTTCAGTACTTAAAGGGGGCTTATAAAAAAGATGGCGGCAGACTTTTCAGCAGGGTCTGTTGCGACAGGACAAGGGGGAATGGCTTTAAACTAAAGGGGGGTAGTTTTAGACTAGATCTAAGGAAGACTTTTTTTACGCTGAGGGTGGTGAAACACTGGAACATCTTGCCCAGAGAGGTGGTGGATGCCCCCTCCCTGGAAACATTCAAGGTCAGGTTGGACGGGGCTCTGAGCAAGCTGATTTAGTTGAAGATGTCCCTGCCCACAGCAGGGGGGTTGGACTAGATGACCTTTAGAGGTCCCTTCCAACCCAAACTATTCTATGATTCTATGATTCTAAGAATTGTGGATGGAGAATTAGGAATATTTTAAGGGGAACATGATTCATAGAGGCCACAAGAGCTTTGCTTTATTTGTCATCTACTTCAGGGTTGGTAGTAAACTCATTACCTTAGCAATATTGAACAGAGATTAACAGGGGAACTCTGAGAGACAGAAAAGCAGAGAAGAACAAGACATGTCACGATTCATATGCTCAAAGAGCTACATCAGCTGGCCTCTGAGAGAATAATGGTACTACAGGTGCAAAGACTAAAAAAAGATCAGGTAAAAGCTCAGCATTTGTATTAAAAAGCTTATAAAACTCACAGTGAAATTTGGTGGATATAGTTCAAATGTTATCTTAAAGACACCAAAAATAGAGAAAACAATGGAATATTGTAATGTCACACCTTTGTAATGATGTGAAATGAGTTTACAACAAACAGCTCTCAACCAGACTGGATGCTATAGAGTATCTTCCAACAGTGCACTGTCTTAAAAGATTTTTACAGAAGCAATGTGATTTCCTTTTCTAACATTTTAATGACTTCATGTGACAGAAGACACCACTGGAGATCCAACAACTCACCCAGCAGTAGATGTGGCCTGGATAATCAGACCTTCCAGTAGGAATAGGATCACAATTCAGATTGGAAGGGACTGCTTGACTGTTCTCATAGTGAAAAGTTTTTCCTTACACTCTCAGTTGCTCTTGTTTCAACGTATGGACGCTGCCCCATTGTGAAGAGCCTGGCTCCATCTTCTTGATGGCTGCCTCATAAGCCCCTCCAAAGCCACCTCTGCTCCAGGCTGAGCCAGCTCCAGTTCCTCAGCCTCTCCCCACAGGGCAGGTGCTCCAGCCCCTGACTGCATCGGTGGGTCTTTGCTGAACTCATGCCAGTTTCCCGATCTCTTTTGGCATTGGCTCCATCTCATATAACTTGAGGATCTACATCTAAGGAACCTCTTCTTGCACCTCTAGTTTGCAGAAATAAATATATAGTTGCAAAAGGACGTATCACACAGACCTATTATTGCATTGGCTGAACTGATTTCTGACAGTGCTTATTTTCCCTTTTTAACTGAGGAGGGAACTCAGACCAAATAGCCACATTTCCTCAGTCAGGTCAGATTACAGAAAGTTCAACCATAATGTCACCCTTTTTATTCCCTTTGAACTAATTTTTCAACAGATTTGTAAAAAATAAAAGAAGGGAAAATCAGTTCTAGGAAGTGGGTCACTACTTACGATGCTTGCCTGTGAGTAGATATTTGCCGAGATCGACAAGAAAATGACACCAGTCAGTAAGTTTTTTGTTTATAGTTTCTTTCACTCTGTAGGCCTACTGTCTTCAATGGTTTGACTTTCATACAGCTCAGGAAGTTTCCTATTTTAACAGTAGCTTTCTGGGTTTGCTACTAACATCACAAAAAGATCTATTTGTACTAGGTTTACCTTTTTTCCTCATCTTTGTTTCAACAAAGAGAAAGACGCTGAAGCATGTCAGTGCAGTATGATTTGCCAAAGCACCTCCTGATGCCAGTCAGAGAAGCAAAAGGGTTCCTCTCATTTGCACTGACAGGCATTGCACATATTGGAATTGACACTGATTAATTAAATTTGATAGAATGAACCAAAGCAAATATTTAAGAGAGCAGGGTGAACAGTCAAAGCAAACAGTTTGTAAATAATCAGTGGCTGAAAATTCAAATTCATCCAAGTAACTTCAGCAAACACGAACCACTAACACACTGCCCAACAACCAGGAATGACTCCCAGCCAGAAAAAAAAAGCTAAATTAGCATAAATACTATTTGTCCAGCCTTAACCTTTACATTAAGTTCTATGAGGCAAACCTGTTATACTTTGTTCAGCTTGAGGATTGCATAAAAACTCTCTACAAAAGTATATTTACACCTCCAACCCAGAAAATCTTTCTTCCTTATTTCAGAGTCTCCACCTAATGGGAGTATCACATTTTGTCAAAATTTTTAAATCGATGGCAATTATTATTCAAAGGTTTTATACCATTGTTCTTCCTTTCCAGCATTTTTGTGTATTGCAGAGTTTTATAGCTTTTGTTCATAAGGTCATAGGTGAAACTCTCAAAAACACACTTATGAATCTTAGTCCCTTTCTTTTAAGAAACGGTCTAAGTCAATTGTCCACCTACTTCCAAAGTCAAAATTACAATGTTGTATGAAGATTTCTTGATGTTTATGTCTTGAGCATACCCTTGCTTGATACACTGGTTTGGTAAGGAATATGCCTTCAATAGAAAGCAGCCCTTGTTCACTGCATATTGTATCTTATCTTTGCAGGGGAGCTGTCTTTGAACTCATGTACTCATACAAAGTAAGATTTAATGATATACAACACTTGCAGGCAAGTTAATTACATTGGAGCCTAGAACACTTTTTTTGTGGTTCAATGATAAAACTATAAATGAACACTTTGAACAAAATCCCTACGTGGTTAAACCACATTATAAAGTAGTGACATTTGGCTAAAGAATTAAAACCATACAAATAAATAATTATATATGTATGTTTGAGCAGGCTGTGCATGTGAAGGAAGATGAGTCACTTCACTTTTTTATGTTGGCCTTGTGACAGCTGAGCAATGTAATTATCTTCTTTTGCATTGTGCTAGTTTTATCTCGTTGGTATTAGACTTTTATTTTTTCCATATTCTAATTTCTGCAGCGGGTGAAGTGCAAGACTTAGGGAAGCAAGGCATTGCTGTAATTTAGTTTGCTCAGGTTTCATCTAAAGAATATTTCAGTATTTTTGAATAAAAATAAAGCTAAAGTAGGGGGACTCATGTTATTATGCACCCAAATAATGTTTAATAAATATTCTTACTGAACAGTTTTAAATTGGATTAATTTACCTTCATTTAAAATAAGGAAAGGAAAACAAACAAGAAAATCCTTTCAACCAGGCCAAAGGGTTTATTGAATCCATACTATGCATAAAATGTATTTAAGGAGGTATATAAAGCTAGAAGTATGTTTGGGGCTTTTGTTCCTCATGCCAAATAAAATAAAAAAGCAAAAACGACTATATTTACAGTGATGACTCTGCTAACTGACTTATGAAATACGTGTGAGCACATGGCAAATGGCAAAAGGCATGCCAGGCTACTATTATTACCACCAAAACACGTAGACAACGAAAACTACACAAAAATCTTGAGGTTGCAAATACATAGCAGAAAGCCTTGGTATACCCTTAAATAATGAACTATTAATAAATACCCCTTTCCTATAATCACATATACCCCAATTGGAATTAATGTGACGTCAAAAAGACTTCTTCCAATATCAGGCTTTGAGAAGATCCCTATAAAGCTAGTTAAGTTGGACAACCGTTAAGATGGAATTAGTTTTAGAATGACGTGCTTCTCTTTTTACTAATGAGCTTGAAGACCAAGCCCTTGAACAGGCTTGTTCATCACAAATAGATTCATCGGAATAAAAAAAAAAAGGAAAGTAGTCCTGATAAAGCAGCATACAAAGAGGAAGGCAGTCATATTTTGCACTCGTTTGGAATATGGGATTCAAACTATTAATATGAATGTCTACAATAGTAGACAGAGACATCTAAAATAGTAGACATAGACATCTACAACAGTACACGTAGACATGTACACTAAAATGAGATGGCTGGGACCTAGAATAGGCCTCCGTAAAGCAAGTATCTAAATCTGGTGAGAAGAATCTCACCTGAAGTGACAAACATATACAATATAATAGGAAAGTTTTTACTTAAAACATTGCCCAGCAGTGTGAAAGGAGTATCACCTTGCATCTGATTATCTAGGCTGACTCAGCAGTCAGACAAGAGCACTGACTTGATGGTAGCGCATGTGCATGTGCACAAAAAAAGCGAAAAATACCCTGGCTTTCAGACCATCTCCATTCTCTAACCAACATCACCTTGGCCTTGCTCGAGTTGCATTTCAGCCTCACAGTGCTGGAGGTGCGAGTGGACTTGCAGTGGCTGCTCTGCCAGAGCCCTGCTGGAACACGGGTACTCCCGCAGTGCTACAGGTGGTGTCACACAGCGTGAGCTGAGGGAGGCACACTTGTCGGCAGCCAAAACCACCAGACCAAATCCAGGTTTCATTACTCATTTTGTAGCTCAGTGACATTTCCATCAACTCTAACCAAGAAAAAAGTAACTTTGGACCATTGACTCTGGAATCCTCTGTGCTGGTGTAGACATTCTTACTAGCCCACAATATTGCTGAGTGAGTCATACAGAGACGTTTATGAATATGAAAAATTAGAATTTTTTAAGAAGATGACATGTCATTTTGATCTTAATATTGAATTCTGAACTTTTGTGGTGAAAACCAGTGCAGATTACCTTTTTATATAGAAGTATTCCAGTACTGCACAATTCCCCCAAGCAGCATGGTTTGCACATACAGCAACTTTCTTACATGATTGTGAACAGTAAGCAATCCACTGGCAACACTATACAAGAGTAAAAGGATGAACAGCCTTACATGCAAAACCCACTAAAACTAAAACCACCAGGCTCTGTGTTCAAGGCATTCAGAAGTCGAAGTCAGAAGCATTACTAATGACAGGCACATGTAATAAGATCTGTGTGGTGAAGCAATGCATCGCTGCGGCCAGATTTAGAGCCAGATCATCACTTTAGAAATATCAATAGCTGGATAAGGTCCAAGTTACTTCCTCATCAAAGCAATATGACTCCTGACTCCAGTGAAAATAACAACCTCAGTTTGTGGAGACAAAGTCCTGATCAATAATGAATCTTAACATGTCTATAGGATCTTCTGCCTTCTCAAATATGAATTAGTACTGACACCTTCTTGGCACTCCGCCAGCAGCGGCTGCTCACTGAAAGTTGAGTGGCAAATGTGGGCTGGTGAAAGGTGAATTAAAATATGATATTTGAAGTATGGTTTACCAGAAAGACTATGATACAACTGTAAAATGTGGCTATGGGAAAACTAGAGAAACATTTGATTGTGGTTATTACATTTCTGATATGAAATACAGCCTGACACACGCATGGTCAGGGCCCTAAAAAATCACACAAGACCTTAGTCCTTCAAACCAGCTCCCCAAGTTTTGGAGCCAATAGACAATCATCAATCTTTTCAAGTTTCTCGTGGATTGCCATGTAGCCTGCTCACCACACTTGTAACTGAAAACACTACCAATTTTCCTGTTTAACAGAACACCACAGATTAGCTATGGGCCACATATCAAAGCCATGTGACTCGGAATTAGAGACACGCAGCTCTGAACTGCGCACATTTCATTCCACCAGCTCAAATTTCTGATGCTTTATCTCTCAAAATAACCCAGTATTCACCAAGAAGGTCCCTGGAAACCTCTGGGAAAACAGGAATTGTTTTACTAAATTAGACCCCTGACCCATTTAATCCTTTCTCTGGTAACATGAAGACTTAAGAAGCTAGGCACTCATGACCACCAGGATAGGTTTCATGCTGATTTTCAGTGTAACTCAGAGATTGACTTAAATGCTAAATTGCAGGCTTTGCTCTTCATTCTGCATTGTTATTATCATAAATCTGATTGTGAATTATAGCTTTAGAATCACTACATTCTTAAAATATATTTCAAAACATGTTCTGAAGGTCTCAATTCTACAGCTAACGTTCACATGAGGGAAGAGGACAATTTTAAACGATTGCCTGTCCAGGTTTCCTCTGTAATCGAGTTCTGTGCTATATCCACAAGCATGCCAACACAAATACAGAATTCCCCATGCTCTGGGAAATCTGTTTTACCACTAGTAGGTTAGGACTGAGCCCCCAAATAAAAATGTCTTGTCCGTTTTATGTAGCTCTTGTATTCATTTAGTAAATGTTAAAGTAGATGTTAAAATTCAAAATATTCACAGCCACTACTCTGATAGAAATGTAAGTATCTCAAACGTGCATTTGAACAGACATTCCTGCAGGCCCGAGTGGAAATTCATCAAAGAGCATAAATGCTTGCCTAAATACCCACTGATGTCGGCAACATAACCGTATGTGAAACTTCTGACTGAATCAGGACCTCTAACTGCTTCAAGCCATTTTTTCATCTGGACTTCCAGAGACGTCACTACCATTCCACTCACATGTCTGCACTGCACGGTCACATGGATAATGTTTCATACATGTATGTATGATATATACAGACTCCAGAGGCCAGAAAAACGCATTTTACTCATAGAATTCCATCTCTTCCCTGGAGCACATAGACATATCTTAAATTCTAAAAACCCTGACTTTGTAATATTTCTGCAGAAATTAAGCTTGTCTAATGTTTTCACAATGAAGAGCTGAAAATCAGGCTTCTGAACTCATGTTTATATGCTTTAAGAAATGACCTGATTTTTAAAAGCACTGAGCCTCAGGTGACTTTGGTCGATTTAGGGGAGAGGTTTTCTAACAGAGCTGGAACAAATGCCTAATCTGCTCCCTTTGTGGTTGGTAGGAGTATTACTGTTGAGCTCAGTGGAGCTCAGCTGCTAACTTGTAGACTTCTGTTTTTGAAAACCAGGTAGTCACAGGAACTGAACACCAAAGAATGCTCAAAGAACAGGGCAGGGTTTTCAGAACACCACAACCGCAACACACTCCCTACTTCTGAGTGTTTACTGTCACTGCTTGCTTGAAAGACTAACAGATGCATGGGAAATAGGATATGAGAAAGATGTCTTCTTGTTTCAAAATAATTTTAATCCTATCATTTTTCCTATGCCCGCCTTGCCTGAGCCTTGAAAGAGGAGATATGCCATCTGTTTCAATAAAAAATGAAAAGTATATACGTATACAAACACACACGTGATTGGGGCAGTGCTAGAACTAGGGAGAGCAAATAAAGAATCTATCTTTAAAATATTAAACATGGAAAGTTATGAAACAATAAAACACCTGTCCTTTCAGCACTCTATTCTTCAATACTTGGGGAAATGTTTCTTTTAACTACTACAATTATATTTATAAATTTTCCTTAGAGCATCACATTTTTGCGATCATCAAAGCTACAAAAAGTTTATCATTTAAAGCAACAGACTGAAGAAGTCCAGTAAGCTCAATGCTCCCTATTTCTTTTTAGTTTTCATTTCATTTATTGGTTATTAGTAGAATCTTCTCGACTGTGTTTCTCTTCTAGGTACATTTTCTTTTAATGATCGAGTTTCTTCATATTGCAGCTGATGCACTTTTCAGTGTTTTAGTTATAATTACCAAATTCAGAATGAAAATGAAAGCTACTTAATTATGTAATTGTCTTAGAGACAGCACGATAATTAAAGCCCTCAGAAAAGCAGTCCAGAGGCATTGGCTGTGCAGAAAGGTAAAGAAAATATAATACAGGCATCTCAGAAAAAGCATAAATAAAA
>NW_008824473.1:4336699-4339418 GCF_000699105.1 Pygoscelis adeliae
TTATACATGCCCCTGAACACATGCCCTTAAGAACTGTATACCTTAGTCAACATAAAATATTATATTCACATAACAGAGCATATACAGCAAGATATGTCACCATAAATGGGCTATCCAGAAGTTATAAAAGGTAAGAGACTGAAGCTGTACATGACATTACAATAGTGTTGAAGATGAAGATAAAACATATGACAAAGAAGAAAATTAAAAATATAGGTGGGATTAATCTGCAAATAAAACAGTTAAAAGTTTACTAAGCAATGTATAAAAAACAATAAAAGCTGAAGATGTTCTTCCTGAAGTACTAATCTAAAGAGTTATCTCTAGTGTTGTGATAAACCTTCAAGCAGTGGTACCGAAAGTGTGCAGATGTCATATTATAAGTCAGTATAAACTTCTTCAGGCACAGATCTCCAAGCTATTACACTTTCCCAAACTTTGGAAGTATCTGCAGCTGCACACAGCAAAACCAAAACCAGCTGGACTCTCTTATATAGCAAAAGGGGAAATCTAAAGTTTCACATCTATGACTTGCATGAGAAATCCTTCCGCTAAATCCAAGAGAAACACAAACATTTACCCGGCTAAAAAAGCCTTAACCCCTTCATTCTAGCTTCGTGAGGTGATGACACAGGAGAGGATTAGGCTATGATCAGGTGGTGGGACTGGTTAAAAACCACAGAATTTCTGCTGCTGCCCAGCGACAGGAAGGGTGACTGTGTACACACTGGTGTGCTGGTTTTGGCTGGCATAGAGTTAATTTTCTTCACAGTAGCTAGTATGGGGCTATGTTTTGGATTTGTGCTGAAAACAGTGTTGATAATACAGGGATGCTTTAGTCACTCCTGAGCAGCGCTCACACAGAGTCAAGGCCTTTTCTGCTTCTCAGCGAGTAGGCTGGGGGTGCACAAGAAATTGGGAGAGGACACAGCTGGGACAGCTGACCCCAACTGACCAAAGGGATATTCCATACCATATGATGTCATGCTCAGTATATAAAGCTGGGGGAAGAAAAAGGAAGGGGGGGACGTTCGGAGTGATGGTGTTTGTCTTCCCAAGTAACCGTTACACGTGATGGAGCCCTGCTTTCCTGGAGATGGCTGAACACCTGCCTGCCAATGGGAAGGAGGGAATGAATTCCTTGTTTTGCTTTGCTTGCGTGCACAGCTTTTGCTTTACCTATTAAACTGTCTTTATCTCAACCCACAAGTTTTCTCACTTTTACTTTTCCGATTTTCTTCCCCATCCCACCACGGGGGGAGCGGCTGGGTGGGGCTTAGTTGCCAGCTGGGGTTAAACCACGACAACTGGAAAAGTCCCACCAGCTGCAAGGGGTGATACAAGCCCTCAGAAGTGCTCAGAACCCATGTGGAGAATGGTGTCTCTGTACATAACTTGCACCATCTCTGAATTAACAGCGCCAGAGTTATTATGCTATTTCTCCTGAATGCCACCACCACACAGAAAACAGTTACATTTGAAGTTAACAGAATACCTGAAAAATTATTTTCTTTTTCATGCTAGAAGCCTCAAACTGCCACACAAGAAATCAGCTTCCTTCTGTTCCCAGCAGTTAACATTCACTTCACATGTGTTTTGGCACTTGGCAGTAGATAATTATTGGCTACACTCTTTGCCATGAAGTACTCTCCTTTTATAATTAAGAAATCCTTTGAATTGTGGACAGTTAACTTCTCTACTGCTAAAGATTGCAAGCAAATGGTATGGAAACTACAAGTTGACACCAACAGCTCATATGGACAAGATAATGCTCACACACTGAAGGCTACCTGTGCTTAATGTAAAAGCAATAGAAAATAATGATTTTTACACGTTTCAAAGCATTTAACTTAAAGTGGATCAGAACACAGAACTGCTTGCTTCCCTCTATCAGTGTGAACCAAGGCACAGGCTCAGTGAAAATCGGAAGATGTAAATTTCTTCGGAAGAAAGTCTTCTTTCACTTCCCTTCTTTACAGTTCTTACCTTCACTACACTTGGACTCGCACCTCTGTGAGGCTCAGTCTGTGTGGCACCCATGAGAAAAGAGGTTCTGGAAAAGAAATATAAAAGAGTCAAACCACTCCTCGAGACTGTGAGATCTTTTAACAGTTCCAGAGGTGTTATCCAGTGCTTGAATAAATTAGGACACAGCATCCTGCTAATCAGCTCCTGCTTCTGCCTTCCAAGTTCCCCCAGCACACTTTTTGTGACTATAAAGCACTAGCAGATACCAAACTTCATTTTTAACATATGCCTATGTAACTGTGTTTATATATAAAGCTGATGCTTCTTTCCAGTTAAACTATTGATTTGATGCATTTATTGCACATTGAATATATATTTTATCTGAAATTAAATTTGAGGGCATTCTCCTAATTCTCCATTGCAATTGTTTTAACACTATTTCTTGATAATTTCATGCAAAAAATTACATTTCTACTCCATTTTGGTCCTTTAAGCTACCTATTGTTTCCCCGATTTATGAATCTGTCCCCTCAGGTACTACTTTATACACCGAAGTCCACGAACTGTCTTTAGAATCTGCGAAATACCCGAGAACGGCTTGGTAACAAGCTGCTGTAAAGAGGTTAAGTTATACACGGAACTGCCTTTGTTACTCCAAGGCACTAGCGAGGAAAGAAATGCTGCAAACACCCGCCAGAGCGTGCTTAGCACCGCGGACGCCGCCAGCCCGGCGGCGTGGAAGCCGGCATGG
>NW_008824473.1:4340259-4364709 GCF_000699105.1 Pygoscelis adeliae
CCCCTCCCCCGGACACACAGACGTACACACAGACACGCACACGACAGACAGACGTGCACACGGACACGCAGACACACACGACACACAGACGTGCACACAGACACGCAGACGCGGGCACGCATGCACGCGACCACAGCGACGGGTTGGAGGCACTGAGCTGCTGTGGCGTTGACGAGAGCCCGAGCGAGCGGAAGGGCGCTGGGAAGCGGCGTCAAACCCAGGCTGCCCTGCACCTTCCCGTGGAGGGAGAGGGGAAAAACCCAGACCCAAACGCCCACTGCTTCAAGCAATGCTTTCTAAAGAGCATGTTGAAACAGCAAGTGTTTTGTTAAAAAAAAAAAAACAAACAAAACCACCTTTGATTGCAATGGCTGTTGCAACCGAGAATGGCTCTGCAGACCACTCCACCCCCTGTCCTCCCAGCTTTGCTTTCTCCGGCCTTGAAAAGTTGAGGAGGATGGCCCTGCGCCCGCGCTGCATGTAAAATGGCCGATGTGGCCGGTCAAAATCACTGTGCCATATGTGCAGCTGGTACATGGCCTCTTGAACAAATCAGCAGCAGAAGGGAAAGCTCGCATTACTAGTATGGGCTAAATTATGTATCTTTTAAAATTTATTTTGTATATTCTCGTTCAATTAAAGTTGTGCATAAGGTAGCTGCTTATCTCTGTAACTGATGTGCTGCTGATACGTTGTCGGTCACTACTGAATAATGATAGACGTGTAGGTTCTGGAGAAAAATGAGGAGACAAACTCTTAGGTAATACTTACAGTGAGTATTTTGGAGGCTTCAGATATTTCAAATAGCTGGAATTGCAGCATTTTTCCAGTTTCTCACAGAGGTCCGAATTCAGTAGAGCGTTTTCATATATCCTTGAATTCAGAAGGTTTAGACATGTGCTGAAGCATTCAGTGAAGTACAGGGATGAAGCGGGGCCCCTAGTTTAGAAAAGGAAATGCTGAAGTACAGTAATGAAAACTGTCCTTCTAATATTTAAATCAAGACTTAAACCAGTAGCAATGTCAGTACATTGTAGAAATGTCAAGGAAAAAAATGGTCTTGCTAAGCAAGTTTTTAAGACTCTTGTGTAAACATGAAGAGTTTAGATATCTGTCTAAATCTATGGGTGCTTAGCCACAGGTGATCAGCTACCTGGGGGTTTGTGCGTAATGGTGGATCATAATAGCTTCTTGTGCTTTGTAGTGACCTGCTCACAAAAAATACAAAGAGTGGATGAAATGCAGACCTGTCTGTGCAGTGAATCTGCAGCCTCCAAAAGGAGTAAACTGATCTGCAGGTCTTGTGCTGACCCTACAGCACAGGAATGGATTTCCCTGCCCCTCTGCACCGAGAGTTTTGGACACCTTGAGAAGAAAATCTTGCAAAATAAGACAGACTCTCCAAAGTCAGCCAACAGCCATTTGTTTTGCAATGAGAAGTATTCCCTGACAAATCTTGCAATATCAGAGCAGAAATTCGCCCGACTGCTCTTCGTCATCACCAGCCCTTAAGTGATGGTCAGTGTCAGGCTGTTCTGAAATCCTTGTCCTCGTTACTCGGTCCCCATGGATGCTTTTTAGTTGCCAATAGGACATACCAAATCGGCAGCGAAACAAAAGAACAAAGTCTGCTGCGACAATGTTTGGATGCCATTTCAAAAAAGTGGCCTGTGGATTTAAAAACTGCCTGGAAAAAAAAAAAAAGTTGTTTATTCTGTCATTGCCAGAGCATTGATATAGTCAGAAACATTATTTCAATGAAGTTTTTACATGCCATTGAACGTTTTCTCTGTGTTCACGGGTTGTCAATCTTATGTGCAGATTAAACTAAGTTCTCACAGAGGAAGTTCACACAGCGTGAATTCCGTTAGCTTTGCTGATCCCATTATGCACCATAATGCGAGAGTGAAGATTGCTCTGCATAAATATTCATCTACCATCTTTCAAGTTTTCACTTTTCATTCTGCTTCTGCCTGACCCTGTCTGCCACTTTTCTCTGAATAATCATTACTGCTGAGCAACCCATTTGGAGAAAAATGCACTTGCAAGACGAAAATACCCAAACAACACTGGACTCGTGGATTGTCACTGGGACAAGTTGCAGTCCATTGCAATGTATAGCTGTGGACATTGAAATGATCTAACGTGCTATTTGGAATTGATGGGCGTTTTCCTCTGCAGATGTCATGGCCTTGGCTCACACAGAGGCCATACTGAACACGCAGGTGGCAGCGCCCCAATTTTCACTCTGATCACTCCGAGTCCAAATTATAAGTTTTTCCTGTTTTAATTCCAGCAGGTTTTGAATTGTATCAATGATTTTTTTAGTGCAGTTTCTATCGATCCCCAACCCAAAGGCTCTGCTTGTGCATTGAGGTGAACTGGAATTGGTGAAAATAACATAAACAATGTGATGTGTTTTTATGAAGGCAAGGAGTCAAATCAAGGGCTGCTTCTGTATCAAGTGAGTTAAAATGACTACACATTAGAGGATTTAGCCCAAACATGGTAAAATTGACCACAATTCTCTTGTGAATCCTCGACAGGTCTTGGGATATGAATGTCTGTTCCTCACAATTGTTAATCTAGGCAGTAAAGGAAATGCTGTCGTGATCTGTTCCCAGATGTACTGCCTTGTGTTTCAGACTCTGTGTTTTCAGCACATGAGAACAGGCACAGATTTTCTAGGTGAGCTATGGGGATTGTGTCCCCATCCCCCTCCATCGGCGTTGCAGTGTGTGGAGTGTACTTAACTAAGCATGTGATGGCTGCGCACATTAGCTGTTTGTTTTTGGGGAAGAGTATGCATGAGTTTGCTCCCTCCCCCCCAGTTATGCAGCTGAGTTACCTACATTTGGGAAAATCACAGAGTCAGCACCCCTGAAATGCAAGGAATGACTGTCCCTGGGAAAATCATTCTCCAGATCACGGGGTCTCACATCCATGTTTCCATGCCGTGACTTCAGGGAGATGAGCAAGGTAAGTTTTTCAGTGGCTCAGTCTTGCAATCACAGCTCCCTAATACAGAGCTCTCCTACAGAAGAAAAACCACCCCGCCACCCAAAGCAAGCAGCTGCCTGAGAAAGGCAGGAGGCACCGCAGGGGTGCATCCCTGCAGCAGGAGTGTGATGAACCACTTCACAGGCTGCACTGCAGACCTTCCCGAAGCTTTCCTTGGGCAAAGCGTTGGAGAGCACAGCCTGTTCTCCTATGCAGTGCTCTGAGACAAGCTGGCAAAGGGAGACACGCTTTTCTACTTATTAGATGTTTACTTTTGCCAGGTATTATCATAGCACCTTTTTTCTCTCCCTTTTTTAATCCAGTCAGAATTCCCATAGACACCACTTACATAATTTCCCTGCTTATCAGCTTGACATCTTAATTGCAGAAACTGCACCAACAGGGAAAAGCTGCTAGACAGCAGGCACCAATGCCACAACAGGTAAAAAAGAGTAAAAATATTACTCAAGGAAGACCAAACTGGAGGAAAATATGCTCTCCTCAAAATCAAAGTTTAAACCAGACATATTTCCAAGTTGACTGAAATGAATGAATTATCCTTCCAGCTAGACAGCTTTGGTTGAGTCCTCCAGCAAAAAGCCAGTGCAGGGTAGAAACACTCATGTGACGAAGGCTGTATGATTCATAAAGGTCTGTTACCGCCTGACTTTGGGCCAGCTGCTTGGCCCCAGTCCTGCACTGATGTACTTGACTGTGCGCTCACAACGGAGACTATCAAAAGCCTGGACATCAAAGAAATGGACCAGGCATTTTCCAACAGAAGACCGGGTTGTTACTCTCTCTGTAAAGAGCTACTATGTTCATAATGACGCCCCAGTCTGGTTTAGTGGGAAGTTAGAATGGCAATCATTTTCCCATTAGCGGTAGCATAATCCCATTTTTAATGTGTAATTCATATCCACAAGCCTTAAAATAGATCTTGTCTCTGTGTTTTATGATGACTGATGCTGACATTAATATCTCTCAATGCTCTATGCCTTTTTCTAAAAGAAAATTGTCATGTAAAAGACCCTTGTTCTTCTAATTAAGATCAAATAATTTGTAGAGTACATTATATTTTGGACCTGTCACATCAGAGCGTATACATCACATTGACTTATGTGTGGTGCGGTCAATCAGCCGTGTGAGTGAAGGATTATGCACAGGCTTTCTGGATGCTTTGGGGCTTGAACCCTGCAAGCAGTAGATCACAGATGGTTTATGTCACGTATTAATAGCTGGCTCAGCACAAGGACTGGAAGCCCAGAGCTCCCATAAATGCTAAAAACATTTCACCTCCAGGACTTAGAATGCATAACTTAATGTGCCAGTGAAACACTCTGGAAGCTGCTTTTCTTTTTTCTCCAAGCCACTTTTAAGAGGACTTCAAGTTCAGAGAAACATTAATGTGTCATAAAATTTTTAAACTAATGTGACAATCTGTGATTGTTTTATTTTTGCAATGGAGTCATAGCAACTATTTTCACAGGCAAAAATACATTGTTTCAGTCATCTAAGGACAAACTCACCTATTTGGTGTTCCTGGTTGAGCAATAAGAGATGAGTAAATCTGGCCTACCCTTAATTACAGCATTTGTTGTACAATTCTACAATGGTTTGCCTTTAAAATGTCAGTGGAGTGAAATCGGTTTCTCTAATGGAGTCCCTGGTGAACTGACAATGCAATGGCTTCTAGTCCTAGTCCTGAGCCACTGCAGCTCACCATGAGACCTTATTAATATATACATCCTAGGCCTTGGAAGAAGAGAGGGGATACAGGGTGGTTTTTTTGCAGTTGTTACTGCAGGTTTAGGAGGGGTTTAGTATTTGAATTTGGTTCTGACCAAACTGGACTAATTTTCAGTGTTGTCTTGCAGGATGTCCCTACCTATGTGCAACCTCAAATGGTGGAAGCATTACTGATAAGCATTTATCAAAAGAAGAGATTGATCTTTTGGGAGCGTTCATTTTGGTACTAGAAATAGAAGCCAATTTCCTTTGCTCTGTGCTCCATGTGATCCACTTCTAAAAAGCAGTTCTTTGATGGGGAAGGCACATCCCCTGAGGAAATCCAGAGATCCACATTCAGGCCCCATCCCTGATACACAGCCAACAGATCTGGCTACATCAGCCAGCCTGGTCAGCTTGGTATTCTCCCCATTTGTGAGAGTGTGGTAATGTGCTCTGCCTTAAGGACTGGGAATGAGTTCGACAGCATTTACAGTACAATCATGGTAGTGGAACAATGTAAAGATGGGGACTGATCCCATCCTTTTCCAGGCTCGGCTCATGTCCAAGGGCTGACTAACCTGCCCTTGGTATCAGTTCTTACACACGTTAATGAGTCTGGGTTACTGACCGCCCCCAGCCACAGGTTTGAGGTCATATTCCAGGCCCATTTCTCCATCCAGCGGTGTCTGGAGTCCTTTGTTTCTTGGTGCTGCTGCCAGTTCAATGGAGCCATCTGTAATGGGCCTTTAGACCTGAGGAATAACATTTAGTTCTATTCCCGTTTTGAGTGATTTGGAGAATTTTTTCTGTTACACAAGTTACCTACAGGTGTAGTATCTGTGGGGTACCCGCTCTGTTCTCCTTCGCTTGGGGGGATGCAGAAGCAGATTCTGCCTTGGGGTCTGGGTCTGATTTGACTCCTCCCTTTCTTTCTTGCCAATGCTTCTTGTTAGTTAACTTGCCTTGCCTCTCTCCCTGCTTCCTCATTGCTTTGATGCATCCTTTTATGAACTGAGGAGGAGGTAATCAGATCTCTGGACATATCCTTCCTCTGTCTGCAGATGGCTTTATGCAGAAGCAGGGCACACAACCCAATGCGGCTTAGAGAAATCATGCTGTACCATACGGCAGAAACAGCTGTACAGCAAGGTAACATCTGAGATGAAGCCCAAATCCATCCCTGTCGCCGGTGGTGCTGTGACTCTGGCAAGCTCTGTGGTGTGTGCTGGCTCCTGGCCTCCCCCTTCCCTGAAACATCAGCTTTTAGCTGCTGCCAGGGGCACTGTCATTGGACTTGTTTTTCATTCTTGCTGCTGTTCCAGGTCAATAGATCCCATGTTCTTCCAGCGCTCTGAAAAAATAAATGGTCGAGAGCTGCATCATCTCCTTGTTTTTCCTTCAAGATTACCATCATCAAGTGAACAAACATTGAAACCATTCATATTGATAGTTTCTTTTTTTAACCGGTCACTTTTAAAGCTTTTTTGGTTTCTACTTTCTCTTGGGATAGGATTATGCATTATGGTGACCAATTAGTTCAGACCCTGTTGTGTTGCTTTGTAGGTGTTTAGCCAAGAATTGGAACGATAATTATGTAAATGCAGTCTTCTTTTCCGTGACTTTCAGTAGCATTTTTGCTGTGAAGTGACGCTTACTTCTGAGAAGGAAGCAGACTGTTTTAAGAATAACAATTACACTAAAAGTGAGAAACATTATTGCAAATAATGTTCAAGAATTCAAATATATCCTGACCTTGGCACGTGAAGCTGTTTGCACAGCCCCAGTTAATGACTGAACAATTAATAACTGGATCAGTTGCTCCAAGAGAAGGCGCAGTTAAATGCTCTCTGCACATCATTTACCTCTGAGTCCAGGTGACTTTTTATGATATTTTTGAATAGATGACTATTGAGACTTCTTTTCATTCTCCCTCCAATTATATCTACTTGTGTCTTGCCTTACCTTAGAATTTAAGCCCTGGAAGAGATTGCTTTTGTGCCCTTTGGATTTTTAGCTAGATTCCCCCATTCCTCGTATGAGTTACAGCAGACTTCACGTTGTCCCTAATTTATTGTAGCCATGTGAGATGTACCTGAGGGCATTACTAGAGCTCAGAAATTTGCTATCACAGGATGTGGGATGGAGAAGAATGGATATTTATAACAGAATAGGGAGAAAAATTAAAGCAGAAATCAATCAAACAAATAAACAACGCACCTCCCACCCCAGCAAATATAACTCTGAGGTGTAAAAGGATTTAAAGTCCATTTATTTGTACAAATGAATACACATTTGTATTTATACATTTGTATAAATGCTGTCAAAGAGACAGCATTTGAGGCTTTAATACTTCCCTTAGTATCTTTATAATTTGGAAGATGCCCTGTATTCCAAAATGACAGGATCTCTCACATATCTCACGTATGATTTTCATAAATTCATCTTATTCAGTTTTTAAAAGTGTATTAGGGAGAAAGAACTCAGTATGTTGTTAAACAGCAGAGACAATCTGAAATTCATGAAATGAAAGATCACCTTAAGCTGTTGCTTTGAAGTTTCACCAGTTTTCCAGCTCATTTCCTACTGATGGAAAACTTGCCAAAAGTACTCCCAGCAGAGATAAAAATTATTTGGCCCGCTGAAGTCCACACACTTGGAGATTATCAGCAGATCAAAGACACAAGAGTCAAGCTGTATGCTATAGACAATTTACATATTTTTTTTTTATATATATATATCACTGCCTATGTATCTCTAGCTAATTAATGCATGCATTACTTATGCAGGTAGCTCTAAGTAGGATGTGGAATGATGTGCCAGCGAAATCTATAGTATGAAAAGCACATTTCAGATGATTGCTTTGGACTTTAAACATATCGGGGCGACCCTACCGCGTTTGTTTTCTTCCTTTGGAAAACTTTCAATGATTCTTAAGTTCCTCTGTCAACTTTTTGCTGTTGTTGTTATTGTTAGAGGGTTTATTGAGTCCAAAGCGTCCCTTATGTTTTATTTTGTTAGACAAGCACATCTGGATGGTTTATCTTTCATTAGATCATGGTTATTTGGAAAGGGTTCTTTGCACAGAAACAACAACAACTAAAACAGAGATTCTATTAACAGGAGTGTTTGAACTGATAACAGGCCCTGAAAACTTTAATTTCCTCCCATGGAAGGAGGTTTTTGGTAGAGATGAGCCTTTCAGTGCAGGTGTGTTTGCCTTGTGCTTGTCCCTCCTGCCCCGCTGTGGCCATTGGCCTTGTCACCAGTGGGTCTCTATGGGAGTGCAGGGCCAGGGTGGTGGGGACCAAGGAGGAGGTGGCACAGGCTGCCACTGGTCCCCACCGTCTGACCAGATCCCACATGACAAAACAGGTGCTGATAGCTGTCCTTGTTTCAGCCCATAGACCTGCCCCAAACATTGCACTTTAAATAATGTTAAGCAGTGAAACGTTGAGCAACATCTACCAGGCAAAAGCTTGTGAAGCTGCACAGGTCGGGATGAAGAACCTGGGGCTGCTCCTCCTGCTCACTGCAGGAAAGGTCTTGTCCTCCGCCGGGTGTGACACTCCTCACCCCTCGTGGAAGTGGCATTTGCAGAAGTCTCTTTGATGGAGCCAAACATCCCACCCGTGTATTTCAGCTCTGGGAAGGGCTTTAGCAGCCTTTGCTGGGTGATCCAGGTACACACCTGCTACGGAGGTGGAGTGGACACTTACTTCAACACTGCATTTTCATGTCAGACTGAAAGGTTTTGTTTTCAACAAACTAGTGGGAACAATATAACGCTACACCTTTCAAAGTTGCCACAAAATAGAATTGTCCTCAGTCAGCCCAAGCACAGAGCTTGCACCCCGTTTCACAGTATCCCAGACCTTCATCCTTGGCTGGGTATTGAGAGCATGTGTAAGGAGTCAGAAATAAAATGGATTGGAGCAGAAACAAAAAGTAATCCTACCTGAGGTGAAAATCTCAAGGTGGTGTGGTGTGAAGCCACTGCAAGTGCCTCTTTAATGATCTGTAAAAATACAAGCACAGCATACAAAGCTCATTTTAATAAATTATTTTCTTTTTAACTCTTCCTTACTTTGAACGCATCAAGACTTCCTGCTCTGTGTAGTCAATCCTGAATTTTTTCTCATTACTCACTATTTGTTTGTTTGTTTGTTTGTTTGTTTTTAGTTACTGTATTTCTCTTTTCAGGATAATGCTGTTTTGTCGTATTTCAGTCTCAGTTTCTAGGCCTGTTTGCTACACACAGTCAGCTAAAAATAAGCTGCTTTTCCCTTGGACTTATTATATAAATTCAGTCCCTAGCTGTTACACAGTGCTTTCCACATGATATTGAGTTGATTTCATTCATATCTTGTGCAACTTTGATGACACCAACAGAGACAGAATATGCTGATGTGTTTTTCCAACAAGAATTCGTATCACATCCACCTCCCTTGTTGTTGCCCAGATCACAGCCCAATTTAAACATATTTAAACCGTACAACGGGCCCTCAATCTTTTTCGATATGGTTACTATCATTGCATGTAAGACAAATTTCATTTTCATCCCTGGAAATTGCTTTTGGATATCTGTGATATTTAAGCCAGTCCTGAGATAAATGTTGCTGTTTGAGCTGCCACATGGTGATTCTGGCAGTCTGGGCTGCCCTCCCACAACCTTGTTTGCCCTGTCAGATCCTCCTGAGGTATTCCCGTGTTGGTGCTGAGGACTAATCTGTGCTACCCGACATGCCCGTCTCTGGCCCGTGCATTTCTTTGTGGAAAGGACCGGGTGAGGTTCCTCGGCATGTTTTATGCAACTGGTCAATGCAGCTGATCATAATGGCCTCTTGGTTTAAAATCTATTAATCAACTTCCTGCTTTGTTCAGATACTAATGTTAAAAAAAAAAGAAAAGAAAAAGGAAAAATTATCTCAGTGGACAGCATCATTCCACAATGCAGAATATTGCTGTAAACCCGGTACAGAATATTGCTGTAAACCCGGTACAATGTAAATATTGCTGTAAACCCGGTACAGCAATATTTACAGAATATTGCTGTAAACCCGGGAAGGAACAGCAAGGCTGTGAGCGACTAGGGGCAAAACTGTGGGGAGGGCAAGAGGGAATGTGGGGGAAACAAAGTAATGATGGGATCAGATATGAGGCAAGCCTTTCCTATTCATTGGTAAAAAGGAGTTATCCTAAATATTATCAATTGGATTTAAGCTATAAATATGCCCATGCCTTAGCTGTTTCCAGTTAGATCAATAAAGGACACAGGTACCTATGAACTACCTCACTGGTATGTAGATCTAAAACTTATATCCTTAAAACGCTTGCTCAGCTGCTGCCCAGGTCCCTGTGCCCCTTTATCTATGGTCTTGATAGGCACTCACAGAAAACACCCACAAAATACATCATCCGGTAAAAAGCTCAGGGCTCGTTGCCAGCTCCACAGGCTCAGCTGCTAGAGGGCTCCTGGGGTATGGGGTCCAAATTTTGTTGAATCCTTGGCCTGCAGGAATAGAATTTATTCAGCTCCAGACCATCTGTTGAAACTTTTTCATGCGGCAATAATTAAGTAATTATTAGGACAGAGAAAGCATGAGTCTATGGCCTGGGGACAAGGATGGGGGTGGCTTGACTGCTGCACAAGCTCTGCTGAACACGAATGTAAAATACTCAGACACTTGTGAGAGCAGAGGCAGGAGCCTTGTCTCTCCTCTGTAACTCATAATATCTTTTTTGCTGGAGCATCCACCTGAGGCCTTTGAGATGGACCTTCAGGTCTCCACAGGCACCAAAGAGGAATGTAGCCCAGGTCTCCCTCCTGCTGGGCAGGAGAGCTAGCCAATGAATCATGGTGCAAAAGGAGGAGGCGTACTCCTTCCTCCCCCTCGGCTTTGTGTGATGGACAGAGATCAAGATCAGTGCTCGAAATCATCATCTTGAGACCGGCACCTCCTGACAGCCCCAAGTAACACCTCCTCACAGAGAAGAAGCTCAGATAATACACCTGAACTTCTATAGTGCAGGCATACCCCAAATCAGCCCATGGGGTTTTCTGCTTCTGTTCTTAGGATACCTCAATCTTTACACTGAGTTCAGTCTGAAGTCATGAGTTCAGAGGCTCATCTACTTCTTCTAATGGCATCAGCTGGTCTAATAAAAGATGCTACTTCACTCTCTGAGCCCTCCTCACTTTATTCAGGTCCTACCTGCCCAAATCAGGGCTCGGGATACCACCAGGCAGTTTGGACACAGAGGTAATTTTGTTGATCTGGATCATAATACTCTTGGCATTGCCAGTATCAGACAGAAATGGTACATGCAGGTGCATGCAAAATCACTTTTTTATTGGAGGTTTGGTTTTATAGACCTTATTAAAATTGCTTTTTGTTAACCCTGACATCAGAAGCTGTACCATAATGTCATATGACCAGAAAAGACGGTTTTGATAGAGTGAATGCAGTCCAGATTATTAGTGAATGAATGTACAAACTGTCAAATCTTCATGAATTAATTAACCTCTCCATTGAGGAGAGATGAGTCAATCCACTTGTCATAGAAATTCTTGTCCTGAAACTACAGAACTGGGGACACAAATAGAAATATTAGAATGAAGTGATAAACTTCCATAATTTTTACTCCCATTTTTCTCCAGTAATTTATTAAGTTATTTGCAAAGTTTTTTTCATTTTTATTTTAAATCGTCCTATTATGGCATCACTGTAAATTTTTCAAAGGCTGTTTGAGATATAAAAGCCAGATTTTTTTCCACTAAGGGGAAGGTAAGAGGAGTACTTTTAGTTAGTTGTATATGCCCTCTTCATACTTCCACATAATACCTGCCCTGATACTGAAATACTCAAAACTAGCAGGAGGATTAAGGAAACAAAGAAAATAGTGAGTTTTTTTCACTTTTTCTCTGTTGCAAAGCTGGGGAGGGGAAGCCCTGCAAATATAAATGACACATCCACAGATACGATTGATCAGTGACAGTTCTGGCTTGAACACCCACCCTAGGGAAGCTGCTGAATTCAGGGGAAGAACCTGATTATTTCATCTCAGCAAAAACTAGTTTTCAGAATATTCCTTTATCCTCCCGTTGTTTACTAACGCTCTCTGCTTCCTAATTCTGAATTAAAATGTATGAAGAAATGGAAATTATTTATTACAGGATGCACTCTGGAACCCATGTGGGAAATTATGCAATCTCAATTTGATCTAAGCTTTAATAGGTATAATTTTATGTCTCTAAGGCCTCAGTGGGATCTCACTTCACTGAAAGCTTAGTCCATTTGTACAGATAACAATAGACCACTGGATGTCACCCTTGCTCTCCCCTGAAGCAAACACATAGCAATAAAAGACGAAGAATGTAGTTTTAAAGTCCTGGATACACTACGAGGTGTTAAATGGCAGGTTATGACCAGAATATGGATATTGTAGGATAATTTATATGTGGCACGTGAAAAAGTCTGCTACTAAGGGCTTATATTACCTTATACATGAAGAACTCTTTGAGGTCAAGGCTACTGTTTATTGAATTATTTCTAGTCCCTCCGAAAGTGGCACTGTAAAGTTGCAGCCTGTAAAACCTACTCTAGCTCAAGTGAAATTTGAAGTTCAGCATAGGAAGTTGCCACCTACTGATTTTGTATTTTATGAAACTTCTGCATTTTGTGTAAGTTCAACTTGAGTTTCATTTACATAAAGGGAGGTGAGTAGCTTGTAAGCTCTTTATAGGACAAGCTGTGTCTTCCCCCCACTTGCCATTGCCACCAAATTAAAATACTGTCTAATAGCAATAACCCAGATATTCAGAGTTGTTTCAGCAACTTCTGCAGTAGCATCCTTCCAAATTATTTTTACTCATGTCACTCCTCTATGCTTTTGCTCATAACTGACTATTCTTTCATGACTGTCAAGAAAAGTCCCATAAACCCCAGAAACATATGCTACATGTTCATTATTAGCAACTCACTGCATAAGCTGTGTGGGGAAAGAGAAAGGAAGATACATAGCCCTTTTAAATTGACCTCGCTCCATCTGACATGAACAGATGACAATTAACATGAGCTAAGAACTTGCCCCAGGAAGTTTAAGTAAACCTGTACAAACTTTGCCTCTCTGAGACATCCTCGGGCACTGCTGGCTGGTTGAAGATATCCAGGAATGCGTAGTCCTCTCAGGTTCCTCAGCCTGACTGCAAATAGGGGTGGGCTCTCAAGGAGAGTTTTGCTCATACTCTTCACTCATAAACCATCCTGTGAGAACAGCATGGTCCTCTTGAGATAACTGTAGTTTGGTGACTCACCATCAGCGAGACACAAATGAAAGATCAGAGAAGAATATTGGCTGGCACACAGAAATGTTCATGAAATACTGCAATTATCCTTGCTTGTGAGATACTGTCCCAAGTGAAGAACTAGTTATCAGTTACTAGCACTCTAGTTGTTGAAGTATGTTATTTTTATGTAGTGATTTGTATGCATAAACATAAGTGTCTTTTACAAAGGAAGAAAAGCAGAAGTCATTGAAAATGGAAACTATTTTGTGAAGAATTTTTATCAAAACTTAATACTGATTTCTCAGAAGAGACAAAAAGATTCATCAATTTTCAGAGACAGGGAAAGGGAAGAACAATCTATAAATTTGATTACCCAAAGTCACACACAGAGTGAGATGAAGGATTGGAAATAGCATTTTACCATCCCATTTTACAGTACCAAGTGTACCGAGCAGCCCATACTGTAAAAATTCGGTAGTTCTTAAGACTAACATATTATACATAGCCAGGAGCTGTGAAACCTCCCAGAAGTGAGGCAATCTAAAATAGCTAAGCCAGAAGATGATAAAAAGACAAAATATCCCATATGAATTCAAAAAGAAAACTCAAATCTTCTGTGCTTCCCCTTGAGCTACATTAAAACAAGAATGAAGCAATAAGAACTATGATGTAGATGTTGGAAAAGAAAGAGAAGAAGGAAAGTTAAACGAGTCTATGCAGATTTATGGGACAGTCCAAAACCAACAGAGCTAAAGGACTAGAACATAGAGCTTGACAATTATGAGAAAGAAGCTATAGAGCAATCATATTTAGCTGAAGTGTGTCACTGGTAATGAAAAATTTGTACTAAATTCTTTTACATTTTTCCTAAAAGTCTTCCATTAAATATATTTGTCGCATTAATGTGAAATCTTATAATCTTATAAGTGGAATCTTTTGCCATTATATTTCCTAAATCTCAATGTAATACTTAGGTTCTCAGGATTCTGGCTACTTGTATTTGTACTCTTCAATTCTTTCTTTGCCCACTAGATGGTACTACCAGCTTTAAATCCACCATTCAAGGCTGAAATTACAGCGTGGCTTTGTTTCATCATTTCATCCCAGATCACAGGCATCAAGGACTACATTATATTTATCAGCTGCCCCAGCACAAATTCACTTTAACTCCACTAGTTTTACATCAGTTTCTGTAGGAACATCCATGGATAGCCAAACAGGCATTGGTGCCAGACATTAAAATTAAATGGAAATATTTCAGTCAAATAGAAGTATTTGCAAACAGGCCTTGTAGTTACTAACCTCATACAGTGGATCACAGTTAAAAAATATTCAGCCTTTTTGGCTGCAAACAACTTCTTCCTCAAAACTGACTTTCACCTATAAACCACAAAAGATGCAGATGCCTTAACTTTCTTACAGCTGAAAGAACATTCTATTTATAATTTGGATTCATTAGCCCTTTCAGTGTAACTGTGCTGTTTTGTAGCCAGAAATTTCAAGTAATCTAAAATTTAATATGAATACCTGAACTTGTTTAATTGGTAAACCTTCAGAAAGTAAGAAAAGATCTGATTTCTATATTGGTCTTACATACTGTCTGTTTTACCAGCCATCCACATGCCTATGGACTATGTGTCTGTTTCTGCAGATATCCTATAGAGATAAGCAGAAGAGAAGCCCAGATTTGCTCTCTGGAGAAGAAGGACTAAGCTGTCATTACTAAAACTTACCCTCTGTTCTTGGTTAGAGAAAAGTTAACTCATCAAAGGAATGAAAGCTGCCTCTATAAATCTTAATCGTAATGAACGTAAATGAATTTCAAGCCATGGAACTGAGGGGTTTTAAGCAGCAGTGAGAGATGGGGGAAAAGTAGAACTCGGGAGCCAACATGAATCTTCCTGAATTGTCACTGCCTTGGGGTTATGGAAGAGGTATGACATCTGCAACTGGAAGGAAGGTCCACGGGATGTGACCAGCCACATGGTCCTGCATATACAATGCACTGGGAAACACCATGGACCGCATGCTATCTGAGCAAAGCTTTTGTTTGTCTTCTCTACTCCTAAGGGTTCTTGCTGCAAGGTGCTGTCGAAATGAGACATCAGTGAACACAGTTTGTTAAAGGAAAAACATTAAGAAAAGAGAGGAAAAGGACAGAAATTAATATCTCAGTGGAATTAATATTCTGTGGCATTGGAAAGGGAGCGAGAGAGTCAGGAAGCAAAGAGAGGGTCACCAATTAAGTGTCCTCCAAATATCCATCCTGTAGTGCTTTAGTCTTTCCAATAATTCACAGAGCTGATCCATATTGTTTTCACAGTGAAATGAATCCATTGGCTTTGGAGAAAGCTAAGAAATTACTGTTTTATGTGAAACTCTCAAATGTTGATATTCTTTGGTCGGACTTCTATATCCCCTGTTCTTTCTGAAATTAGATCCATGACACAACCTTCCTCTAGATGATTCACTTCAGCAAACATAGCATTTCCTTGAGCCCCTGCTTTCCTTTCCCCTGTTCTGTGCTCCCCACAACACAATACATTTCTTGTGGTTTGTTTAATTTGTGTAGTTTTACCACTGAGCAACTGCTACATTTGGCCTGTAATGATATGAAGATGACTGTGCCTTGTGCACAGAAATTGCAGCAGATTGTGTGGCATAGTAAAAGATTATATTTCAGTCAGAGGAGAAGACATGATCCTCCAATTGAAAAGTAAATATAGAATGTTATTCTGAGAAGTACAAGAGCACTTGAATCCAGGCAATATATTTTTTAATTCAATTTCTGGTTCTTAGGGTCTGTTAAAGGTGAACCAGTCACTCAGCTAAAAATGAGAATCACCTTTTGAGATGTGGCAGACATGATGTTTATGACAACCAAAATAATTACTCTTTTCAGGAATATTTTAAACTTATGCATAGATAATTTTCTGTGTGTAAAGTGTTCTACAGAGTACTTGGTTTCTATACTAACTGTGGTTTGCTTGTATTCTATAAAGTGACTTATTATGGGAAAGCATTAGGAGAAAGAAAACCATTCAAACCAGAATTTCCTACTGGATCAGTAACACTGACCTTGGTTTTACAAGCACCTGTCTCACACAGGAGTCATACCTTTGCACTGCAGCTGTAGTATAATTCTTGGAAGTCAATCTGTAGAACACAAGATAGAAGTTACGTCCAAATCCATAATCACTGAAATGTTGTCCCCAAGCTTAGAAGAGAAACAAATGAACAAAACCAGCTGAAGTCAGAGTTGTTTAAAATTCTTACCATCACAAGCTGGAAATTTGTGTGTGATTTATTGCCTGGGTATGCTATTCACAAATGAGAAAGCATTCACTCCTGGGAAGTTCCCTTTTGTGTTGGAGAGACTTCAAGACCACCTTAAAAATATGTACATGTTGTTATTCATTAATTTTCCATCTGCCTGTATTGGGTACGTTCAATTCATTATGTACCATTAATATATAGAGGATTTCAAATTCTCTTGTCTGAGTTGGATGGATTTTATAGATGATTTTCCATTGATATATATTTATGTATTTTAATGACATCTTCATATTTCCAAGAGTGTAGTGATGGATCTAGCAATGCTGAAATGGCTCCAGACATTGGCTATCATTTTATGCACCTGTGGTCTAGTGCAACTGACAGGATCAAGGCATTGGCAAGGAAACCAGTGGGATCTCCATCCAAGGAGACACCAGCACCAGCTCCCTCTCTCCTTTTCTTTACGACCTGCTACATGAGCCAAGATGCAGTGGAACCAGTTGCTTACTTGATGGCTTTACCTTTAAGCGGTAGGACAATGTGTGCTGCTCAAAGCAGATTTATGCAGGTATTGTTAAAAGATGACTGTACTTGCAGTAATGCTTCCACAGTAATTATCCCAGGAGAAGCTGAAGCTATTGTGGACTGAGATAGTCTCATTGAACAGAAACATATAGAAGAAATATAAGAAAAAAGACCTTGTAAATGTATTTGCCAGACCAAAAAATCAGTATCACTGTTATTTCATACATTTATTTGGCTTATTTTCTGAAGTTTCTGTCCTAAAGATCCAGGTTATTGTTCAGTCACCCAGATTCCCCACCTGAACAGGCTGAACAATTAGCATAAAGATATACATGAATATTTCATTTAAAATGGAACTTGGATCAGAGATAACCAATTTATCAGGATGTTGAGAAGAAATGTACCCCAATCTGAACTGACAGAGACTATGAAAATAGTCCAGGGAAACAGATAACCTCTTGGCTTTCTTAACATTGGCAGGAGTTTCATGTTCCTTAACTTACGCTTATGTGGTTCATTAAAAATAACCTCCTAAAAGCTGGATCACAAATACAGCGGCCTGCACAACCAATGGTTGGTGGTGTTGATCACATTCAAAGAGCTGGCCATGATCTGTAGTCCAGTGTCTCTCTCCGAGGGTCCTGAACTAACCAGTCTCCAAAATGGGTAGAATCTGAAGGAGTGATTTGGCAGAGTACCACTGAAGAAAAGTGCATGATGCTTCCCTGGTCCAGAGAAGTGTTGGGCCTCTGATACTTTTTATGAAAAATAGCACGCGTGCTCTCATCAGTTGGATTCTAAAGAGACAAACAGTCTGAAACAGTAAGAAAGGATCAATAAATGCTTCCCACCTTGGAAGATATGGGTTCAAGAAAACTGGTACAGCAATACTTTCTTCATTATGTGCAGCTGGTGGATTTGGCAAACTGAGCTTGTCTTTGACAAAGCAGAGCTTATAGCTTTTACAATGCCATCTGGAGCCAGACTTTTCATCACCTTTTGTTTGGCACTTACATGCTACTTACTCTTCCAGAGGGGAAAAATGAATCAGGTTCTGCAGCACCCAGTATTAAAGTTGATGTTTCGTTCAGGAAAGACAATATAAGATTAAAGACAGTGATGGAAAGCTGCTGAAAGTTTTTACCCAAACTTCAAAGAGAATAACAACTATGTATGCCCTTACAAATCCAACTATAGCTCTTAGAAAATGTTGTTGAAAAAGAGAATAAAAGGTCTGATCTAAAGGAAAGGCATAATTAAAATAACTGTTCTTCTAGCTTCACCATAATATCTCATGGTATTCCTTAGTAAGATGGAATTTTGATCAATGTCTCTATAGATTCCATGAGTTTCTCTGTTTGACCTTGGCTGAAATATAGGATGGTGCTCCTGAAAGTCAAATGACTTACTGACCAGAACCCCATTAGTGGAGTTATATGAAAGTCAAATGACTTACTGACCAAAACCCCATTGGTGGAGTTATATGGCGGTTCCAGTTGTAGAAGCCGTTTCAGCCATTTCAGCCTCAGGGAGGTGCCATTGCAGTCAAGTGTTTGGATACCTGTGGTATTTTGTTCAGCTTTCAAAACAGGTATGACCAAAGAAAGAAAGATGACTGGCAAACCCATGGCTCTGTGTGTAGTTCACAGACACTTTGTGTGTTTATCCTTTGAGAAAATTCAGGCAGGCCTGCTTCAAAATCTTCTCCACTTCTTGGATGGTAAATGAGTTGGACAGCCTTGCTGCGGTAGGCATGATCCAACGTTATGCCTTGACATTTGGCAAAGAGTAAAGAAAAAAAATGGAATGATTTGGTAGACTTCTCTGTGCCATTTTTACTGGTCAGCTGACAGATGGGAAAAAAAGAGGGGAAAGGGAGGGCCGAGTTAGGATGGCTCCTCAGATAGTTCATAATGGTTCATACCTGAATTCAGTGCCTAGAGGGAAGCTTCAGGATGTCAGTACACAGGTTACACCAAACAGGTAAATATAGCTCTGTAAGACATCCATAAATCTTTTCCTGTCATAAAAAGAAGATGAGAATAAAGTAAGTGGAGAAAAAATTCAATGAGAGTACATGAAATCAAGCAGAAGGCTGAAAGGGAAGACAGAGTGAATTAGCTTAGCAGTCCTTAATCACTACTCAAGGACAGGCTTAGTAGACTTGGATGGGGACTTTGGTGAAATCAGAACTACTTGTTACAGTTAATAAAAACTAAAGCCAAAACCTGAAAACCAAATAATTAGAAATGGTGAAATTGCAAAGTATGTATCTCGGACTAAGTTTCCCAAAGTTTGGACTAAGGCTTGGATCTGGTTTTGTTCCATGTCTAATAGGTACAAGATAGATGATTTAATGTGTCAGATGAGCTAAGGTCTGATAACAAAATAAGTCATATTATGGCCAATATAATCTTTTTTTTTATCATAGATCAAAAACTTCTCTGCTTGAAGCACAAATTTTTCTAATTTAAATAGCTCTGCTGGTGTGTGATCTCTCCTACATGTTTTCACATGCATTAAACCAGTTGATTTTGTAAGCTGATATTTTTAATGGATGAGTTTCTATGCACCCATTCATTAGTCAACCTGGAGTTTATGTTTTTCGCTCATGATGTGAAGTTTGGGGGGTTTTTTTCCTCCTTTGAACTTGATAGATGCAAGGAAGCCCATTGTAAGATTATTGTTTTCTAGCATAAACACAGAAGGTATCTCTGGTCGTTGTTTGCCTGATAAATAAAGAAGCTTTAAACATGTTCTCAATGGTGAGCGTACTGATATAACTGATAGCAAAGTCTACTAGATAGAATTTATTTACATTTTTAGCTCCAACTAACTCTTAAATCACAGCAGTTCATTGTGTTAAATCCTCATTTTTTATGAGTGCATACTTTAAGAATAAGGCCCCACTAAGAAGGAAAGTACTATCTCTTTGAAACTCTGGCATGCTGCTGAGCAACATTTAACAGACTGCTTTCTCCTGTCAGGAAGCTTAATGAGCTGCCTTCTTGGAAAGAAACTGAGTTAAATTTCTGGTTTCCTACTTGTTGGAGAGCAATTTTGTTACACCTGAAAGAGGAAAAGTAAAATCTTTCATCCTGTATTCTGTTGTTGCCAAGACATTGACAGACACTGGGCAAATGGAACAAATTTGAACTCCAGACAGTTTCTTTATCTGACAGAGAAAAACAAAACTAAACTAAATTTAAATTACTATCTTTAGCCCTATTGATATATTTTACTGCACTACACTCAAGAAATGTGGGGGAATGTGCTCCCCCACTCTCACACATGCACACTCACACTTTTCTTCATAGTTATTTGTGCTTCTATGTTGTATGAAAGCCCGGTCCTGGACCAGGACTCCGCGATGTTAGGCACAGCATACACCAAGCAAAAAGGCATTTCTAGTCAAGGGGAAAATATAAACCGATTTATAGGAGAGAAATAAGGAGACCTTACCTGTTAATGTGATATGTAGTGGCCTCAGCACACAACAAGCTAAGCATTCCCAGTGCTTCAACTGGCTTCGAAGCAGAGGTAGCAGGCTTTTAGGAGGAAGGGAAAGGGAAATGATGTAGATGTGTGATTACTGGAAGCTCTTCCCAAGGACGTGGATCAGATAGGAGAAAACTGAAAATGCTTGCTTGAAAAATTTGTAACTGGGTAGTGGAGACTGCAATGGAAGGACATCACATCTGATAGATTGGTGGTGAAGATGATGGATTGAACGGAGATAAACCATTAGGGGCTTCGAGAGTGAAGACGGGTCACTTGAATCATTTCAACGGAGTGGCTGTATGAACTTGTGTCAATCTCTGTATCTCACACATGGAGGCACTCACTTTTGTCAGCTTAACAGACCAGTGCTTTCAGTTGCAGTTTGGAGACTTGTGGTTTATGACTCACCTGCCACAGTACTGCAGAGGTCCTAGGGATAATACTTTCCTCCACAAACACCCCAGAAATCTTCCTGGACCTCCAGATCACAGCCTTTTCTATAAAAGAAAGAAACAAGATTTTCAGTCCCGGGGAAACAAACTGATCTTCTTGAGGCCAATCTTCCCTCACAAATATGAGCACAGACAGCTGTGAGAATGTACTCACCTGCCCATACAGTGAACCTAATTCTCGGGGACTTTTCTTTCCATATGGGAAAAATGCTGACTTTCCACAGGTACCTCCTAGTAGAGTCAGTCATTCACATTACCATCCTAGTCCTCCCCCCCACTCCCCATCACACCCTAATGCATATGCATGCACAGGTCGCAGAAGGGAAACAGCTAAAATAAATTAATCTTGCGGTTTTAGATACATTTCTGTACTTTTTCATATTAGCATTGAGTCATCCTTAATATTATTTTTCCTCCACTATGTCAGTGCCTTCTTCACAGCTGTGAAAAAAAGAACAGTAGACATTGATGTGACCTCTAAAACTATTTTAGATTTGGAACTGAAACCAAAATCAGACGTGTGTCCAGCTGGCTGGTTGAAAGCCCATAGACAGCTTATACTTTCCATGCAAGGCTGTCTGATAAATCTCTTCTATCTGAAGCTGACTGTCCTTCATCAGACTCCATTCCAGCCAAAACCACAAGGAGGAGAGAGTGAGCTGACACGGAGTACCAGGGGCTCCTCGCATGGTATATTTGCACAGATGTGCATGATTACACAACTCTTTGGCTCAAAAGGGGGAGAGTGAGTAACCCAAAGTGTAATACAGGTGGTCTTCCGCTCAAACATCCCCATATAGTTGCACTGGGTATCTCTGTCTTTCTGTCAGCAGTAGATTTCTCCTTAGTTGGCTCTTGAGGAGGTGCTAAATCCCAGAAAATCTTCTATGAGATTTATCAGTTGGATGCAAACGTCAGTCTAATGGGAGAGAATAGGTGCAGTGATAAAGCATTCAGAGCTGGAAAAGACAGCTGTGGCAAGAAAGACACATAACACACCATTTACGATGCAAAAAGGAGACACAGAATGATCTAGGAGGAGTTGCCATGGACTATATTTATTTTCGCTTTCCTGAGTGACCCACAGGGATGATGTAGTCAGTGCTGAGTGGAAAGTGAGCAAGCAGAGGCCTAAAATTTATTCTCCAAGGACTGATCAGTGGGGGAGGTGTGTCTGAGTGCTGACGACTTCAGCTAGAAGATCCCTCTAAGGTTTTGGAGCCTCTAGGCTGGAAGACTTGGATTTCTATCCCAGCCTTGGCCTTAAATCCTTTCTATGCAATCTGAGACTATTCACAATGTGCAAAAGCAGAAGGCTTGCATCTGTCAGAGAGGTCCCTTCTGAAAGCCAGGGAGAAGTCTGTGCATTAGAACTAAAAGTTAAGACATGATTTTACCTTTGGCACATCGTGGAAAACAAGGTAAAAAAGTGTGCTGTGATAAGAAACTAAGAGAAGTTTTGGAGCTAGCATGAGGACTGAAGGAATCGGTTATGAACTCTGCAGCTGGTCTGCAATATGCTGACCTTCAAATTTAAGAAATTTAAACTTATTGCATGGAGTAATGTTAAAGACTGAATTGACCACAAAGTCAATGGGGAGGGTAACTTGCCCTGTTTGACAAGCTAAGATTGAAGTTTGAACTCTTGAGCTGTTTGGAGGGCATTGGCATCAGTATAGTCAAAATTAGACTGGACAGAGTTACAACATGTGGAGCCAGAGTTGTCAAAATGTAAGCAATTTATTATCCTAAGACTTCAATGAAGAGTCACTTTTTTGTAATGTTAAAAGACTCAGAACACAACACAGCAAAACAAAACCCCAACAGTATCTGAGCAATATTTTGCCAGAACTTGTATGTAGGGTAGAGGCTAGGGGAGGCAGGATCAAAGATTACAGGAAATGTGAGAGTCTGAGAGGGAGGAAAGGGTGCAGTTGTCAACAGCAGTGAAGAAAAGTAGAAGGAGGGAGGATTTGTAAGGGGAGGAGAGAGGTTCAAATAAGATGAGCATCAGCTGGCAGCAGAGAGTCCAAAAGCAATGCATCAAGAAGAGAGCTATGTACTGACATGGGGAAGGGGATGGAAACCATGGGGTTTGTTAGCATTCTGTTCCTTGTGGAAACAGCTTGGAAGGATAAAAAGATATTGGTGGAAGTGGAACTTCTTACGGTGTCTGTGGAAAGGCTCATAAAAAGACATGTGGGAAGAGCATTGCCCCTTAGCTCAGGGAAAAAAGATTTCGGGGGATCTTTATGCTTCTTCAAACTGGGATATAACCTAAAGAAGGTATATAGCTGTGCTTGAAAGTTCGCCCAAGTAATAGGAAAGGCATGTCCTTTTTGGAAACTTGAAATTTTTTCACAGCTCAGAAAATCTTACAGCACTCCCCAATTACAGTGCAGTACTATCTCACTGGCAGGCAAGGTGGAAACTCTGCAACCACTTTTGCACAGAAAGCTTTGCTTTTCACTGTGCCTCTATTACTGCACTTGGATCAAGTCTGAGAACATGGAGATAATTTCCCTAGCCGATAAATGGGCTGTAAAATGAGTTTTACTCAATACTCCCATGCTTTGGAGTAGGACTCTCCCTGACTCCTGGGCCCATATCTTTGGCTCCCTTTCACTGGAGATGCAGCACCACAAAACCCTGTACCTCAGCCATGTTGCCAGATGGTAAGACAACAGGACATTGTGAGATGGGAACGGGAAATGCTATTAGCTTGGCGAGCAGATATGCTTTGAGTGCTTTGGTGGTGAGATGAGGCAGTGTCATTTGTAACCGTTCACGGCTTCTCACACCTCTTTGGTGACCTGAATTAGAGATTCAGGTACCAGCACTGCTAACAGCTGAATATGTGTTAGGTATCACAAGTGACTGCCAAGGTACAGTAGGTACTGTTACCCCCTTCTGGGTCTGCTCATGTGCTATGCATTTAATATAGACATGCTTTAAATATTCAGGGCAAATGATTCAGATTTTGGAGGCAACGGGTGGCTGACACAAGGAAAACTGATCAAGTAAGAAGTTTTAGCTCAGGCTATTTTTCCAACTTTTCATTCAACCAGCAAGCCTCAAATGTTTGACTTAAAATTTGAGTATATGAGCTACCTTAGCACTCTATCCAAATAAACACATTTCTGAAGGGCTGCTTTTAGAAGGAATGCTCTGGAAATGGCACCACCAAGATACACATGTTGACTATCTCTGATTCATTCAACTGCATTTTGACCTGAACCAAAAAATTAAGTTTCAGGGAAAATCAGCAGAAAACCTGTGTCTACCACCCCACTTGTCTCTGTGGGAACACAATGCTTCAGCCAAAGGGAGTGCTGGTCACAAATAATTTTTCTGTGTGTCCCTTTTCAGCAGTATAGTTTAGTCCATGCAAATTGCACTGAAGTTTCTCATATGCTTTATTGGAGGCATTCTGCTAAAGCTCCGTGACACAGAGCCTTTGTCAAGATGGAAGTTGTGGTGGTTGGTGGTCACTGGTTCCTGCCCTCCTCCTTGGCCTCCTTCCTCCATTTGCAGCCTATAGAAGAGCTCCTGCTAAGCTGAGCAAAAGCTCTCAAAGCATTAATTACCCCAACTTCCTCACCTTTTCTAGATGATTTTTTGCATCTTCAGCCTAATCACTTTTATTTATTTTCTTAATTCTCAGCTGAAATTAGACTG
>NW_008824473.1:4364778-4380749 GCF_000699105.1 Pygoscelis adeliae
GGCACAATTTTGGCCAAGGCCAGCTCACATTGTCTCAGATGATTCCCAGCCCTGGTGATAGCAGGGGCCAGGAGCTGTTCCTCCAGGCAGTCTGGATGTGGAAGGGTGTCTTACCTGCTTTGAAAGACAAGAACACTTACACAGTATGGTGCTGGGAATTTCTGTGACTGTTGGCCTGACAATCATGGGCTCTTTTGGGCACATCTACTCTACCAGTATAAAGGTAGACTAAGATGTAGTAAAGGAAACCTTTATTAGAGAACATGGTCATGAGCCTGGGGAGATGCAACAAGAGGGTGCATTTGCAAATAAAAAGTAAAATATATTGCTTTGGCAATATTTGTTCAGAGTGTTCCTCAGGTGACACACCACCTCCCACACGTACCAAACCCACTCCCACTTTGCACTGGCAAGGAGCAGTGACTCAAGACCTTCTGTGCAGCTCTGCCTCCGCTTTTAAGGCAGCAGCTTTTCAGGTGCCAGAGGAAAGTGCTATTGCTTAATACAGATGTGTGATCAACCTTAGTGAAGACACCAAACAGGCAAAACTTCCTCCTAGGGCCATCAATCACTTGGCTGATCTCTGTATTGATGTTACCAGCCTGTGCAATTTTCCACGGCAAAGCACTTTTCGCTCATCTTTTGTAAAATACGCCTGGGGAAAGCTTGGAACATGAAGCAGAGTCCTGCTTGCCTGGAAATAGACGTTGGGGGTGGAAAGCAGTTCAAGATTAATTCCAGCTCACATGCAGAAGTTTACACATCCAGACCTAAATCTCAATATCTCTGTCTGAAGCTGAATATCACCTTAAGTAGCAAATAAATCCTTTGAGGATTATACACATACCTTTATGCATAATTACTAAGTAAATTAAGAGTTAGTGAAAATGAGAGCAATTGTTGATAAAAATAGAAAAACATTATTATCTAAAAACTACTGAAAGTGGACATGGTGATATTTCAATGTCTCAGAGAAACAGAGCAGGTCAGAGGTGGGGTTATAGGGCACAACTCTATTCTGTACCAATGAGTAATAGTTCCCAAGGAGCTGCTTGGTAGGCCAACGATCATATGATCGGGTCTCTAAGGATAGAAACATTGTGAACATCTTCTCTGAATTACTGTATTACATGAGCAATGGGACTTCCATATTAAATCCTGTATGAAACATAGTATGTCTTTTTGGAAAACATCCAACCACGATCAGACTGTTACTGTAGAATGAGCCGCAACAGTTGATGAGGTGTTGCAATAATTAATTACCTTCTGAGATCAACGGGTATTGCATTTTCCCTGCAAACTGTCTTGGTTGCAACTTTCAGCCATTTAATCTTGTCTGACCTCTTTTGCTAGTTAGGAAAATGTTTTTTTATCACCTTTTTTCACTCCATGTCTATGACTCATTTGTGACCATGTCACCTAAGTATTTCTCACCAAACTGCTCCTTTTGCATCTGTTCCTAGAAAACAGATGCTTAAGTCCTTCAGTCATTCTCATGAACTTTTTCGGACTTCTCTGCCTTTCAAATTTTCACCATGACTTGTGAATACCAGAGCTGGACTTAACATTCCTGTGATAGTCTTATTGCCCACAGCAAACCTAACACTGCCCCCCACCTCCCTCCAGAATCCAGTAATATTGCCTACTTTTTATGTGACTCAAAATATCTACAACAGAGGCTAAAATTATATTGATCTCAGAGAAAGACACCTTACAAGAAAAGACTTCAAGACTTGAAGGGAAGAGTTTTATGATAATTAATACTTAAGTTGAAGCTCCTCCGGCACTACTGGAGAGGAAATCAGACTTCTGATGTACTCTGACAATGCACCAGCATTTTCATCCATCTACCAGAAGGCCTTGTAAAGACTTTAAAATTTGGTCCTATTCTAGCTTGATACATACTTCTGTAGACATGGTGACATGAGAATCTGTACCTTGGCAGAAACCCCTCTGAGGAAGAACGAAGAATAGGTACTGCATGAGCAGCCCATGCCGCGTGGGTCAATGGCATTTCACAGAGCCCTGTGTGAAAATGCCACCATACCATCACACGGTTTTATCCTATTCTAGCCACTAGGGGAATACTAAGTGGGATATTCTGTCTTTAATAGGCTAAAGGGTGACCATTCAATTTCCACTTTATTTTTCACACATGGGACTTCTGTAGACATTAATGTTATGCTGGTGTGTGAGATAATAGAGAAGACTTCCATGGGATTTAAGTATGTTTACTTAGTGATACCATTATCAAAATATGTATTTATTTTCTCTAGTCTTTTTTATATCATGAACTATGTCATTCTGGGAACAGGTGACTTGTTAAAGAAGACAGAAGAATTATGCTGTCATGTTAAACTATGTAACCTAACTGCGAGGTGCTTCTGATCACTGACCATTATTAATTGAGCCAGTTTTAATCCCAACAAAGCGTATAATCAGACCAGAGTGTCTTCCTTGTGGACAGTTCAGGCAGACACATTAGAAAAATAACACCAGTAATAACAGAAGAATTTAGCCTAGAGTGCAAAACACAGTCAGAGCTGGGAACATGCTGAAACCTATAACATAATATGTAAATGTCAGCACATAGTTGGAGTGGAAATGATTATAAAAATAATATACAGTGGAATAATTGTAATGTAAAGCCTTGAGGCAATCCTTCCTATTTCAAGCATTCAGGAGGAAAATGACTGCTGGATTTTCATCTTACCTGTCTGAAATCAAAATGTTTAGGCAGTGATATAATTACTTTCTAATTATTTCAGTCAAGCAGTAATTTTTTTTTTTTAATGGAGTTGCATAATTGATAAAAACATTATTCTTTCCTTTTTTTTAAATTCAGTGACAATCTGTGCAAAGGTGGCTCAGAAATTGAAGCGCTTGTACAAACCTTCTGGTCAGCGATCCCAGAACAGTTTGCAGGACTAAAGAATTAAACTGTACAAATGGCAAGCATTACGATTATATCTCTGTTTTAGGGGATGCTTTTGACCCTCGGTTTGGCTCTGGCTGGAACCTGCCTGGCTCTGTCTCCCCTACCCAGCCCCACTGGTACCTGTGGGTCTGCGGTGCTGCCTGCGTGCATTTGTAGAGGTCTTGCTCCAGGCACGAGGAGCAGGACACTCACATTACGGCTTCACAGAAAGCCCCTGTCAGGGTCGTAACAGCACCCAGGTCTGATTCCCGGCCTCTGCTTTCACTGCAAAACCATACTCACTGCCCTCTTACTATAAATGTTTAGATGCTGTTGAACCTAAGTGGAAACCTCCCCGGCAAAGCACTGCACTTAGCAGCTTTTCTGAAATCCTCTGGAGACTGTAGAGAGCTGTCAGCACGAGAACCCCTGCAGATCCTCAGGGCAAGGGGCAAATACGGCTCAACGCAGCTGCGGGCACAAGAAGTCCCACCGGGCACCCCCCCAACAGAGAGGGGCTTCTGCTGGGAAGTTACAGGCCCAAGCTGAGAATGAGTTTTTGTGCTCTTGTCCCTGCCAAGAGCATTTTCATGTTCCTCTTCCTTGTTCTTGGCAGCACCGATGGGGTACTGCTGGGGTGTGCAGTGAGCTCACGTGGGCATGGGCTGCGGCGGTACCGTGGGATGCTGCAGAAGTCTGTGTTACAGCAGTGACAGCTCTTGCATTTACTGCGGGTGAAGGACATGCTGGGCACAATCTTGTCAAGCTGGTGTCCTGTTACTGAAACTATGGCTGAAAATTTCAGAGCGCTCTGAAAATGCAAATATTTGGGATTTTTATTTTTTTTCCTTTTTCAATGGGGTTGGACATATTCCTGTAAATTGATGTATCAAAAAATGCTGGAGTCAGATATATGAAGTAGAGCCACACAACACTGCAGGGTGATGAAAGATCTCTGTGAAAATGTAGTGGTAGGAAATCTATTTGGCATAACCATTAGGCAGTTACTGTACAACCAGAAATGTGTATCTTAGATTAAAAGAATGAAAACGGTAATTGAAAATGCTTCTAATTTTCATAGTGACTAACAAAATGAACCTCCTTCTTACTTATAGATAAGAACATTAATTTCTATTAATTCAAAAGTTTTTTTCTAGTCTGTTCTTTTAATAATCTTCATTTCCTTGGAAGCAATATAACTTACTAACATTACAGGGTGCGAGAAAGCTTAACCATGCCTTCATTGTAGTTAGAGGAAAGAGCTTGCAAAACAAAATTATGATGGAAAAGATGAAAATTTTGCAGTTCATGTTGTGTTTTGTTGGAAATCCCATGTCCTGATCTATTTTAGACATCTTAAAAAAAAAAAAAAAAAAGATAAATAATGCACTTAAAGGATTTTAATTGCCTCCATGAATGATGGACAGATTCAAGATGTCTGGCTTACCATAGACATCCTAACTTTTACATTAATCTTATTCATGAGGTATTCCCTTGGAAAAATCAGGTAATTCTTAAAGGATGAAAACTTCTGCTAAGATTATGGTCTACTATTAAACTAATAGTAAGACACACTATTTTTAAGTTACTTTCATCTGACTTTCATCCTATTACAAAAAACAAACTAAGGTTACCCAATCATAGTGTCTGTCGGTCTCCCAACCCTACACCTTCTAATCCTATTGGCCAAGTTCAGTCAAATTTGATAGAGAAATAAATACTAAGTTCTTACAATACTAAAATACTAAGTTCTGATTTCTATGTTCAAATGAAAGCCTGTGGGAGATTATACTCACAGGATATAAGTCAGAGTAAAACTAAAGGAGCGTTGCAAGAATCATTTTCAAATGTTGATATTTTAACTCTTTCCTTTTTTTTGAATATCCATTTCAGCAAAAGGTAGACACTTTCCTTGACCTGGTGAGGATGAAGATATTAGCTATCTTTATGGCTATATCACTTCTCTTCCTCTCAGCTGAGATCTTCTATCTGAATACTTAGGATGAGAGTACTTTCAGAAGTTACAAGGGGACAAGGAGTTAAAACAGAGTAACAGTTGTGAGACACTCAGAATGCTAACTGCAAGGATAGCCTAGTGGACTGTCTGTTGGTGAATGATGGATGGATAAATAAATAGACAAAGAGATAGGAAAGAATGTAACAACTTCAGAAATTAATTTCTTAATTATAGTTGTGTTGATGTAAATAATAAGCTGTCATAAATATTTCATTATTTTCTACTTTCCTGGAGTAGACAGACAAAAACTCAGTATTTAAAAACCACAGTTAAAACAGATGTGGATAAACTATTTTGATCTGAGAAAGTTTTACTAATTCTGCACCCCTCCTGGAAATCTGTGTCCCCAACACAGGAAGTCTCATGTGCCAGATATCTAAAGATACTGAAATGACTTGATAGTATGTTAAAATGTGGGTTAAATACAATTTCCAGTTTAAAGAGTGATATTATTCTGACCCATGTTGAAATACAACAAATGTATGTAATAGCTTCAAAATTCACAAGCGGAAGAAGAAATTACATTCTCTGTTACCAGAGGATCCAGTTCCCCAGGGCTGGTATAAATCAGAGGAGAAGCAGAGGCATCAAGCAAAGTTTTCTTAATTAATGTCATTTAAAAATTTAATCCACAGGCTATGTTAATAGACAGTATGGTTTATGGTTTATGGTTTTATGTATTCCTGTCTATTTCCAGAATTGTTTGTGTCTTTCCTTAACAGAGACAAATGGAGGAGGAACAGGAAAAATCCTGAAAACAGGAAAAATTCCAGTGAAGACATTCCAATCAGTTCATAAGTTCAATGAGAAGTCTAAAAATGCAGTTTTGCCTTTGAAACATAATAGCAATAATTCAGTCTTGAATTGCGTGGCTGAGACTGCCGCTGCAGGAGAGCGCGAGGGTAGAGCCTGCGCGTTGCTGAGTGATCTTCTGTTTGTTGCTACGCCTCACGCGCCCCTGCGGCATCCCCTGCAGAGATCAAGGCCAGTCCGTTGGGTGGGAGCATCAGTACCGACATCCAAGTACAGCCGAGCAGGCCTTCTCTCCCAGCATCTCCACGGACAGGCAAAGGCACCTTCCAACTGGCAGAAGTGTAAGTCACAAATCAAGCAAGGATGCGTGTTTTCTCATGACAGAGAGTCAGGCTGTTAGTCCAGGAAGAAATGTCAGGAGAAGGATGACTAACATTACTCCTACCACAGGGAAGAAAAAGGAAGAGTTAAAAAAAAAAAAAAAAATAGAAAAGGACTTACGGTTCAAGAATTGTTAAAACAGCAAAAGCAACGAGAAAGAGCTCAGGAACAAGCAGTAAACCACCAAAGGGAGTTAAAGGCATAAGAATAATATAAAGAAAAGCAATCATGCTATAGGGACATGGAAGATGAGACAATCAGATTACCAGCCTTTTTTGAGGATGATTTTTGCCCTCCAGAGTGTGCTTGCTCTGGCAGTTGAGCCCTCCAGATAAAGTCGTCTAGTCACATTCTGAGTGCAAGCTGTTTAAAAATAATTATCATAAGGTATGTACCTATAAATGTTGATGATGTATAGTGGAAAGTCATGGTCGAGTAATGGTCATACCGTAGGATATAAATAATTAGAGCCATATTAATATAAAATTCCTGTGTGGTTATACATCACATGCATGTGATTACCAAACGAACAAATTGTACATCAGCGTACATCAAAGCATGAGTTAGTAATTTTCCCTTTCTTGAAAAAAACTGTAAAAATGTAGAAAACAGATGCTCGAAGAGAGCATTAAAGAGAGATACTGGTTTCAGAACATACATCATATACACTCAAAAAAGAGAAGGAGAAAATCAGCTCAAAATAGAGACAAATTATGTAACCCTAGAGAACCTAGTTTATAAAAGATATTGAGGACAGATGACTAGTGCTCTAACTGTAAATAGTAACAATTCACACTACTGATACAGAGAAGTAAATGAAAATATAGCTATTACAGCTAAATGGATATTAGAAAGGAATTTACACACAAATAGTTTTGAAACTCTTCTTTTCCTGACAACAGTGGTGGTTTTACTTTCCCAATCTTATTTTCAGAGTGGTTTAGTGCTCAGGCAAAAGTCTACCAGATATCCCTGAAGGAATCCCCTTTAGTGCTAGATATTTACTGCTTATGAATAACAGGATAGATTTCATCCAGCTGGGTCTCCTGAAGAAATATTTGTCAGCAGAGTTCTCAGTCCTGAAGAACAAGCAGCTCGGTGATGGAACTATGAAACAAGCCTATGAAGGCTTGCAAAGGATCATGCACCTTCACGTGGATGACAATAATCTTAGGAGCATCCTGGCAGATCTGCCCACTGCCCTCGCGGAGCTGGGGCTAGGCAGCGGCAGCACCTGCAGCATCACAGAGCAGGCTTGGACTCAGTGCACGAACCTGGCGGCACTGAGCCTCCACAGTGGCAGGTTAACCCACCAACCCTTCCCCAAAGTGGCGTTTCACACCCTAACATCTTTGCACGTGATGAAGATGAACTTCAGTCAACTGAGGAGCGTTCATTCCCACAATTCTCCCTCTTGCCCTTAAGGAATTATATTTAGCAGCCAGTAAAATATCAGTAATTCCTACTGATGTCTTCAGTGAGCTGTCATAGCTAGAAAAGCTTGATCTCAGTCACAATCAAATTACTGAGAAGGGCATTAAGAAGGTGTCTTTTAGTAACGTGATTAAACTGGAAAACCTGAACTTGGCAGAGGATTTGCTCACTGGAGTACCTCAGCATTTGCCCTCATCTCTGAAAGACCTCAGGCTTGAAAAAAACCTAATGTTTTTAGTGAGACAAGAGGCATTTCTGAAACTAGAAAATCTCACTCAGATTGATTTCTAAAATAATAGAATATTCCATATAGCATGGAACATTTAAGGGCCTGCAAGGTCAATCCCTTAGATTTAAGTCATGACAAGTTATCAGAAATTCATCGCCAAATTCCTATCACATTACAGTCACTTTTTCTCTTCAATACTCATATTCAGTCTATGCCAAGGGACTCTTTCTCTGGCAGTCATAATATTGAGAGCCATCTTCTTCTTGCATGATTAGTGAATAACCAGATAAACCTTGATAATGTTGATGTGTGTGCACTTAGATGCCTGTAAGGCTATCAGGAAGTCCACTTTTATTAAAAGTATGTTAAAAAGGCAAGGGAGAGCACACAGAGACATCAGAGTGGAATTTCCTTTAGGTGGAAAAGATGGATAGGACTTTTGACCTCTGCTGATCCAATAATAAACAGTTTAAATAAATAAAGTTAATCACAGTCACAAGAGTTGGAGAACACCAGGTTTATTTTAAAGTATTTAACAGCAGTGTTTTTAAAAATCTCTATACTCAGAGTCTCCTTGAGGTAACTCAAGTGAAAATACCTTGATCTTTTAATTGCTCAGTGAAGTAAGAACTCCATCATGTTTACAGTCCATGTTATGCAATTGACAGTTCACGTATTTGCAGTTAAAAGATGTCCTGTTTTTTAAAAAAAATCCTAAACATGTCAAAAGGGGAATTCCCAGCATACCCAGATTGAAAGTCACTGATAAGTTCAGTGCTGTAGTATGTCATTGCAGGGATTCATCAGGGGTTTTTTTATTGCTATATATTTTCTAAGTAACGTTGCAGCTTTTCCACTACAAAAATCCACTGCTGGTTATAGCAGGAAATATTCCAGACCTCTCCTGCGTGCATTTAGTGCTTACAAAAATTTAGATATATTTTTAGGTATTATTTTCATATTCATTTGACACACACAACAGTTTCAACATATATGCGTTCTCTCTGATCCTGTAGTCATTTGGGGTACCAGTACTGATGCAGCCTCCGGGCACTTGGACAGGAGCATTGCACAGGGGCACCTAAATTTAAAACATAATTGTCATAACTGCAGCCAACAGAAACAGATTAGTACTTAAAACCTGATTACCTTCTAGAAGTGCCTGGAGTTGGTGAAGGTGAACATGGGCTCAGGTCTCTGTGAAACAGTGTTTGAGGGAAGCGATCCTTGTTTGATCCACATCTCAGCTCTCAGGTGGATATAAAGCCTTCCCCCCCCCGCCCCCCCCCCCCCCCCCCCAAACCCACCCAGTGCCATATGCTAACTCACTCCAATGGCTGTTGCTGCAAACTACATTCCCAGTGCATCCCTGCTGCAGGGGTAGGTACAGAAAAGAGCTGGAAAGAGTTCTCCAACCTGTGTGTCCAATATTTACTTCTCAACCTCATCAAGGTTTCCTGTTCTAGGGCTGTCCTCCACAGTGTTGGGGCAGGTGGGCACCTGTGTGCCCCCTCCGCCAGCTGTAGTGCCACCTAACTGGTCCAACTGCCAACTGAAGTACCTTCAGCTCTGTTGATATAGAGGATGTAGTTCTCCCATTTTGGGGAAAAAAACCCACAAACCCTCTACTTTTACAGTTGTCTTCAGCCCTTTTAATGTTTTAAGCAAATGGGAAAATTAGGGAGGGCAGAAACTGCAAACTGGAGCTCTTCCAAGGTCTGGGTGCTCCGAGGTAATCGGGCTGTGCTGGCTTCATGCAACAGCTCTAGGGTTGCAGACCAGGAGAGGAGAAAAATGTAACCCGCATCAACCTGATAATGAGCTTAATTCTACAACTTCCAGGTGTGCGCTCTGCGTGCAAATAAAACAAAACCTAATCACCTGGACTTAGGAGCTGAATGGAAACAGACAATGCAGAAATAGCAGCCTTAAAGCATGAAAGACTTCTCATTTTTTGGGGAAGCAACAACAGCAAAAATTCCAACAAAAAACAACAAACCCCCCAGCCCCGCAAAACCCCAAACTCTTTCCTCTTTTGGATGAATGAGAATTGCGGACACCACAGCCAAACCATGGAGTTTCACCAAACTTGTGACACAGAAATGCACATGCTTAACATCACAGTGCATTGACAGTACTGATTAACAGCAGGGGGATGTTTTACTATCTGTTAAGAATTGCACTGTTTGTCATTAATCAGTGACATGCCCTTTTAAACATTCTCTGTGCATGTCTGCACAGGATACAGGACAGAACATCGGTCCTGGAAAGAATTAGATATGCACATAGACCTAAACGGCTAGCTGGAGATTTACCTGTCTAAAGGGAAAGCTGGTGGAAAAGAAGAGGCAGCTTTTGGGCTGTGATTTAGCAGCCCATATGGAGTGTGGCTCCCCTGCAGTTGTTCCCATCGGCTGTAATTCAGTTTCTCCTGCAGTCTGGAGGCAGGTTGAATTCTCAGGTGCAGCTGACACAACTTTTGGCTGCATCTTTGGATACAGGCAGCAGAATGGTATTGGATATCTTCCCTTGGCTTTCTTTGGGCCTACTCAGCTACAATTCTCTTTCTTTTTGGTCCATTACTAATGAAAAGGAAATGGCACAGATTCTCCTTTCCATCCCATCCACGGGAAGGGATGAGGGGCTTCCTCGTGAGGTTTTCTGAAGGAAAAGCTTTGGACCTTACTGTGTTCCATGTTTATAAACCTGGGAGGCCAGTATTCATTTGACCTTCCCCGTGAAAGCATCATGCAAGGAAATTTCAGCAGCCCCCATAGGCAGAAGACCCGAAATACAACTAACATAAGCTATTTTGCTAGCAAGCTGCAGGATTTGGGGGAAGACAGGTAGCACACTGGAGGCAAGTCATAGGCACTGCCAAAGTCTATAAAGGTTTTGTGGCAACCCCGAGCCAAGAGAGCAGAAGCAGCGTGCTGTTACGGCTGGTGTGACCAGCTCAGCTTCTTCACCCCATATCCGAGGAAGGATCACCCTGTGGTTAAGATGGACAGAGCTGCCTCTCCCATACATTACTGGGGGTGGGAAATTCTGCTTTGGTTTGGTTTGGTTTGGTTGTTTGTCCTCCTCCTCTTCTTTGAATGTTTGAAATGGGTGTTTTCTCTTTGCCTGCATGGTACTGGAGATTTAATGTGCAAGACAAGGGAAATTGAATCTTCCTTCCCAAACAGCAGGTGGTGGTGCTGGGTTACGTAAAGTGCTTGAGAAACTGCTTACAGATGTTGCTTCATTGTTGAATAACAGGCTGGAAATGGATGCTAAGCAAACTTTTCTCCTTTTTTTTTTTTTCCTCCTTATTGGAGGGTCACTTAATGTTTACCCCTTTTCAGTAGGTAGTTTAACAAATGTTTGAAAGTGTGTTTTAAAAATAAATCCTGCTAAAATAAATACTCTGGAGTTTGAGATAAATATAGCTCACAGTATAAGATGTTATTAATCCTCTAAAAATCTTGCAAGTTGTCTGTCGTATTTCTGTAAAAACTGATAAAGAAGTTTTATGTTTCTTAACTTCTGGAATAGTTTGATTACATTTTTCATTCATTTTCCAGACTAGTGTTGTGGGATGTGTGTTTATTCTTCTCCTTTGTTCAAGAAGATTGTTCTTTTTTTCTTTTTTTTTTCTTTTAAAATACAGTTCAATTCTACTTTTCCCCTTGGAAAATAGGAATGCTGTGCAGTGTTGCTTATTTGTCAATGATTGTTTCATGTCGTTTGCAATACTGATCCCCTCAATATGAAACCTTTTGCTAATTAAATATAATGCAGTAATAAACCAAGTTCTAAATGAGTTTTCATTATATTGTTCTGTTACTTCTGACTGATTGGTGCCATTACCTTTCTCACCAGTACCATTATCTGAAATTATCATTTTAACATGAACATTGTAATCAGTTAACATCGTATCATTTTGAAGCCATGCTTGGAGTATCACAGTAACACACACACCCCAACCAAAGCCTGCACATGAACAGCCTCACTGCTTTTTTCCTCACAAACTGTGCAGGTTTCAGCCCAACATATTTTTTTGGAAACCTGTTTGAATAAGATTTAGACTGGGTTTATGATTTAGGGTTTTTTGTTTTGGTTTTTTTTCTGTCCTGGAGCAATAATTAAATAAATATTGCTGTGGCTACAACAGCTGTCCCAGTTACAAAAGGATTGTGCTTTAATAGCCTATTAAAATATATATGTGACTTTATTCAGACCTTTTGTATTTCCAAAAATTCCCTCTTGCCTGGGCAAAAGATAGCTAGGAAAATGTGCATATGCCAGTGCTGGGCTTACGTAAAACCCTTGATGATAAAAAAAGCATACACAGGGAAACACCTCTGCAGTGGCGTATTGGCCCTCAGCTATTCGTATAGAGTATGGCACAGGACTGAGGCAAAAAGGAAACACAGATCCCATTTTGTAAGATTTTGACAGACTTTTTCCGTGTTGGGCTACAAATTCCTTCTGCTATGTCTCTGTTTAGAATATAACTGCAAATACAATAATCCAATATTTTATATAGTTTTGGCTTACCTGTACAAAATAATGTCATGCACAAAGTAACCAGAGAAAGTGGCTTTGTCAACAGCATAAGCTAACCCCAACTTTCCCTGGGCTCAGTCATTCAAACAATTTCATTGTTGCTTTGCCAAGAGGTTAGAGAAATAGTTAGCAGAGGCTCCTGCGTAGTAGAGGCATGTTTGCAAGCATTATGGGCAGGAAGGATGATCTTGTGACTCAAGCCCTGGAGTGTCCCAGATGTACCACAGATTTCTCACACAGACTAGTTAATCTTCTGGGGCCATATGTTCAGCTGGTATAAATCAGCGCAGCTCCAATAAAGTCAGCTCAGCTTTCCAGATTTTCTGCAGCTGAGGTTTCTGACCCCTTGCACATCAGTCACCCATCTGTAAGGCAGAGATATTAACACTTCCCTGCCTCATACACTGCAAAAGGAACAGCTCATTAAAGTTCATTTGCCACTCCTGTAACACAGTTTGAGAAGCTACAGAAATGCCCTTGCAGACAAAGAAGCTCGGCATCCCAAGTAGGTCTTAAAAAGACTTGCTACAGATACTTTTTTGCTAACAAGGTTGATTAGGACTTTGTGTCCAAAAAAACAACAAAAAAAAAGAAATCCCCAAACCTCTAGAACCTGTCAATTGCTCACCATTCAAAGGGGGAAGCCACTGTAATTTGGTGGCCCTGCCTAAAATGAGTGCTGCTGAGCATGGACCTCAACAGGAGGAGCAACTCAATGTGGGCTGAAATGGGAGAATTTTAGCAAAAAGCAGCCCTCCTGTAAGGCTGCTTTGGTTCCTCACTTTACCCATTTGGTTTGGGTTGGGCTCCTCCAGTGTTTTATGTTGGCAAAGCCCTTTTTAACATTAAGTAATACAAAGGAAACTTGATGTCTTTTTGCAGCAGTTACTGAGCAATTAAGAGCTCAATTCTTCAAGGGATTGTAAGCCTGTGGGTGGTCTCATTGATTTCGGGACTACTTGTGTGTTTAAAACTGGGCATGCACTTGTGTATCTTTTTCAGCTGGGCCCTCCTAGAACTGCTGCTGAGATTTCCATTTTAGAGTCCCTTTACAGTCTCTAAAATTATTACTGGAACGGCCTCCTCCTCTGGGCATCGTGCACACCGGCAGTCTGCCTCTGTCTTCTAACTGATTTAATGCCACAACACTGAGGCGTAGAATAATGGCAATGTTTCCATTAAATCCTGCACATTTCCCAGTATTTATCACACTGCATTCATTCCAGACTATGAAAAGAAATATTGAGATTGACTTCCTTTAAAAATGCTTATTTCACATCAAGAAGGACAAAGGCATGAAAATATGTATGCATTGAGTAAAACAAATGATCTGACAAATCTTCTCTCAAAAAAGTTAAATGTAGCTAAACAGAATTCCTATGTGGTAAGTGTATTACAGGGCTTTAAATCAGAGCACATGGAATAGGCTGAGCTGCAAGCAGGGAAAACCTTGGTTACATATGTTCAGCTGGTAATGTGTGCTTTTATGCTTTCCAGTGTCCTGCTGGGGTTCTAAGAAAATATTTACAAGATGCAAATAAAATGTAAATGGCATCATGTTTCCATGAAGAAAAATGAATGAACAACATCCGTGCAGCTCATGCAGTTTTACATACTGCACCAATGTTGCCTTATGATCCTCTAGGACCTTTCTTTGCACAGAATGCTGATTACCTGAAACGTACTACTGCTGCTGCTGCTTTTTTTTTTTTTTTAAACAGACATTCTGTTCAAGATTATCTTGCCTTGCAACACATGCCTTTAGATTTTATCTCTTCATCATCTAAACAAACCCTGGTTTCTGAGATGGCTTTCCATTTCCACAGGTGTTTCTTATCAGTTCCACATTTTCTTCTGACAACATGAAAAAAAAATCATATGTCCCTGCTTAGTAGCTGTTGCCTGACCCAACACTAAAGCTTTTCTGAATGCAGAAATGTGTTGCGTGGCTGCTGTAATATCCCTATACCCCAAGGGTCTGCTGCTGCCTTCTTTTTTACAGCTACAAAGAGTCACATGCTTGGCCCTCAGCACAGAGGAAAATTCGATTCAGAGTCAGAGAGGAAAGATGTGACCTATTTAAAACTGAAAAAAATGCAATTATTGGGTATTGTACCTCATTGTCTTGCCAATCCAATTATTTATTTACAACATGCTGGGCTGTGGAGTATCAGTGCTCCTATTACTGTTCCTCCTGTGTGGAAGTACGTGTACAAAGGTAATAAACTAGGTCTCGCAGCAGCCACATGGACCCACTGGTACTTTTCTTGGTTGAAGCTTTGCTTTCCTGCATCAGTGCCTATCCTTCACCTTTTGGCACCTCAAATCTGCTCCTTCTATCCTCCCTTCTAGAAAAGACAAAGATCACTTCATACAAGTGAATTGATATGTTCTGGGTTCTGAGACAGCAACTGCAGTGAAGCACACAAGTGCCATTAATGTGTGAATTTGATCCACCTTGTTTTACATTTTTAAATGTAGAAATGGGAAAACACATACTGGGAGTATGCAAGCCTTCAAATGACTTATACGTAATATTCATATCTCCATCTCACATAAGCTATCATAAAAACATGATCTTACAGAAAATAGACATCTACAAAACACCTGCAATTCCTTGTGTCATTTTGAATCTTTGATGTGTACTTAAGGTACTTATTAAAATACTTGTCATTTATATAAATGAAGCCAGACAGTAAAAAAAATGCTTTGTAATAATTTTGGAGTAATATGTATAATTAGATAGGAAGTTTTCAGGGCGAACACTGTGTTTTACTGCCAATTATAATTACCTAGGAGATTTCAGTCTTAGCAGGTGCCCTCATCTGCTATACCTATTGAAATAAATCATCGCTCTCATCACCCTCCTGCAATCTAAGTCAGAGAAACAGCGTGCTACACTTCTGCAAGCTCACAGAATCCAGGCAGTTATGCACAGCTGGGGGGTGTGCTGGCGTTAGCCGGCTGTCCCCCCTGGCCCCCGGCCACCCTGTGCCTTCCCGCCAGGCAACGTGGCCGGCAGAGCCCGACCCGCACAGCCCTCTGGAGGCTGCAGCGCCGCTAGGATTAACAAAAGTTCACATCATTGCATTGAAGGGGCTTCTGGATCCAAGTACAGGCTTTTCAGAGATATTATTCAACTCCTAGAGATTATTTTTAGCAAAAAAAAAAGATATTTTTTTCATAAATGTGGGTAAAACTAAAATTCTTGCAGTCGCAAGAACAGGGGGGACAATAGGGGAAGCAGCAGGTCAGTGTTCAGCTGAGTCATGGGGATTGCCAGGCTTCAACATAACTAACAAGCTTTATGAGTACAGCTGGTTTCTGTACATTTGCACTGTGAGTCTTACAAACAAGTTTGTGTAGCTATCCAAAAGGATGGCTCTTGTGAACAAACCACATCGTTTAAAACACAAGAAGCACATTGTTTCTATCAGTTGTACTTTCTTTGTCCACATATTAGTGTAATAATCTGTTAATACATTCTGAAAAACAGAACGAAGCTTTTCTCCCCTCCCCCCCCACTGAAGATCATAGAATCATAGAATCATAGAATCATTAAGGTTGGAAGATCATCGAGTCCAACCGTCAACCCAACACCACCATGCCCACTAAACCATGTCCCTAAGCGTCTCATCTACACGTCTTTTAAATACCTCCAGGGATGGTGACTCAACCACTTCCCTGGG
>NW_008824473.1:4381425-4386879 GCF_000699105.1 Pygoscelis adeliae
GAGTACACCTGTCTAAGCCGTGAGCCGCCAGCTTCTCTAGGAGAATGCTGTGGGACACGGTGTCAAAGGCCTTACTGAAGTCCAGGTAGACCACATCCACAGCCTTTCCCTTGTCCACTAGGCGGGTCACCTGGTCATAGAAGGAGATCAGGTTGGTCAAGCAGGCCCTGCCTTCCATAAACCCGTGCTGGCTGGGCCTGATGCCCTGGTTGTCCCGCACCTGCCTTGTGAGCGCCCTCAAGATGATCCGCTCCATGATCTTCCCCGGCACCGAGGTCAGGCTAACAGGCCTGTAGTTCCCCGGATGAAATGACTGGTGAGAGAGCATATCTGACTTCAACAGCTCTGTTTAGTTCTCCATTTCATGCTGGTACTATTTTAAAGGTAAGGTAAGAAGGGAGCATCATAGAATTACCCTCCTGGTCTGGTGTTGTCTAAGCCCCTCGTGACCAGTGAAGGAATAGTCCTAAAGGCCTGAACCAAAGTCTTATAACACAAAGTGTTACGAGTGTCTGAGCTCTAGTGGTGCCAGTGAAGGGTGATGACATTCAGTGGCACGCCTCTGGCTGCCTGGCACAGCCCCAGGGATGCACAGCCAGGGGAAGCCCAGCTCCGCCACAGCTTTGCCTCTCCACGGTGGCATAAGGCACGCAGAGTACAGCTGTCCCTGCTGCCTTTCTTCAATTCATACCATTACCAGGTGTGAACAGGGAGCTCAGATAGAGTTTCTGCTTTAATCTTTGTACAAGCGTGTTATGCAGGACCTCCTGTGTGCGCTGTCAGTCAGAAAGGAGGGAGAAGTGAGATGTTGTATACCACTGATCTGATCCCTCAGCTTTCGCACCAGCAGGGATCCACAGAAGGGGCTGCAGGTTTGCAGGTGTGGGAACTGATCAGAGGCTGGTTCAGATTTAGGGACTGGCCTTCAGCACAGGGCACACAGAAGAAGAAGGGCAATGAAACACCCCATTTTGCAATGGCAGTTTAGCTGCTGGTGGCAGCCTGGGTCTCCCTGCTTTGCGGCACATCAGGAAAACTTCCATGTCATCCTGCAGCAGCAGCGTCAGTCCCTCCAGCTGCAACGCTTCCTTCAAATGTGTTTTGTTTGCTTGTTCCCCTTACAAAAACACTTCTTTTCCAGAGCTTGTTTTTACATCTGTGGAAACCAGGCGCAGGCACTCACTTGCAGACTTCAGGAGAGGCTCGCTGCTGAATAGCCTGTACTTACAGTGCACGCTGCAACGGCCCAGATAAATAACGGGAGCATTTTGCCGTGTGAGAGGAGTTATGAAACCTGCCGGCGCTGCTGTATCCCATCCGTAAGTGAGGTGGCGCTTGTGCAGTCCCACTCCCTCCCTCTCCCTGTCGCGGAGCCAGGGGAGCCAGGCGGACCCACGGGCTGAGCTCCCTGCTCCACGCCGGCCCCAGCTCCTGGCCAACGCCAGCGAGGACAGCCAGGAGCCGAGCAGCCCTTCGCCAGCTTACGTGGCTCTGGGAAATGGAAAGCCCTGTTTACTTTTGGCTGCGATGGGGCTTTCATGTTTCTAACGAGACAAATTTCTCCCTGTGCCTTGCTTTAACTTGCTTGATAAGTCTGAATGGGCATGTTTTTCATCCTAAAAATAAACAATTAAAGAAAGCTAAACAAACAGAAGGGAGAGAAAGAACTCCTTCCTGTTCTCACAGCTAATCTCTGCAAAATTTAAACATGCTTATCAGCCAGCTGTGCTTCATTATTATCTTTTGCTTCCATCTTTTGTCCCAGTCTGTGGCGGATGCAGACCGTCTGGTTTGTGTCATCCAGCAGTTTGCACTGACTGGTTCTGATAAAGAAGCCATCAGCTTCTCAGGGGGAAAAAAGGTAGAAGGCTTGGAAAAGAGTAAATGTGATAACAAAAAGCCTGCTGCAGAGAGCAGAGAAGTCATGAAACACATCCTCACTTCGGCACCGAGGAGCAAGGGATGTTCCCACCTAGGCAAGCGAGACCAATGCTTTACATGTTTGCTCAGGTATTAGTCCTGTCATTACATTAAAAAGGGATGTGCTGGGATATGCGAGGATCTCAGAGCCTGGCCACATCTGGTTACACTGTTCATGCCAAAGTGTTTCAAGATTCAGTGGAGAAATGAAATCCTGAACAAGTGATTGAGCGCTCTGTGTTTCTACCACCCCAGCAGAGTGAAGGGACTGCGTGGCTGGTGGTGGACCTTGGTGATTCATGCTTGGATCGATAAAGGGAGAGTGGGATCCTAGGCAGGGATGCGTGGGGAGAATCACTCTTGTCCACAAGTCTAGCAGCCTTCGGGTAGGGATTGGGTGACGGTCACGCTCAGACTGGGAGGGGGCTGTGTGCTGAGTATTCTTGGCTGCTGCAAAAAGCAGAATAGAGGAACTGTGCAAGTGCTCTAATTTAATAGCGTGGTCCTGCCAGGAATGTGAGGAGATGCAAAGGTGTGCTACAGGCACTTTTGCCCTGCTCCATCGCTGCCCTTTCCCCTGCCCCGCACACATGTGCACTGAGTCCGCTGTACCATATTGCCTGGAAGAGAAAGCAGTCAAACACATAAGCGGACCCTTGGTTTTCAGAGAACAAAGTGAAAGCTGATAAAATGTCATAAAAGAGTTGTGTGACCAGCTGGAGGTCCTGCCTGCTCAAGACTGAGGCATGGATGCAGGGTTGAGTAGGCAAAGTCTGTTTTGGAGGGTGACACATAGCCCTTTAGTCTGATCTCCTGCTCGGACTAGAATTTAGGGGGAGAGGGTGGGATGGCAGGGGGAGCCCACCCCTTTCCATAAACACACCAGTGCTTTCCAGTTTTAGTGTGAGAGGCAGCAGCTCCCAGAGCCGCTGGCCCAGCCACGCGCAGGACGGCTCCAGCCACGAAGGGGCGGTGTTGGGGCTCGCAAAGGCACCGGCGGTGCTGGCAGTGAATTTGGGGGACTCCCGGGGGAAAATAGGCAGACCAGTTCTGAATTTCTCGAGCTGCAGGGCAGTTCACAGACACGCTGAAGGTTTCATGTGTGCTAGCCCAGGTTTTAGCAAACTCAGGCCAGTTTACGGCTTTGAACAGAAAAACCACACTCAGGTTCGCTGCTGCAGAAGTGTCTGAAGATGGGGTGGGGAGGGGTCCTTAGTTGTTTTTTTTAACCTAGATTATTCCCTTTGCATTTTGGGGTTAAACAAAACCAGATCTCGAAATAAAATGCAGAGGGGGAAGAGAGAGCATGGATGTTGATCAAAAGAGGACAGAATGCTTGCTTAAAACCCAGGGCTGCACAACTATGGTGTCCCAAGGAATGCCAAGATTTCCCAGCCTATCACAGCATCTATTTCAATGAACGTGTGAGAGCAGAGCTGGCTGGGGGGCTGGTGGTCAGGAGCAGCCTGTCTCTAGCTCAGAGGCTGCTGGACCATGAGCACCGGGAAGCAGTCACCACGTGCTGGTTCTGCAGGGCACTGGGCAGGGAGCTGTGGTGGTCCTCCCCATTGCCACATCACTGGCTTCCTCCTCAGCTGCCTAGTGTCCAGGTTGGCAGTCTAGGAGTCAGGTCAAAAATTAAAAGTATTGGTATCTAAGCTATACACTTACTCTTGCAGGTAGGGCTCTTAAGCCAGTCTCAGAAAGCTCTTAACTGGATTTGATGTGTGTTTTTTTCCCTGCTGTGGCTTTGCAAAAGACTTCTTCAGGGCTACAGCTGTCCAATTTTACCAGCACTGTAACTTCTCATATCAACAACCTTCCATGTATTTTATAGTAGGCTTTGTAGTCACCACATGCCCCAGAAACATTGTTGACCACTTGCAACATTCAAACAAGCTAGACTGTATTCATCGTCCTATTCTGGGAAGACCTACAGAATGGAAAGGTCACACAAAGTCTTACAAGAGTGCACTGTTTCGAAGCATGTCTAACCGCTGCTTCGGATAGAAAGGGATCATTAATATACCACGTAGCAGGGACTGGAAAGAATTGTGCATGAAATGGCAGGGGAAGGTTTCTGATAAATTACTGCCTGCGTGTCCTGGTTTCGGTACAAAGGTTTGGAGAGCTTGTAGACCACTTTATTCATTAGTTTGCAGCCAAAATAAAAATAAATTAAAAAAGAGAAAAAAGACTCTGTAATTGAACGTTCAGTTTTACAAATCTCCACAACATATCAAACGCCTATTTTCATCGTACTGCCAGAAGAGTTGAAACACAAACTTGTCCTCTCACCCTGCATGAGGAACTCTGTTCTCTTGTAACAGCTGTTAGCAGAAGCTGAGGGGCAGTCATGTTTATCTTAAGAAGAATTTTTGGCAGGGCTCACTCCTGAAGTTTGGGTTCAAATATTCTTCTGTCTCAAAAAGAGTATCTGGTTGGAGGGAAGGACTGGCTGCGTGGAAGCGAGTGAATGTGATGAAAAACTGGTGAACCCGTCTCAGGGACCACCACAAGGTAAAACTGCATAGTTGGGATGTTAACCGAAATTAGAGACCCAATGACAAAAGAACCAGCCCAGGAAGTAGCTGCTGAAGAACAGGAATTTTGGAAAGGTGTGTTGTGCAGCAGTCAGGAAGGGGAGATCTCTTTACTGGTCACCTGGTGGATGTGGGGAAAGTTCAAAGATCAGAATGGGTGGGGATAGACATCGCTGTCTTATGCTGTAGGTGCTCCATGTCCATGCACATGGTCATGTGGTCCATCTGTCTGATTCAAAGTCCACTGAAATAGTTGGAGAAAATATACCCTCATACTGCCTTTGGCCATGATCTTAGCATGGGGGGGTTTGAAAAGTCACCTCTTACTGCTGTCTACAGACATGCAAACGCTGTTTCTTCGTGGTAGCCAAAATGAAAGGCTGCCTATATTTCTTTCCTTCTAAGCCCAGCATCAGTAACCTGCACTTTCTCAAGAAAAGGAAATGAAGTAGATGTCATTTGCTTATGCCTCCCCTGGATAACAGTCTCATCTTTATCTGGAAGAGAAGACAGAAGACAGAATGGAGAAAACATGAGAAAGACCACAAGAAAAAAAAAAGTTGCTGGAGGTGCTAAGTGGCCTGGTGGGGTGGCATGCTGAGACAGGCTGAAAGGAGTCGAGAGAGAGAAAGGGTGCTGTAAATGAACTCCACCATTACTGAGAAGGCTCTGCTGTTGTCATAGACTGATCAAAGTAGTAAACAAATACACCCAGACCTGCGGACAAACATTACTTGAGTGTGTGCTGGCCATCAGGAGCTCATTCCCTGCTTCCTCGGCTGCCTGCAGGGTTAGAGCAGAACGTTTCCTGAGGAGCAGCCCTAGACATTCCTGTGGGGGAACTGAAATGCAGAGAGTTCTCCCTGCTGCACTCAACACTGCTGCTCTGCTGGGTCGACCAGGAATCTGCACCAAAAGGAAAGGGCTTTCTGACAGGTGGTGGATTAGCCAGCAGGCAGAGCCAAACCTCTGTTCTGTAGCTGTCAAAGGA
>NW_008824473.1:4386917-4393725 GCF_000699105.1 Pygoscelis adeliae
GCAACCAATTGTTTGAAGATCTAGCAAAAAAATATGATTATGGTATATGATGTCTGAACTCCAGAATTGTTTAGGATGTTAGTTAGCAAAATATACCCTTTGTATAGATGATATTTTTTAGTAAATAAATACAGCTTTTCCAAAATACTGAAGCCATTACATCCATTTAAATGATTGCTGTTCTCCCCCCACCCTCAAATACTCAGCAGTCATGAGCTGCACCACCCAACCTGTGACTGCTCCCTTCTTCTCAGTGGTTTCCAAGGGTTTTTTTCACGACTTGAAAAGAGTTGGAGAGTGTCAAACTTCCTTGTAAACAGTTCTCTCTCTCTCCCTTTACCCTCTTTTATCATAGCCAGCTTTGCCCCTTTCATAGTTCAATATGTGTCTACATGCTGCAAAAATAAATCTAGGGACAGAAAGATAGGATGACTTGATTACCTTCACCATAGCCATCTGCTAGGGTCAGCTCAGCTCAGTCCAATGGACTTGTCAAATACTTCAAAACTAGAACAACATTTTAAATATCATAGTGAGCTACTAGTAGGTAATCCAGTGTTACAGTTTTGGAAGTGGGCTGGAATGTTATTTTTAATGTCTTAAAGTCCGTCTGTAATGTCTCTCTGTAATGCCTATCCATCTCTAGTGTCTTTTCAAAAAGCAATTGGATTGCTTTCCTAAAGCCCTTGTCTCAGCATGTCACTAATGGGGACCTTCCAGTTGCTTCAAGAAACTTTTTCTCCACCACAGAATATAGGATAACACCTACAGTTTCTCAAGAGAAAAGAAAACCATGTCTGCTTTCCCCAGTGGCAGTTTTTGTTTACTGGATTCAGAGCAGCCTGGAATCTCTTGAGGAAACAAAACGCAATCCGAGTGGCTTGTTGCCATTTGTTTAGACATTACTGAAGGCCTAAACCTTTCTCTCCAGCAGACCGTCTTTCCTGGTTTTTTGCTGGGATTTTGTCACAGAACTGACAGCAAGTGGAAATGACGGCTTCCTCCGAGGTGCCTGGCAAACCTCTCATCCAAGAGGGACTGACTGAGAGCAATCCTGGATGTGCTTCTTGGTGGGTTCAGACCAAATAGCTGTCTCTGTCCTCTAGGGTACTTTATGCTTCAGAGTACTCCTTTTTCCTGGTTGTCCAAACAGGGTGGCTGGGCGGTGGGAGGAGGAAGGAGGTGCTGCACGACATAGCTGCCTACCAGCCTCAGAGCCAGAGCTTTTCACATCTTCAGAGCAAGAGGGAGGCGAGGGCTGGTGGGCGATAGGACCTTGTCCCAAAATGCAGTCAGGACATGTGTTTAGGCATGTATTTAGACCATGAGTTTGGAAAGTGCTCGTTGGCGCTGCCAGCAAGGGCTAACCGCTGCCTGTCTGGGAAGGACTGTGCACATTTTTAAGAAGGAGCTGGTTTATTCTTATTTAGCCATGTCTCATATATGGGAGGCAGCATAATAGCACAGCATGACCTAATTGCTCACATCTGGATCCCTGCTGAAAACGTACAGTGGTGTATATGCAGTTTCAGTGGAAGAGGCATGATTTACTGAGCTGTTCTTGGAAGCAGCAGAAGGTTAGTAAGTACAAAACAGATATACTCCAAATAGTAACTACAGCCCAGAGCTCCTCTCCACCCTTTTGTTCCATGCACACTTGCACACGTACACACACGCGTAACTGGGCTGCCAGAGGAGTATGATTTTCAGAGGGTTTTTTTTGAAATAAAAGCAGAAAAGAAGCCCCTGTGTAAAGGCTACAATAGCCACAGATACCATTTATTCATCAGAACCATGTAGTTCTGAATCTTGACATTTAAACAGAACAAAAATAAACCACATCACACTTACTGGTTCTGCTACAATAATAATAGCAGTGACTACCTCTAGCACATTATTTTCTACCAGAGTGCCACTGTGAAACCGGCCACAGAAGGAGATGCAGGCTTCGTCCCAGGAGCTATGTATGTACTACGGGCTGTTGTTCTCCCTCACACTGTTGTCACAGTGGTGCAAAGCAACTGAAAACCCAGGTTCATACTTCACTGCGGTGGCGTGCACAGAACTCGTGTCCGGTGCAGCTGCCTCATGCAGATAAAACAGCTTTTGGAGGAAAGGAGAACTTGTAATTTTGTGTCACCTGGGTGTGAAATTCTGCAAATTTTGTTTGTTTGTCTGGGAGACTGAGGGGCTGGGAGGACCTTGACATCTGTTCTGTTTATGAATGAGTGTGCTAATGACTGTAATTTGAATGTGTGTGCTAACTTTGAAGGTTGTATTTGAAACCAGGAGTATCCCCTCCACCATGATTTCCATGTGTGAATGGATGCTCCTCCCTTTCTCCCTCCCCATGCCCCTGTAATCTAATCTTTTCCTCAAGATTAATTCAGTAATCACATAAATGTGTTTAGATACATACCAGGCCCACTCTTAGGTCAAGTTTTTACTTCAGTCATGCTTGCTTATCCTGTTTCTTATTGTCTATTATGAACGATGAGGAAGGAGAACCAATTACAAAACTGAGAAGGAAGACAGTAATTAAAATGAAACATATTACTATATGTTTCAGAAATTACTCTAAGATGAATTTATAAAAATAACCTTTTTTTCCCCCTCTGATGTTTGCCCCAGTAATCAATAGATCAGTTCCAGACAGCATCTCTCCACACAATCATCCCCTTTTTCTGGAATCCAATTTGTTTAACAATCAAAAACTACAAAACCCCTTCCTGATCCTTGACTTCTCCCGTCTTGTCTTTCTTCACCTGTAATTGTCTCTCCTCACACATCTCACTATTACTGATAGACCAACCGCCAAATTCACCTTCTGCCAGATTAATATTTTTCCTCTAAAAACCTGGGAGGGAATTATTGCGTATAAATTCTGCTTAAGGTCATAATTACAGCAATCCATGCAGCTAGGTGGGTTACTTCTTCCCTTTGCTTCCTGCAGACAAGTCCTGCCACAAATCTTTCAGCTCTACCACACACACAGGCAGGCTTTTGTTTCATTTTGTTTTGAATTATTTCTATAAAAAAATCAACACACCAGCTGAATGTTCAGGTTTTTTTACTAACTGTCCTTATTGCTTTCTGAATTTGTTTTCCTTTAACTTGCTTATTTGCCAGTAGCCCCCAGCTGGAATAGATATAGGCAGCTACTTATTTTATTGTTGGTTCTTATACTGAAACAGAAAGCCATTGACTTGGGTTGCTGTGTAGGGGACCCCTCCTCTTGCAAGGAACTCACATCTTTTGGAGAAAAAAAAAAAAAGTCAGGTCAACATTTTTATCTGTTTAAGTCTTCACAGCATGATATTTACACTGCAAAGTTGTAGCTAGAGATGAAAGAAATGGTGTTAGATGCAATTTAAAAGCTCTCTAATCTTCTCTTAGCAGTTATTTCACCCTTGATCTTCCTGTGGGGACAGGGAGAGGAAGGAGGGTGCCGGCTGCTTGTTTGTGGCTGAACAGATGAGAGCTTGACTCTTGGTACCACTGTACTGACGGGTCTAGTGTCCTGATAAACTCTCTAACCCAGATCATCTCACAGGTCAGAAGGGTGCCCCGTGCCATATCAGTGAGGGCTGGTGGGTGGGAGGGTAGGTGTCACCCACCTGGATCTCTCACACCATCTCTAGGCTCCAAAGGGATCTGGACATTGTGAGGAGAACAGATGTCAGTGGTGCAAACCCCACTGAGCATTTAACTGCTACTATTTATTCAATTCTTTCCTGCACCTCTTGGTCTCATTCAGTGGGAAAGAATGGTCTTCCTGATATCTCTGTTTTCTTTTCTCCTTCTGTCCTTTCCCCATTTCTTTCTTTTATTTGCTTTTGTGTGTGCATGTGTGAGTCTGTCTCCTCTATTAATTCTCCTCTGCTTCTTCCCTTGCTTCAGCACTTTGTTTCTTGGCACCAGAAAAAAGTTGCAAAAACAGGGCATGAAAATATGCCATATGAATAGCTACAAGCATGAATGCTCTGGAAGTGTAGGAGTGGCTGCAAAGCCTGATCACTCTTCAAATGTAGCTAGAGACACTTATGGAGGTGACTGCATGACGAGTAACCAGTGGTACCAAGGGACCGAACTCAATGACCATAGCAGATCCTTCCACTCTTCTTTCATTTTCCTTTGGACTGTCAGTTTTAAGCAGTTTAGGCCAAACTAAAACCTCATAAGCAACACTTCTAATAGTGACATGTCATTAAAGAGTCAAATGCTATGGACAGTATTCCAGAAATAGTAGTTTTCAGTGTTTATAGGGTCTCAAGGGCCCTGGATCCTCTAAACAGTACCAAAGAGAACATTAGTCACCCTGTTTTGTGGCAATATGACAGTTTTCCAGCTACAGGCAGTCCTGGCACTTACATGACAATTATCATCCAAAGGGAAGAAACTCTGCCTCTGACCAGCACAGTTACTGTATGTAATGTTCCCAGATGTTGTTTTCTTCAAATACGACTTCCTCGTGAATGTGTCCCGTTTGGCAATAGGCAGAGCAGCAAAGGTGAGTTCTTGTGATGCCAGCTGAGTAACAGAAAATACAGAACGCCTCACAGCATAAACTGTAAGGACAATTCTGGCTAACTGTGGTCATTTTTTTTCCTTTTTCTCTTTTCTCCCCCCAATCCCCCCCAATATTTTGAAAAAACCTTTTCTTTGTCTTCAGAGACTTCACAGATACAATAAATGCTGTAGTATTGGCTTAGTTCCTGGGACTGGATTTTTGCAGTATGAACTGGAGACACTGAGCAGAAACAGATAATCAAGACTGTAAGTCTGGAAACCACCACATCCCCTTCCTGAAAAAATAACATAAAATTAGGAGCTTTGCAAGCCTGTTTCATTTGAATCACTCACAGAAAACATTTTACAATATCATGACTGAATGCTACCTTTGGACAGAAAGACAGAGTATTGATGAGCTAAGTATGATCAGCATATCTAAAAGAAACAAAATCTTTTAATCAGTGAGCTCATTTTTATCAGTTGCTGTTAAGTGTTGCAGAGATTTTATTCTTGTCCCCCTGTGGGAAAAAGAAAAGCAAACCAAAAAGCCCTTCTTCCATCCAGTGTTATAAGATTGAAAGCATTTGTTTCTTGGAGTGGAGTGATTTTCAGTTCTTACAGCCTTCCAAATATCACATTCCACAAATTTGAGAACACCAAAATTGAATTACTGTTATTTATTCAAGAAACCACAAAAATGCTCGGACCTTTCAACCACTAGTATTGTGATCAGTGTGACTCCTATCTGAGTGCTGATGGTGAAAATGATGACTTATTTTAAAAATAAAAAATAACATTCCAGACACTCCCATCTTGGTTGAAAATAAAAAGAATTGCTGCTTCAGTAAAAGATTCAGTTAAAAATAAACCTTCACTTTCTTACCATTAAAGGCAACTGAAAAGCTCCTAAACTGTCTTAACTGTGTGTGGGGGGGTTACTTTATCTTTATTTATCTTTATCTTTATTTATCTTTATCTTTATCTTTATCTTTATCTTTATCTTTATCTTTATCTTTATCTTTATCTATCTATAATCTTTATCATCTATAAAATCTACATAATCTTTAACCTTATCCTTATCCTATCCTTATCTTTATCTTCATCTTTATCTTTACTTCAAGTATTTCATTGGTAAAGTCGCTAAAAATGTCTCCTGGGAAGTGGATTTGTATCTGAAAAAAGGAATATAGTGCCATGTCTTTCAACTGGATGGCATTTCTAGTAAAAGCAAGATGAAACAGAGAGAGTTATCCTAAAATTGCCTGTGGTTGTGGGGTGCAGGACATTATAGTATTCTGCAGGTATGTGGTAAAGTGGGCTTGCCCAATCAGGCGGAAAATGGTCTTGAACTATGGCTTTATACATCCAATTACACCCAATCACACTATCCCGACTTGGTCTCTAGTTGTCTAATGCAATTAATGTTTAGTTGATGATATAAGGAAAATCTACTCCAAAAAGATAGAAAACCAGAAGTCCAATACCATAACTAAAGCCTAAATAAGAGTTCAACTCTCCAAGCCAAAATGTGCACGGAGAGCTAATGTATCCAACAGCAGAGCAGGAGAACCCCTCATCTCCCATGAGTTTGTATCTGTACCTATGAAAAAACTCTCTTTTGATTTTCAAAAAGTAAGAGATGGTGCATGCATTAGTGGCGAGGAGGTTAAAAAAAAAGGCAAATAGTGAGAAACTTTAGGATAATTTATACTGTGAGACTGTGAGCATAAATTATTCATCCCAATGGGCAATGTGGAGAGAAAGTACCTTGTTGACTGTGTCTAGAGCAGGTCTAAGCATAGACAAGAAAAAATAACAAAGTGTTTATGTAAAGCCCTGTATGCTCTTTGGTCAGTATTTTCCAGTGAGTTCAAGAGACAACAGTAGTTCTTCTGCTGCTCAAGGTGCACTGAATTAATTTTTCTTCATTATAAAAAGCAAGTTTTAAATGTAATTTTCAAAAGAGAGCATTTCAGCACTTTCATGAGCTTTAGACAGGATCCTGGGCAAGTCCTTCACCCAAACAGAATGTGCATTATTCCATGAACTTCTCCCTGTCACCGCAGGTATGTCAGCAACTACATACACAGCAGTCTTACATGCTTGCAATTTATATTTCCAAAAGAAATCATCTTACTTTATCTTATTCCAAGATAAGCTGGTAGATTCATAAATGTCTTCCATTCATTCTCATTCCTTAGTGCTTGAGGGGAGAGGAAGCAATTAGGCAACCAGTGAAAGAGGGGGAGAAGCCTTTCAGACAACATTACCTGAGCAGCTGTGCTCGTTTTTCCTG
>NW_008824473.1:4393742-4394383 GCF_000699105.1 Pygoscelis adeliae
CGCTGCACACCCTGTCCCAGCTCTTCTGGTGCTCAGTACTCTTCTGCCCAGTGCAGGGATAAAAAGGAGAAATTAAGGAACAAGCTAAATTTCAGTTCTTCTGCAGCAAGTGTGATGTTCCCAGCTTTCAGCATTTCTTACAAGAGATGTAAGCTTCTCTAGGGTTATTTTGCCTAAATATAATATTAGGCACTTATAAACTGGGAAGCATTAATTTCATTTTTCCTTTATCACCTCTGTCCTTCCATCTACTTTCTCCTACCACATAGGCTATGCCTGGATAGCCATGTTAGTACAGAGTTCCTTTGCACAGGGGACTGGACTATTAGCTGTATGAGCTGTCCAGAAAAAAGGGACTCTAGGCTGTTGTGCAGCTATTTCAATGTTTGTTTCTTGGGTATTTCATGACTTGAATTAAATGTCTAGGACAAAATGGAAAGAGGACACAGAAAAATTAGTAAGAAGCTGTATATAAGGATGGAAAAAATTCAGACAAAAGTGATTAAATTACAACAGTTTTGGAAGCAAGCACATGAAGAGGGATCAGAAGATACTTAGGCTTTTCCTTAGACTTTTTCTCAGGACTCAGAGGGACTTTGTAGAGTTTATTGTAACCCTGGTGGTCCCTGAGTTGCTGTACT
>NW_008824473.1:4394432-4411631 GCF_000699105.1 Pygoscelis adeliae
AGAGTGGATGGAGAAAGAGAACAGATTTATGTTCTTCTATTTCTGTTCTCTCTCTTCTGAGTTTTTTCAGGAAAAGTTCATTTTTGCGTTCCAAATAAATCTATCTTCTGAGTTTAAAAGTCCTTCTGATAGGTCTCATTTCAAGAAAATGACACAGACCCACCTCACTGACTAGCTAACAATCAATAACAGTGACAGCAACAAAGCAGCAATGACAACAAAAATATGAGAGACTCATGTTCAGTATATTCCTCTACCTTTTCAATTACTTTGAAAATACTGATCTTTTTTCTGAACATGACAGTACCAAAGTTATTTTATTTTCATCACCTGTATAGTTGCGCATATTTGAGAAATGAAAACAAGAAAAAGCAACTGTAAAAATAATGAAAAGTTGAGAGTTAGTTTTCATAGTTACTTCTTTTTCATGTCTCAGACAACCACAAAGGGAATCTTTGATCCCAGTTGGTCTAATGAAGTGATAAATTAGGTCTTCATTACCTATTCCTCTGGCAGTTCTTTGGGCAAATGGAAAACACCTATAAAGCCAAATATTTTGGTCTGTAAGGGTAAAGGCTTTTATTATAGTTAGGAATAAAAGATATGTGCAACTATAAAAGTTGGGTTTATTTTTCATTTTCTCTGATTTGAGACTACTGAAGTTCTCAGCTCATTTTTGTTGTTAGCTCAAAGCACCCTTTAGGTACTTTGTGGTGCCTTATTCAACAAATAATCCCACTGACCTACACAGGAACGACTCACAACACTAGTGACTAGCCAGTGATATTTAAGTAATCATAATACAAGAGTGTTGGAAGAACTCTGTGCTGCTTTGGCATCTCTACCACTGTTTGGAACATATTTCAGTTATTTTTATGACATTTTAATCTGATATTCTGTAAATAGTCCTAGGAGAATGACTTCGTAGAGGAGATATAACATAGCAAAATATACCAATAAAGAAAATACTTTAGACTATTTTACATAATCATTTATGGGGATATTACAGTGAATGAACATTATTTTTTTCTTATTTTCTTAAATCTTGTTTATTTTTGAGTTTTAAGTAGATGCACGAAGAACAGCTGGCTAACTTCAAAAGCCCAGTCTTAATGCAAGCAACTAAAAGTGTCCTGACTACCCAAAGCTCATCCTTATCCTTGACTCTTTTGATAGGCCCTCTGTATTTTCTAAGTACGATGCACTTTTTTGTTCTGATTCAGCCACAGTCACCTTTCCAGTAAGTCCTAATCATCCATTACTCTAAACTTTGAAAACTTGCTTACCCTACTGAAGTCAACGAGAATCATTCACTAGCATGTGTTTATGCTGGAAACAATAAAGGCAAAGCACCTAGCTAGGACTATAGGAGTTTTCCTTTTAGTGATACAAACTCTTACATTGTTTTGTTTCCTGTTTTTATACCAAAGCCTATGAAAAAGCTCTTCATACACTGAGTTTTGAATGGAGCACTATTATCTGAATTACTGTTGTTTTCATATCAGCCATTCTTGCTATTGTTTGATTATGAGACTTCTGATGGCAAGCAGGGTGACCTTCTCCAGACCCTGATACCATTACATGGTGCGAAGCACTGTTTGAGAATGACCCAACTTTGACTCCAGCTGCTTATGTTCACAATGTAGATTCAAACACAAAAACTGTAACACAAAGTCATGTTGCTGTCATAACCTTAACAGACTTCTAACAGGCTGCAAAAGCATGCAGTCAAATAAGTGGAGCATTTTCCGGCAACCTCACTTAATCCATCCTTTATAGGAGGAAAATTAAAGCTACGTTTCCACTGAGTTCAGGCGAGGTTTCTGGAAATATGTGCTTGTAAACAAAATTACAAAGATTCTTCCCACCTGCTTCTGCTTTCACTCCTGATTAAACCCTAAGGTCAATTATTTGAAAATCTGGGGAAACTTCTGAGTCAGAGGTTGATCAGATTCCAGAAAGAGAAGAAATCCAAATGGGAAAAAGAGGAAGGATGAGGCAAAATTGGTAATGTTGACAAATAGGTTGGCTTTTTTAATGTAGTCTGTCAAGTTAGGACAGGGAAATTATGATGCAATAGGAACAGAAATTGTTGGTCATTATACAACCTGACATTTATTTCAAATTGATGGAAAGTTTCACAATAAACACATTTTGTCCACGTTTTTTCTACAATGCAAGAATGCTAGGATCATTTTGCCTTCCTGTTGTGTAAAGGGTCCTTCTCTCTTCTTTTCTGTATTTTTTTAAAAGAGCTGAATCCACCTAGACATTAGGTACCTCTAATGTTAAAATTCTGGATGAAATGTTTTGATCATCCATCTTTGTAAAATGGCACACTGAAGAAAAAATACATGTATCAAGGCAAGGAACTTCTTGGACTACGTCTTAGTGAAAATTTGGAATAAAATGATGACTATCCCTATTTATTATGAGTATTAAACATTGGGTTTAAAGTGTTAGAGCCAGCTGGTATTCTTGATCACACTGACATGATGCTCATAGATTTAGGCAGCGGATTCAGGAGTATATCTGGCAGCAGAAGTTGGGTTAGCGTGCATTACTGGCATTACTAGATGTTCTGGCTATATCTATACCAGCAAACTAAATAGGGCCGGGCTCCCAGCTAAACCTCTGCAAGAGGTGCTCATTCCTACTGCTTGTTTTGCAGTCTCTAGGGCACAGTTTTGACCTGAGCTCACCAGCACCTCTCCAACAATGCAAGAGCCTGTGGGACAGCATGGGCCAAATCCTGTTCTCAGTAAACAGTCTGCATGAATCTACGGTGTTGGGACGGTGGGGCCAGAGAGGGTTAAGCTGCATGACCTTAACAGTACAGGTGACTGCAACGCATTTTACAGCTGCCATGCCAGTTGACTGTGGGCCCATAGAGCAGGCTATGGCCCATTTTAACAGATGCAGCCTCTAAGGCCAGTGCTGCCTTGGAATATTTTCTGTAGTAGCTGAAACTACAAGTTGAGACACAAAGTATGTGGAGAAGGAATAGACACCAGTAGGGATTTTGGGGGGATATTCATGATGCAGAAGAGTGTTACTGTAGTTCATTAGAGGTCTTGTATTCCCTCCTGTGGAAGCTAGCAATACAGGAGTGGGTAGAAAAGGGAAAATATGTGAGGAAAAAATAAGCTGAAAATAGCAAAGGGGCCTTTTAACCACATCAAGAAGCCCGACTGTTCAACTGCAGAAGTGATCGTGAGTTTGGTGAGGAATAGAGCCCACATGATCTTCCCTGCTCACCCCCCAGACCCAGTTTGTAGCTGGCAGAAATCAGTGTAGCCATCAGCGCTATTCTCATCTGTACCAGCTGAAAGTTCAAGGCCACATTTAAGCCATTTAATATAGGTGCCCAGCTGAGGCAGTGGGACTCTTTTTTTCTCCATTGGGTTTACAGGAAGCCAAGTCTGAACTGTTTCTTTACACTTAGATTTAAAGCAGCAGCAGTGCTCAAGTTAGACACTTTTGGTTAGGCAGGATCATTTCTTTTAGCTATTTAAGAGATAGGTATATGGGCTTTCTTCAAGGTCAATGGAGACACCAGGTCCAGATTTATTGTATTCTAGGATAGTTATCTAAGGCAGGTGGGATGAATCTCTGTCTCTCTGTCTGCATTGGTTACAGGAAGAACTTAGATGACTGACTTAGATTAGATGCCTGATTTTTCTACAGCTGCATTTGAATGGCATACCCACCCTGTTCTTAATGAAAATATCAGGCCCTGTGAAAATGTAAGGCACCTCAAACATGGAACATAAATTTCAGATGGGCAAAATACCTTTTTCTCCTATTGGGACCTGATTCTCTGTCTCCTGCAGTTAATGACAAAGATACCATTGACTTCAGTGGGAAGGACTCAGCCACAGATGCTCAGTGGTCTGGTTGTCTGACCAGCCCTATGCTTAGGTAGGCTGAAGTCTTAGTTACATCTTTAATAATAACAGATTTAACAGGATCTCATGGGTTGCAAAAGCTAACCAGAAACAGGGATCTAATATTGTTGTAGGAACTATAATATCCCTAGCGTGTTTCATACACTACTTATTTTCTGGATTTGGGGCAGTAAACTCAAAATGCACTAGTTGTGTTTTTGTCAGATTGCTTGTGGTAGTTTGTGCAAATAGCATGCAGACAGGTGACTTGTCAAAGGTCCAGAATCTAATTTTTTTTAGAGTTAGTCAGACTTTTCTTAAAATATTTCCCTCTTTCTCATGTGCTGATGTACACTTACCAGCAGAGGTGCTAAACTCTGGAGTGACCCTGCTGCTTTAGTCCTGAGCTCTGTTTTATGGGGGGAAAATAAATGCTGCTTGCCTGCTCAGTATTGTAGCACAAAAGGAGCACACCAAATCCAGAACAGATAATGGGAACATCGAAAAAGTTCAGTAAGGCAAAGTAATAATATTCCAGAAATTGGAAAGGCCATCAGATGAAGTCAGTGAAGTGGAATGTATGTCATGAGATATAAAATGTCTGATGAAAATAAAGAGGGTTTAAGAAGGTTATTGAAGACACTGAACCAAAATATTTCAGTCTCAGAATCAGGAAGTCTGAGAGAGAATAGTCGGGTGTATTGGAGCCTCAGGAATCTTAATAAGCATTTAAGGAGGGGAACAAGTTTATGGAGTTGATAGGTAGCTTTTGAACATCTGTTTGTACCAGTGATAATTCAGTTGCGATGTTGCCTGAGACATACTCTTTTAAGGGAATAAGCATGAGATCAACGAGGTGCAAAAGAAGAATGATGAAAAAAATTAACAAATTCAGAAGAAAAAAAAGTGATATACACCTAGAAATTTTAAAAGGACTGAACAGTGGATTTTCTGAGCTTCATACAAAAAAATAACAATACAAGTTGCATAATATCAGCTGCTACCGTAGGAAATTGGATTGTAGCAAATATTTTATTTTAATTTTTTTAAGTCCTAAAGGATAATATTTTAAAAGACAAAAGATGTTTCTTAATTAAGAGATTGAAAAGAGATTGAAAAATAAGTATTTAAAATATTTATGTAATACAGTCATATAATTTTTAATTATCATTTGCATTTCATACCTAGTGTGTAAACATTAGCCAGTCCTGTATTGAATTTATAAGTGACAATCCTAGGACTTTTATCTGTTAGTCTGAGGTTTTTTTGATTCCACATGTTTTTTCTTTTTCATTCTTTTCCATATGTCAGTAGTGTCATTAATGCAGGAGGAAACAGAAAAGCTGAAGAAATGAATGGGCAGAGCAGTTCATTAAAGAGATTATATCGGTATCTGGGCACATCTCACAGAAATCTGGATTAACCTTTAGCAAATGAGAGTAGAAACTTTAATTTAGTTCCAAGAGTAATAAAAATGTTCTGGAGGGAAATGTGTATCATTTAAAGCACAGCCTTCTTCTTACTCACATTGTTTGTATATTGCATTAGTCCCCAGGGAACACATTCCTTCACATTTTTCTCCATCAAAGCCAGATTGCGACTATGCCACGTAAATTGAGGCAGTACTTGAAGTGAAAGAGCTGATGGCTCATCGTTATATAAACCCTGCTGACGAGTTCAGAAGCCATGGGGTTACCGAGTTTCTTAGTTCTGTCTGTTCAGCAACGGGGATTTCGGTGGCCAACTCCTGCGCTTGCAGCATGCTCTGTGATGGTGGCTAGCTGCAGTGTCTGGAGCCACAAAGCTGAGCTCTGCGTGCTTGTGTGCTGCCACCTCCCAGCCCACGCACCGAGCAGTCCAGTGCTTTTTGCAAGCCAGTTTGCAGGGTATCTCAGCTGCATTACAAACAGGCTGTGGGTCGTAGTAGGGGCTGGAGGGGTGGGGTGGGGTGTAGGGTGTCTCCCCAAAGCTGCAGAGTGCCTGTAGCAGCACATTGCAGGGGATCCTGTGGCTAATGCTGGACCTGCCTTGTGTAAGATGACAGGAGCATATTCCCTGGCTTGTCCTTCTCCTTATCTGTTTCATGTTATTCCTTTACACGGTGCTCGCCCTGTGAAGTGAGATGTTATAACCTCCCCAGTACAGCTCGCTACACTTGCACCCCATCTTTTGCCTTCCACCAGCCTTGCTAAGACAACCTTTTCTCTTTTTTTTCCATCAGATACTCTGAGGATGGAGGAAGAAGCCTGGTTTTTGGTGTTTTTTGTTGTGTTTTTTTTGTCCAGGGCTATAATTTTCTTCTTCCTGTTAGCTTCACTGTGGTCTTCGGGAAGGCAGGAATGTCTGAATTTTGTCCCTAATGTGATACTTCAAGTTTTCATTAATGAAATAAGACAGTCAGGATCTTGGCAAGATATGGGGAAAACCCCAAAACTGATGAAAGGGGACCCCATGCCCACAGCTGCTTTTTTCCTTGAGTCTTCCTGTGGACTACGTACAGCAGTTGGCAAGGACTCCTGACATACAGGATAAAGAGGGAAAACAGATATGAAAGACACAAAAGCTTGGAAAAACTTTATAAATAATAATAAGAAAAAGAACAAATTTGTTCTAATTTTTTCTGTCCTTCCACTTTGAAAACCTGTTGAAGGGGAACAGCATGGTCCAAGACATATTCAAAGGCAGTGCTACTCCACTGTTCTGTAACTTTCTTCCGTTTCTGCATGGAGTTTGACCATCCTGGACTTCGGGATTTTCCTAGGAGGCTCATATGAGAATTCCTGGTGCCAAAAACATTAGGTCCAAATACATGTTTTCAGAGCTAAAAGCGGATAACACCTTTCTCCCAGCTGCTTCACTGCTACTGCTTTTAGTGCCTGGCAACTGATCTCGGTCCATCTGATCCCAGTCCAGCTCAAAAGAGAATGGACATCATATATCTCTATTTTAGCTTGAAAGAAAAAAAAAAGTCATCGCGGAAAAGTGCTTTGAGAACAGATTGACAGAAGTCAATAGGGAACAGCCAAAGCAAAGCATCTGGGCAAACACTGAACTGCTTAATGCAGTGATAGTGAAGTGTAATTTGCCCCTGTTTTCCCTAACTGCTTATTTAAAGTTAGTAATCTTATTTTCTCCTGGTACTTTTCTCTACCTTTTGATCCTAAGAAACCAAGCCATGCATTATAAACTATGAACCCTCTGACTGCACAGTATAGCTCTGGTTTCTAGAACATCTCTGTAGCCTGGAGAAAAAAAAAGGGCTCAAGCGTCCAGAAAATTCTCGTTAGATATCACATGTGCCTGTCACAAGCCAAATGACCACATACTTTATTATAAGTATTTTCTGGCACTGCATAAGCAAATTGCAATGCATGCTGTTCCACTAAACTGTCTTTCATCTGCCCAGTGCAACCTTCTCACATTTATTGTGAAGTTTCTAACACCAAGCCAATAAGAAAGCGTTTGTTATTCCTTAATTACTTAAATGCTGCTCTGTGCTTATCACAATGTCAGACAAGTGCCCAGGAAAAGAAAATAGTAGATATGTACTACAGACAAGAAAGAAGATCAAAAGGGGAAAAAAAAAAACTTGCTGGGTTTGAGATTTAGGAATCTGGTCTTCTCACAGGAAAGTCAAACCAGCACTGTATGGGCAGACTCAGTATAGAGCAATGACAGCAATGCTGTTGGAATTTCCATAGCAAAAATAGATACAGAACTAAGTTGCAGAAGTATTTCCATGCAGTCCTAAGCAGTGACTCTGCTGTCTCAGACAAGCTGACAGGAGCTGGAATGGGTAAGTTGGTAATACACCATCAGACATATTTGAATCTGGCTCGATATAGACAGGTACTTATGTATAGCTGCTCCTCCTTAGACTTGGTGTCCCATCCACTGTTGGATTAGATACAGATAGGATTGAATACACAAGCAGTTATGACAGAAGAAGTGGAAGGGTGAAAAGACTTCTGACTGAATAAGAAAAGTAGTACAGAGGACTGACTGACATCTGCCTCAAACTTTCTTGTCTAGATTTCATAAACATTGTGAAATGCTCTGTGATCTCTATTATGAACAAAATATACCCAAAGGCCTTTGTTAAAAATCTGCTTAAAAAAAACCCCCAGAACTGCCATTTTTGTGCTCAAAAACCATAACAGATTGCAATAAGAAGAAAAAAATTGAAAGATATCGGTGTAAAGTTCATGCTTACCTTCTGGTTTCTGTGCTTTCAGAGTGAACCTGAGTGATAATTTGTGTCTTATTTTTCTTCAGCAACACGTCCAAAAATTACCTTAAGAAATGGATGCAATTCTTAGATGATACCTCAGAGAACTTACATATTATACTCACAGGACTGAGGCTTCCCAGATACCATCAAATATTGCATGTTTAGATTAATATCATGAAAGCTGGCAATTCTTGAAAACTATAACGTTCATTTCAAATACTACTTTTAGGGATCCCAAAAGGAAATTTGTAAGGAGGGCATGAGGGGACCCATTGGGGTGTGAGCTGATATATCAAGTGAAAAATCCCAGTAGCACACCCAGATAATCTGGAAAGTGGCATTAAGTTGCCTTGCCCTAATAGAGCTGTCAGAAAACCTCTTTGACAAACCAGTTGTTTTGATAGTTTTTTTGGTCAGAAAATATCTGTTTGCTGACACCGAGACTTTCCGCAGGAATGTACTATTTAAACAAAATTTATTAAGAAAGCCTTTTTTAGGTTCAGGATAGAATTGCTGATCAAGTGTGAAAGAGAGAAGCAGAGAGAGCCCCCACACCCCCAGTTGCCTCGTGGTTAGGGCACACATTGCAATGGAAGAGCTTCATGCTAGTCCCAGGGCTAGTCCCAAGTGGTACTTCATCTTGGGTTTATCAAATGAGAGATGACTGCCTCAACTCTCCAGAAAGTGACTGAGACATAGTGATTTCTCCTATTGTTCTCTGGCATAATGAGAAAATTTGTGAAGTCTTAGGACCATTATGAAATCTCAAGAAACCCAGTTCCACTCAGTTGCTTTTCCCAGCTTGCAAATTTCAAAATATGAAAAGTAAGTTGATTGACTGAATTGGCAGCATTTTCAACATGCCATTTTTATGGAAACAGAGGAAAAGTCAGAATCCCGTGTGTTGCCATTAAGGACAACAATCAAAGATTACAATATCTATAAAGTTTAAGATGGTTTAGGATATTTTTGAAATGCCTGAAGACAAAGCAGAGCATCATCTGGCAAGCCCAATACTTGAGCAGGTCTCTGGATTCTGGAAGAGCATTTGACAGATGAATCTGTCTTCATTATGGAGACTCCCATAAAGCACAGCTTTGAAATAGGGCTTAAATACAGTATACTCATATTCTGGAAAACTGACCCAAGAAGAGATGTGCTACGGACTTTCACTTCCTTACAACAGCGAAGTGTAAACAGACCTCACAGAAAAATATTTCTGAAGTAGCAGCCTCACGCTACCCCTAAGCAAAAATACTCATTCAGATACTGTTCTTACCCTAGCTATCCTGTAAAGGATGGAGATCCTGGACAGGTGAGTTGTATAATTACTGTCTTCCTTTTATAAATCAGTGAAGGAGTGGTTCTTGGCACTGAGTGCGTACAGCAAGTGGAAGAAATAGTATGTGGATGGGAGGGGGACCTGGCTACAAGGTACTGATATTGAAAAAAACAAATATTCCTCATAGCTTAACACTACAGTGCTGCTTTGGATGGCAAGCTGGTGCAAAGGACAGATTTTAAAGGGTTTCCAGTACTTTAGGGATGTGATTTATGGATATTAAGTATCCAACCTCAGCTAGCTGTCTAGGCTTCTTCCGTGGTCTGTGGAAAGAAACTGCCTAGCCACGTGGTAATGTATTCGTCTTAATATAGGTTTGTATGATTAACAGGGCGAATCACTTCCTACAACTGCCTATCCCTCTCCATGTAGTAGAGAGGTTGCACACATAACCGATTACATTGGGTGCTTAACTTACAGATAACGGAATTTAGATGAAATGAAAGTCCTCTCCCCTTAGCGCTGTAAATAACCATCTCGTTCCTATTGTGTAACTTGTGAGCGAAGTATCTCAGTCTCTGTGAAAAGCAATGATGCATAAGACAAAACTTTCAAACTCCCCATATGCAGTTTCTTATTCTGTTCTGGGACAACACAGGCAGGAAAGGGGAATCAATCCTCTGGGTTCATTGTGATTCTTCATTTTTTATCCTATCCCTTATAGACAAAGGAATCTGCCGTTTCATCTTTCTAATGTGGCTTTGACATATGGAGAGACACAAGTTCTGTAAATGGGTGGAAGTGAAGACTCCTGGAAATGTTGTGGAAACATTAAGATCTTTGTGGCTATAAACTCGGAGTGATGCCAGCTGGGAACTGTAATTTAAAAATCAACCTACAATAAAAGTTTAACTTAAACCAAACAGAACAATTTTTTTTTTAGTTCTTTGCACAGTGTGAATTTTGCACTCACTGATTGTACCACACTATTACCTTCAAATAAGTAAAATCCGCTGAGATTATCTGCAGGGTGAATAAATCTTAAATAGCGCGATGTTAACATCTTTAATTTCTAGAAACCCAGACCTGGAACATCCACATGTAACATGTAGGTGTTATTCAATCTTAAGCATCTTCAATGGTAGTCAAGAGTGGACAAAAATGAGGTTACTCTCTTTATAAACTGCTGCAATACCTGAACCAAGATACCATCTGAATATCCCTTGAATGAGGATTAATTCCTCTCATCTGCACTTCTAGCAATCTTAGTCTGCAAAATGAACATCTACTGTCTCCTTGAAAAGTTGTAGTGCAAAAATCCACTGCAGGCATTTGAATACTGCTCAACACCAAAAAGCCAGAGTCTGACATACAGACCTATTCCTATGAATGCAAGATATGAAATCTCATTGAGAGCCGTGGACTTTTCTGCTGGGACAGTTCCCTGATCATGTGCCATGGTCCGTGATGGAGCTCAGATTTTTCTCAGTCCTTGTGAAACAGTGTCTCCTCTTGACTCATAGAGAAAAATCTTGTTACTAGCAGTTTTCCTCTGGCTCAAATGAGGTGGACTGACTGTTAATAAGAAGCACCTCACAGCCTTAGAAAGAATGAACTTTACTGAATTTTTCTGGATATTCTACCTCCATTACTAAGTGACCATTATTAAAATTCTAAGGGATCTAAAAGTGAGCAAAAAAGGGGGCTGGGTAGCACATCCTTGGATTTCTACATATGTCTGTATTGAATAAAGTGAACCTAAATCTCAGACTGACAACTGTTCTTTTATAATATAGTGTCCAAGTTCTAATGAACTTTTAATTTTCCTTTCCTTTCCTTTCCTTTCCTTTCCTTTCCTTTCCTTTCCTTTCCTTTCCTTTCCTTTCCTTTCCTTTCCTTTCCTTTCCTTCCCTTCCCTTTCCTTTCCTTTCCTTTCCTTTCCTTTCCTTTCCTTTCCTTTCCTTTCCTTTCCTTTCCTTTCCTTTCCTTTCCTTTCCTTTCCTTTCCTTTCCTTTCCTTTCCTTTCCTTTCCTTTCCTTTCCTTTCCTTTCCTTTCCTTTCCTTTCCTTTCCTTTCCTTTCCTTTCCTTTCCTTTCCTTTCCTTTCCTTTCCTTTCCTTTCCTTTCCTTTCCTTTCCTTTCCTTTCCTTTCCTTTCCTTTCCTTTCCTTTCCTTTCCTTTCCTTTCCTTTCCTTTCCTTTCCTTTCCTTTCCTTTCCTTTCCTTTCCTTTCCTTTCCTTTCCTTTCCTTTCCTTTCCTTTCCTTTCCTTTCCTTTCCTTTCCTTTCCTTTCCTTTCCTTTCCTTTCCTTTCCTTTCCTTTCCTTTCCTTTCCTTTCCTTTCCTTTCCTTTCCTTTCCTTTCCTTTCCTTTCCTTTCCTTTCCTTTCCTTTCCTTTCCTTTCCTTTCCTTTCCTTTCCTTTCCTTTCCTTTCCTTTCCTTTCCTTTCCTTTCCTTTCCTTTCCTTTCCTTTCCTTTCCTTTCCTTTCCTTTCCTTTCCTTTCCTTTCCTTTCCTTTCCTTTCCTTTCCTTTCCTTTCCTTTCCTTTCCTTTCCTTTCCTTTCCTTTCCTTTCCTTTCCTTTCCTTTCCTTTCCTTTCCTTTCCTTTCCTTTCCTTTCCTTTCCTTTCCTTTCCTTTCCTTTCCTTTCCTTTCCTTTCCTTTCCTTTCCTTTCCTTTCCTTTCCTTTCCTTTCCTTTCCTTTCCTTTCCTTTCCTTTCCTTTCCTTTCCTTTCCTTTCCTTTCCTTTCCTTTCCTTTCCTTTCCTTTCCTTTCCTTTCCTTTCCTTTCCTTTCCTTTCCTTTCCTTTCCTTTCCTTTCCTTTCCTTTCCTTTCCTTTCCTTTCCTGTTTGGAGGATAAGTGAACTTTTGCCTGGCAGTTTTAGGGTCTCTTTGCTTGAAAACAGCAGTGGAGCATGGGAGTTAACAAATCAGAACAGAGTCCTACATGCTGTACACAGTAGTCACACTGCAAGTAGTAGGGCTTTTGTGAGAGGAAATGCACCTTTTTATCTTAAAGATCATAGGAGGTATTGTGTCAAATAAAACACTAAGTTTTGTGGATCTCTGGTTATTACATATATTCCCCCAGAGATGCAAAATTCGAGAGAGAGGGAGCCTGCTTCTAAACATGTTCTGTGTACTGGTGTCTTGCTGTGTGCACGGGGGATGCGCAGTGCTGGGGCCCAACTGCATGTTAAAATTGGATGGTTTAGAATCAATTCCTCCTTGACATACCTTTCAAGTCTGAACAGATTGGAAGCCCTCGGGGTTCTGAATGTGACCTTCTCTGGAAGCAGTTTATGAGATTAACTCTCAAAGCACAGCTGGTCTCTGTCTCCCGTTACGCTACACATTAGTGATGCCATCAAACTCTATTTGGAAAAGCACAAAAATCTGCAAGCCTAAACTCAAATCTGACCGAGTAAAACTTGCTCCAAATTCCTTATGTTTCCTTTCTCTTTATTCAGAGTCCTTCATGGAAAATGCTTCCAGAAATAATCCCATGTGTTAATATCATCATATATTGTATTGCAGGTGGAGGAAAATAGGTATTCGTTACAGCAACTCTGGAGAGACTTCAGGGTTTCTCTTATGTACAGTGAGCTTCACAAAATCATGGTGAGGGAATGAAGAACATTTTTCCCCAAAATTTGTATGGAGTAATTTTCTTCAGAGAGGTTTGCTTCATAACACTGACAATAGTAGCTGAATAGTTGTTAGAAAATAAGATTCAGCAACTAATCTAAAGAAATGTGTAGTAGAAGCTCCCTTCTTGCTCACAGCCTGTGATTAACTGCCAAGATCAATCCATGGGGCTTTCTTTTAAATTGAATTTGTTCAACAGCCCACCATATAAACAGCACAGAAAGAATGAAAGCTCAAACTTTATTAGTTACATTACAGTTACTGTTTAGCATTTACAGAGAGAGTCTGTGGCTGTCAGAACCAGAACAAGAACAAAATTTGGTTTCATTTGAATACTACAATTGACCAGTGTCTGGACCAAAATGGAGTGAATCAGAACCAAATATTTGTCAAGACTTCCCTCTTTCAGTCATGGCCATAAAAAAGGAAGTTCCTGGCTGGCTGCTCTCCAGCGTGCTCTATCATCTTGTTACCTGCTTTGGGATGGAGCTGCTCTGCCAGTTGTGCTCCTACAATGGCAGCAGCTGATTCAAACACTAAAGTAGACACAGTAAAACTACATGTCATGTATTCCACTGTTACACCTAAAAAATGAAAATGTTCTGGTTCCTTTGCCTATTTGCCACTTCATTTATATCTGAATACCACGGATCATCCCTCAAAAGACCCAGTTTATGAGAGTCTTCAGGCCAGCAGTTTTTATCCTGAAAAGATCAGACTTTATTGAAGGGTGGCATCTGGACACCTATCATAGAAAAAAAGTCATCAGGGGAGTAAATAAGGAGTAAAGTTTGGATACAGGATTGCAAAAGGTCATGATTTTTGAGAACAACTGAGGCTTCTTTAAAATATTCAAACTGAAGAATCAAGTCCCTCTCCAGATTTTTAATCCAGCTCATTCCTAATACTGGAGGAAAGCCTGTCTAGCATTACTTTAAAAACTGTTTTTTTCCCCTTTATGCAATGTAAAGTATAATGACTTCATGGTCCTGGTGGAAGCATCATGCATCTGCTGTTACTCTGTTTTCAGAGCAAGCTGTCTTCTGTCTCACAGAGGCTAAAGGGTCCAGATACAATTTCTTGGAATTTCTAAAACTAGAAAAGGATAAATTCTGATCTGCAGATGAAGCTATACTGGAAAAAAAGACTAATAAATCATACTAACTTGTGGGTGGGTGGAGTAGAGCATCTGCCTCAGCCCTATTCCAGTCAAAGCCTTGAATGCAAGTTCATGTTGCTCAAGCCCCTGGAAAATCAGGTGGCTCCTATTTAGATTTACTAGCCAGTTATAGCCACCCTTGGCAAAGGTTTTGTCAAGTAGAAAAAGATAGGTTCCTGGTAGTTCTGCATAAGCTCCCTTTTCACTAAATGATCACATTAGCCTTATCTGACTAAACCGATTTTCATTTGCTCTGATGAAAAAGAAAGTATGAATGACACAGTAATAATCTCAGCAATTACAGGAATAACACCTCAGTTCCTCTTTAAAAATAGAAAGAGGCGATACATCTTTGGGAACAGAGAAGGAAAAAAGTCTGGAAACTTCCAGAGAAACCCACATAGTCATTGACAGTCATGGGCCAGAAACTTTCTGATAAATGTTCTTTTTAATGTTCTTATAATCTGGGACATGTGACAGAGCAAATGAATGACTGCAGTGGAGAAAGAGGACAATCAGCAAGGATGTGAAATTACCCTTGGCACAGTTCACTTTGCCTCAGAGATTTCTAGAGAATCAGTCTTTCATTTTAGCATGAGCCCAAACCCATTTTTTTTTTAACAGTCTTTAGCTTTTGTGGCTAGTTGCTAGAAATGCGGGTAAAAAGGAACTTCGAAACACAGTACACAGTTACATTTCCAAAACCTACATCAGGGTCTGAATTGTTCATTTCCCTGGGGCAGGGGAGAGGAAGAGAGAAAAATAATTAAGGTGAATATTTTGTTCCTTGCATTTATTCTCTGCAGTAAAAAAAGATTCCAGATCAAAGAGGTTCTTTGTTAGCAATCTCCAAGTCAAGCCTCAACAAAAGACAAATCCAAATGGTGTCCTTTTGATTTTTTTCCATTTTGTTCTTGAAACCACTCCCTTGATACTCTGCATACCTTCCATCATATGAGCTTGGATGGTAATAGACTTTCCCCACTTTCAAACAGGGGCTGATCAACCCCTCTTGGGGCCAAAATCAGTAGCAATATCTTTGAAGGGAGGGTCTGCATGTTGAGTAATCTTCATCACTCTTCCCTTTGTAAAACCAGCACTCTGGAGAAACAATGAACAGCAGCCTTTAACTCTACGACATGAATTACTGAAGCTAGACCAGTGGGCTGACCAAGCATTTGTTTTCAACATTTTTGTGGAATATCTGTAGCCTTTCTTTATCTGCATCTCTAGTTCTGTGAGTTGGCTACTTGAAGGGAGTTAAATAGCATCGGTGATCAGGGTCTTTCTCTGCTCTGAACTTTATTTAAGGTATGTATAATTAGCTGTGGAATGTTTGTTGTTTTCATATTAAAAACAAAACCAAACCAAAATCAGTGTTATGTGAGCAATTTAACTGCAGAGGTCTTTCATGTTTACTGCAGTTGTAATTAGAGTTTCAGCAGACATTTTCAAATATCCAACTGCAATCAAGGAAAATGTAAAACCAGATAGAAGGCAGTGGGGGAACTATACAAGCAGGGGTTTTGGTTCCCATGCAGGACATCTGAAAAAAGCTACCACAGCACTGTGGCAGCTTGATGTTACTGACAAAACTTCAGAGTGTAGCCCAGCAAAAAATACGTGGTGAATACTTTTTTTTTTCTTTCTTTTTTTTTTTTCTGGTTTGCCATTTAACAGTAAGTATTTGAGAGTATTCTAAACCAGTCTGTTTCATTTGAGAGCAATACTGGAGGTGGCTTTCTGAAAGTAACTGAGGTGCCACAACTGTGAAATCAGAATATCAGGGCTTGCTCCTTTGCAGCGATGTTTTCATGATCTCTTCCAGAAACGAGATCACATCCACTGTGGAAAGATGGCTAGATACATTGTCCTTGATATGAATGATTGGGTGAATTACAGGACATGAGGGAATTAGGCACCAGTATATATATAAGTGTACAAACATACACACACGTACACATATGCATAAGCATAAGCATGTTTGTTTTAAACACTTCTATGCAGAACTGCCTTTACCAGATATACTTGTGTGCCCCGATAAACAAGCAGAACCACTGCTTTCAGATATCACTGGCAATACGTGCCAAAATACAACTGGCAAACAGGCCACAACCAGCTGAAGAGCTGCTTTTAATTAACCTCAGTGCAAGATGATAATGGAAGTGCATTTCTCTTTTCCTGTTGAATGAAGATGCACTGATTCAGCAATAATTGAACCCTTAACACTTCGTAAACTTCTTCTGGGAGGAACTGCAAGAAATGCCAGCAAAGTCATCTGTGAGTCATTAAGAGGAGAGAGGCCTCTGTTGAGGCCAATCTTCCCAGTCCCAGATCACAAAGGGGAGGCAGTGATAGTGGCTGGCCATCTTGAGCGTTGTACTTGGCATAAGCAGGCCATGTCCTGAGTTTTCTGAAGGTAGTTGTTATGAGACAATAGGGTAGTCTGATGTGGTCTAAGATTTCTTAATCAAAGACACTCTCTTCTAACAGCTCTTTTACCCATTACAGTAGAACTGTTTTTAAAGTGCTTATGTTAGAAAAGCAGGACTGCATTTATGTTTCTTCTTTGAGACTGCCAGAGCCCTCAAGTGCTTTATTATAGTACATTGCCAGTTTTGTTGTAGCTAAGGTGGAGAACTCCTTATGTTTGCAAGCTTTTTTTCATGTAAGACCATAAACTCTCGCTGGTCTTGCCTAGAATTGCACATGCCTGCTCATGATGCAGGATTGGTTTTGTGGTCCAGACCTCGGGTTCAATGAGCAAGAGGTTCTTAAGATACAACTTTCTGAATAAAACACCATTTCTTAGATGAAGTCTGCTGCTGTGTGTACATGTGGACAGCTATGTAACTCCCTATGGAGAGTCACAAAGCCTGGCTTCACTCCTACCCCAGGTACTCTCAGGTGTTCACTGCAAACCTGATGCTTCCATGGGAAACAGACTAAGAAAGATGTGTTTTTTTAAATTAAAAAAAAAAAAAAAGAAAAAAAAA
>NW_008824473.1:4411673-4413599 GCF_000699105.1 Pygoscelis adeliae
ATTTGTCTTTGCAGAAAGGTATGCCTAGCTCTCAGGCACCAGATGAATTAGACTGAGCACTGGCAGGCAGAATATCCGAGCAAGTATCTGCCCATTAGCCTGGGGTTATATGAACTTAATTGCTCAAGGGAACATACTTTGGTTGCTGATTCCATGTCACACCCAAGCAATATAAATCTGAACCTTGCTCTTGGCTGAAATCTGAGAAACGTCTGCAGGAGTTTCACTAAAATCCAGCTCTGCTAAAGGTGTGTGGGGGTGTGTATGGAAGAAATTTAATCAGAGTCTACTGGCTAACCAGGAGCTCGTTGTGAAAAGTGCAACATGTGCATACTGGATGGGAAGTGATGGAGGAATATCAAGCAGCAGCTTTGGGAAAGAGGGAGAGACTGTGCAGAGAAATAGAGGAGAATAAATGGAATAAGAAATCAGGGAGCAGTTAAAGGGCAAAGGAAGGCTGGGAGTTCAGGGCAGCAGAAGGAGGAAGGAAGCAGGCGAGGGAGGTAGGGGGATGTCAGACGTGGCTGGGACCAGAGATCACTTTGCTCTTCCTTTCCAGATGTGTTCTGGGTTACAGAGCCTGGTCACGGGTCAACAGGGCCCTCATCCTGTCTCCAGTTTAGTCAGAAATTGGGGCTAGGGAAGAAGCAAAAAGGCAAAGTTCATATGGATTTAATCTTTAGTAAAGGAAGTCATTTAAATGTAAGGCATGGACAACCTGAAGTATGCTAGTGGCCTGGCTGGCATATCATGAGCGGGGAAAGGCCTTGGAGGTGCATGGATCAGATAGACCAAGCAGAGAAGAAAACTGACTGAAAAAGTTGCAGGATTTCATTTCACTGATATCCTAGACATGACCTGTTTGAATGACAGCTCCATAACCCAGGAAAACCTCAAAACTGCTGTTATTTCTAGCATCTTCCACAACAGAAGATGCTAAAAAGAACAATCCCCTGTTATGTGCTGGCTGGCTTCTGCAGAGTTAATTGTTCAAAAAGGAGGGAGGGAGCAAGGGAGGGAGAGGAGGAGATGGAGGAAAGGACAGAACTGAAAAAATAGGCAAATTGCAAACTTGTGGGGAGGGAAGGAAAGATGAAGAAGGAGAGAGACCGTATATTTGTATTTTCCCTACCATGTCTATTTTTCATGGAAAATGAAAATTTTCTGGAAATGTTTGTATGGATCTTGCAGATTTTCTGTTATATGAGCAGCTATCTGACAGTGCTGGCAGATGAGATGTCATTGCTCTTGGTCAGAAACTCCAGCCAGGCTGCCATATATCAAAAGTCTCAGGTATGTCCCTAAGCAACTGCATGGTGCAATATACCTATGTGGATCTGGGAAGCTCTGGACCTACTATGTATCTGTTTCATAGATGAGCAACTATGCTCATTGTCAGTGTCCTGAAATAAATTTACTGTGCATAGACTAATAGTGTAAAATGTGTGTAGTAAGTATATCCAACACATCCTGGGTGCACAACACAGCACAGACACCTGTACTTCGGTAGAGGAAATCCTGGAGAGAAGCGTGGCAGCCCTGCACCACAGTTCTCTTCCAAGCATTTTAATTTGCTACAGCTACTATTTACTATACACATTTGTGATTTATCTCAGAAACCTTGTTAGAAACTACAAGATGTAGGCATTTCCCTATTTTCTTACCCCCTTGCCACAGTAAAAGATGTACTGAAAAGTGCAGAAGTAGTTAGGACTCCCAGTAGTAACCATGTGGCTTAGAAAGAGAAACATTAGATTAGCATCCTGACCCCTGAAGAAACAGTGAATTAAGCGTGACGGAAGGCACTTACACCCTGGGAGAAATATGTCATTTTCTTGCAGTGAGAACAGGGATTTCTCCCTCAGCTCACTGAGCACTCTGGGGTGGGAAGAGTGCTCACCCCATGGCACCGTAGACCTCCATACT
>NW_008824473.1:4413707-4421944 GCF_000699105.1 Pygoscelis adeliae
TCTTTCCCTTGCAAGTTTCTTAAGACACTTAGCATGTTATCCTAGGCACTTCCCTCCAGGATTTAGCATGACCATATGTAGGTAAAAGATGACAGTAGGACCTCCTCACTATCCTGCTGTTCACAGCCCGCGATGGATTTAGAAAATCCCTTTCCGTCACACTTGCGGGATCCTTTTCCCCCCCTCCCCAGGGCTGGACTGGGGCCAACGGGCAAACACTCTCTCATCTTGCTGTCACCGCGGCACTGACGCTAGCCGTCAGCCGAGGCAACCCGCAGTGCAGGGAGGGGACAGGAGAGCTGTCTGTGGCTTCCCGCTCGGCCCTGCACAGCAGCCCCCATCTGGTGTGAGGCTCCGTTCATGCTGGGGGAAGCTCTCTGGCAACCTCTGAAAAACTTGGGCTGTCCGCGGCAATCTTCTGGAGACACCGCATGCTGCATTGTGGATTGACACAGTTTTATTGCAAGCAGCCATCTTCAAAACTTACACAGTAGGCTTGGCTGTGAGCAGCCCTGCATCTGCAAGCATCTGGCTGCAGTGGTATGCTGTCGGTTCTGTACGAGGGCTTCTGCCTGCTTTTGCCAATATGGGCACACATGCTATTTGCTGCACGTGGTTTCTAGACAAGAACAAGATCAAAAAAATCGGTGAAAGGAGACCTCAGATGGGAAAAACAATGCATCTTGATTAGGACTGTGAGACAGTAAAGGCCCTACACTGTCAGTACAGCTAATTGCTGACATTAGTTGCAGCATCAGTGACAAACACCATCCTCTGTGAAGCAAAAAGTACAATGGTGCCATGAAGTGTGAAGTGACCCTTGAAAACGCTGAGCAAGACACTTGCTGTAGCATGCGAAACATCAGGGCAGATTGAGGAGGAATCTATGAGATCCTCCAGCTTTTCAGTTTTCTGCTTTCAGACATAGGTTTCCTTTACTTTGTGCAACATAAATTGTCTGGAGAGCTGTAGAGAGAGACAGGAATCTGGGATGAGAGATTATTTTTCCACATAGTAAACATGGTATTTCCAGAGTTCCCTTGTATGTTCACCATCTACCAGTCTGAGACTATCCAGAGCACTAAAACCCTTTACACATAAGAGCTTTTTAGGTGCTATCAAGCTATGAAATCCCCTTCTGAAATTTCCTGTCAGTTATCTTGCAATATTTGATATTACCTTGTTATTTGTAGTATATAGATAATAGAAGCTTAGTCCTAGATTTCAAAGTTAAACTTGTAAGCTGGCCTATGGTTTCCTACTAAACAGACATTTGGAAAATAAGACTTATGTGGAAAAGCTAAGAGAGCTGGGTTTGTTTAGTCTGGAAATGAGGAGTTGAAAAGGCAAATGATAACAGGTATTCCAAGACAGCTACACAGAAGACAGTGACTGATTGGATTCCTGGATCACAGGGAATAGGACGTGCAGAAACTGGCTTATTTTGCAGCAAGACAGATTTAGATCAGACATTAACTGAGCACTGGTATAGTTACTTAGAGAAATTGTAGAATCCCTTTAATCATCTGATATATGTTCTTTCAAATGCATAGATGTCTATGCATAGATATGCTTGAAGCTGCCCTCGAACATGGGGATGGGCTGAACATCTGACCTCTTGAGGCATCTTCCAGCCACCTGCTTCTGTGATGTTGCCCTAAGAAAACATTACTGGGACAGCCCTGAAACCTGCCAGTGTTGCAAGAAGGATGTTTCTAAAGGTGTCGCTCTACCAGATATTAAGCAGAGATTGAGCACTGAAAGGGTGGAGGGTTTAGAGTCCATGACACCCAAAGCAGTCAAGATGATCATCAGAGGGAGTGCCAGCAGCACAGCAGTCCAGCTGCCCATGGGACATGGTGTTGGTGAAGCTCACTATAGGTGTGCCAAGCAGTAGGGTGCAGTTGCCCTGCAGTCCTGTGGAGCCCACATGGGCCATGGCTTCCCCTGCCACCTCCATGCACTGTGGAAGCTGGGCATAGCCAGTCAAATGGGGAAAAGCAAGCTCTTCAAGAAAAGAAAGACCACTGTCTCCCTGCCTTGGCTATCCAAGAAGTCTGACCAAATCTCCCACCAGTAGCTCTGATGCCAGAGGAAACAAAACCCTTCCCTCTTCCTGCTGTGCCACCATAGCTGTCCCATCCTTCTCATGTGCCACCCTCCACGCCCCACACAGACTCCACTTTGATCATTCCACCATTTCTTCACTTTCTGAGGTTCTGTGGGGCCTCTGTGGAACAGCCCCAGACATTTTCTTTTCATGAAGGCTTTAGATCTTATCCGGGTAAAAATCCTCAGGATTGCCCTGCGATGGTTGGTGCTGTGGCTGTGTTGTCACAATAGTGAGTTACGGAGTGCTATAGGTGACACACACTGTATGAAGACAAAATGACTCAAAAACTCAAACAATTTTGTGGTGCAGAAGTTTGGTAGAAGTTTCCTGAAACTCCTTTTTTCCTGTGCTGATGGTGCCTCTGCATTTCCCAATCTTGTACAGAAGTAGAAATTCCAAAACGCTCATGGAAAAGTTTTACTTGTGGTCTATGACCAAGCCATAGGCATAAAGTACTGGAAACATTGTGAGAGCATTTTACCCGTCAGCTTGGCAAAGAGCAGCAATATTTATTTATTTATTGCCTACACTGGCTCAAGCATTTAAGTGGTAAGCACCAGGACTTCCCAGACATTTATTTATAGCATTTTTTCTATTTCATAAACAAGAGAGTTTGTATTTGTGATTGCCAGCATATCCTTCTGCACTCTGTACTGGTTCAGTATTCTCTTGAAAAATCACTGAATAAAACACCTTCCAAATTTCTGAACTAGTTTTGCTTTCTACCCTGTTGTAAATGAAAAGCTTTAAGAAATTGTTTGTGGAAGAGGCCCTGTCTTTCCTTTGGGGAGTTTTTCACCAATGAAAATTCTTCATATAGTATGTGGATTATGATTCATTTTTTTTAGTTTTCATTGTTCTTGTGTTCAGTGGGCTTGAGTCTGGGCCTCAGCACTACTCTGTTGTCACAAACTGCCTTTGGCTAACTTCAAACTTGTGAAACTTCTGTAGGTGTAAAAAAAGACCCAGTCCTTCAGATTTAGGGAGGAGTAAAAGGTTTTATAGTTTCTTTAGTTTGCCAAAGACTGTTTAGGATTACTGATACATCCCAAAAAAGAAAATAAAAACAAATTATACAAAATATTCCCCCCTGTGGAATTTGTGCTCAAGACATCTTATAGCAGAGCTTTGAACTCACTGCAGTGTCAGATAGACAGGAAGAGTGAAAAGATGGCATGAATGCAAAAGAGAGTTTGAGCTAATATTTCTTTTTAAAAATTATGGCTGTGAAGCCTGAGTCTCCACTGCAGTTTCCTTGCTCTTATGTGGTATCAGCCATTTTACAGTCATGTCCTTGAGAAGGGGAATTATACTTTTTTCTTTAAAAGTTAACAAGAAGAAATTTAAATTTTATCAGTTGCACACCACAATGAAATGTGCAGTTTCTATAAGGCATTTATGGACATGTTTGCTTTTTGGGTGGCCTTTCCAAATTCAGCTTCACATATATTATGAATAAAAAGCAGTCTCTTATTTAAGGCTTGGACATTTAACCATCTGTTGGACTCATAGGCAATGTGGGTGCTAGTTCAATGCTCACATGCAAAATTGTGAGACTTTAAAGATTTAAATGTGGATCCAGCCTTGGATTTCCTCTCACCCTTAGTATCTATCAATTCACTGGCAATTTCATGTTTAGAAATAGGGTTGGAGTCTCAGCAGCAATACATTTATTATCAAGGTCTTTCATGTAGTCCAGATGCTTGGTTCCATCCAGCTTTTTTCATGGCATCCTGGATTTATGTTATTACTAACTGCTCCCATGGCATTAAACGGCTTGGTCACTCAGGTCAATGTTCACTTCCCTGCCAATATGTGCAACAGGGAGGAAAGGAGGATTTGCTGGTAGTGAAATAGGTTTGACAATGTTTCTCAGCACTGTGAGGAATAAGAATAGTAGGATGGACCATTGAAGGAGAGTGGAGTGACACCTGGACTGTGTTACGGTTTCCCTTCACCTTTAGCTCAATAGACCACAGCTGAACCCTTCAACAGTATTTTGATATCTTAACCTGTCATACCACGACGACCACCCCTCACAAAAGCCTGGTAGACAGCACACTGTCAGGTATTCAGGTGTCTCAGAGGTTGGATCTGGTAAGAACTTCCTTATGCAATGGTGTTAATGAGTCTTTTCTCTTTCAAACCCACCTTATTGTGGCTTAACACAAGCTATCCACACTTTGCACAGTTCACTATGGCTCTTGCCCCTGCGCTTGAATTCTACCCTCTCCTAATGTGGGGTAGAAGATGGCATGGACAAAACCAGCTTATCAGGGTGCTGTAAGCAGCCTCACTGCAGTATTAGCTCAATCAGCTAGTCTACATCTTAAGATGCAACCTATAGGGTTTCCTTCTGTCCCTGGAGTTATTCTTTTTTCTGCTTTATCTGGAACTTCTTACTGACAAGTTTCAGAACTGCCATGGTGGTGACATTGTCTTGTCTACTTTGCTTTAAAGTGTCCCTGATTCTTTGCTTAATGGGAAGTTATTAAAATATTGCCTTGGTCCATTCCTAATTTGATGTCAGTTGGCTGAATTTTTTTTAATGCATGAGCTCCTTTTTCTGGTGATTATTTTTCTTTGGTACTTGCCTTACCACTGCTACATTACTTTTACCTTTTTATGTATATTTTTCTCAAATATTAGGTTGATAACTTTCTGTGCTGGAATTGAGAATTGTGCCATTTGCTACAGAGGAACCAAGTTTTCATATTTACCTTGAAACTTCATAAAATTAGACTGATTTTGCAAAAGGTAGAGCCTATTCTCTGTGGCCTTAATTATATCCTTATATTGTAAGGCCATCAAATTACTTTTTTCTGACTTTTTTGTTCTTTTGAGCTCCTTGTATGGATATGTCTAAGTATTTTTCCTACATCTTTAATTGTATTTTCTAGTCCTGGGTCACAGGTGCTTTTTAATATTCACTTTGACACCTGTCTGCTTCATTCAGTCTGTCTGTATTGCTAAAACACAGAGGTTGCCTGGAGAGGTGTTCAGCGAGGTTGTGGTATCTCCATCCTTGGAGTTATTCAAAACCTGACTGGACACAGCCCTGAACAGCCTGCTTTTTGTGGAGGTGGACTAGATGATCTCCATAGGTCCCTGTCAACCTCAACCACTCTGTGATTCTGTGAAAATATGGACAACAATCTCCTTTCCCTCCTGACGAGACTTTCTGTTCCTTCCCTCTCCTAGAATTCAGTTGGGTGCTCACTGGAGCTTCTCTGATGGTTGTTCTCTGAATTTCATTTGGCCTTTGATATTCTATTTATTTCCCTATTCTAGCTGTGTAAGAAATGTTATGTAAAAATTTAAACAACATTGTTTCATTACTCTACTACTTTCTGTAAAAACGTTTGTTGCCCCATGAAATCTGACCAGTTAGCCAATATTCAAGGCTTTGCATAGTTTTGGGTTGGGGTTTTTTCCCCCCAATAAAAAGAACATGATTTCATGAGACAGAAATTTCTTTAATACAATCTAGTCTATTTACAATGAAAACCAAGTCCCATTTCCTTGGACAAGAAGAGGTAGATGGAGACTATTTCCTTGCTCAAATTTTCCAAGTCTTCAGTCTTTCTCTTTTAGCACCTTCTCAGGGCCACACTTGTTTATCTTACTGTTTCCAGACTTTAATTTCTATCTGCTTCTGACAAAGCAGCCAGTTTCAACCAAAAAATGCCCAGTTCTGTACTCTCATCAGTTTGTGGAGACAGCTCCACCCATGTTACTCAACCTCTGCTGAGACATTGCCCACATCTGGAGCTCTGGCTTTGAGAGTGCCAGTCATCTTATTCTGGGTAGGAGCTCAACAGGTTCTTCCGTTTGGCCAGAATGAAGAACAATTCACATATTCACGGCTTATAAACATATTTGCTGGCAGCTCTCCAGAACATCTTTGTGATTAGTGTATGAAAGATATAGGCTGACAGGTATAAAGCTGACATTTAATTTAGCTCCAAAAGAGATGTTCATAGCGCTTTATTTTCCAATGGAAAAGTTAAACATTTCAATTCATGGACAGCTGATGAATGAACACCACCTCTGACCCCCAAAAGCAACCCCCCCACCCCAGCCAGTCAAAAAAAAAAAAAAATACACAAAAGAGAGCTAAGGCCTGATTTTTGTTCAGATTTCACTGTGTGAATTAAAAAATTGCACACACATTTCACAGATGAAACAAGAAAAAATGTGATAATTAAACATTCTAGTTTGGCAATCAAGGTTCTTAGAACCATGCTGAGTGTCAACACTTACAAGTTCTTTTGGACTGATATTGCAGCTTCCATCTCTGTGGAAACAGCTGTCATTATAGCCATTGTATTGAATCATGAAAGGAAGAAATGAACTCTGAAGAAAGATTGATTCTTTCTCTGGAAAACTGCAGAGCTTTCCTTTTCTCCCAAACTGACTTAAACCAGCAAAAACACAATTAGCTCAAAAGAGATCCCATTTTTTTAATTAAATCTTGTATTTCATATAACACCAGACTGACGCCTCACCACGAGGTCTGCAGTGCCAGAAAAGAGGTCTGTTGGCTTTTCCAAGCAAAACCAAAATGCACTTCCAAATGACACTTATACCTCCTTTCCACCATATAAAACATATGTTCTCATCTCTATTAAGAACATTCAAATTAACTTATTATATTAATGGGAAATATTTATGCAGCCCTTGCACCCCAAAGATCTTTACTTTTACAGTTAGCCTGAACTATTTTCCATGGTAGACATGAGATACATTATTCTTCTTTCCCACATAAGTCGCTACATATGTAAAACATCACCGGAGGTTCCTTCCTTTCTTCAAACTGACTTTCCCTGCCTCTCCACATTAGTTTGGCTATTCCAGCACTTCTAAAGCACTCCATATGCTGATGAATAAACCGTCATTTCCCACTTGTAATGAGATTACTCAGTCCTGGGAGCAGATTTATTAGCTACAGTTATTTCATGTCTAATCACAGCCTTACTTTCCATAAAGAAAATGAACAGGCATAGATTTCATTTGAGAGCTTGGGGTCCTAAATATTTGGGTTACATCTATGTATACTTTGTTATTTGGAAGGAAAGCAAAAGGAAACAATAAAAGGCAGAGGCAGAGGGCTTTTTACAAACCTAGGCTAATAAATATGAAAAGTCTGTCAATAGACTTTCTGCACATGCTTTAGAGTTTTTACACAGGCTGAATACACCTTCACCGTATATTTGTCCAGCAATGACATCATCTGTTATGAATAAATGATGGGTGGGAACAGAAAAATGCAATGGAGGACATATGCTTCAACAGTGGAATAAACAGGCCTTGTAAGTAACTGTGTGGTGAGAGAGAGTGTCCTGGTTTCAGCAGGGATAGAGTTAATTTCCTTCCTAGTAGCTGGTACAGTGCTGTGTTTTGGATTTAGGATGGGAACAAAATTGATAAGGCACCGATGTTTTAGTTGTTGCTAGGTAGTGCTTACACTGGCCAAGGACTTTCTAGTTTTTCATGCTCTACCGACTGATGCACAGGGAGCTGGGAGGGGGCACAGCCAAACTGGCCAAAGGGACATTCCATACCATGTGACGTCATGCTCAGTACATAAACTGGGGGAAGCTGGCCGGGGGGGCCGCTGCTCGGGGACTGGCTGGGCATCGGTCGGCGGGTGGTGAGCAATTGTACTGTGCATCACTTGCTTTGTGTATTATTATTATATTATTATTATTATCATTTTATTTCAATTATTAAACTGTTTTATCTCAACCCATGAGTTTTTCTCACTTGTGCGCTTCCAATTCTCTCCCCCATCCCATCGGGAGGCAGGGGAGTGAGCGAGCGGCTGCGTGGTGCTTAGTTGCCAACCGAGGTTAAACCTTGACAGTCCTTTTTGGCGCCCAACGTGGGGCACGAAGGGTTTTGAGATAATAACAGATTAACTGGAGCGTATTAAGGAACTTATATTTGTTAATAGTGGTGGGTCACAATGTTGGTTTCTCTGTTCTCGATATTGATTTGTATAATCTGCATCGTGCTCCTTTTTTTGCTGTACATGTTAAAGATTGGTGTTGGTTTATGCAGTTTGCTGTGGTCTGCTGTGATTAGTGATGTCTCGCTTGTGAGGTTTGTTTTTAGAACATTG